>NC_083339.1:4191594-4502046 GCF_019175385.1 Lycium barbarum | reverse complement strand
AGGACAAAGTTAGATGATGAATAAGGATTACTCAAGTGGACTGAGGCCTTGTTTGTTTATGTTAAGACAAGATGTATGAATCTGAATACATGTCCAATTATTAATATATTGTTTCTGAATCTGAACGTTGGATAATTAAAACTATTCGCTTTCTCAGTATTGACTTAATACTCTCTTCGATTAATTTATGTAATGGTGTTTGACTGGACATGAAATTTAAGCAATTAAATATGACTTAACCAAATATATGTAAGTATCCTTTTAAATGAGTGGTGGTGAAAGTTCGCCTAAGTCATGCCATTAAGGGAAAATAGGGAAGCTAAGCTTAAGTAGCTTTCAAAAAGAGAAAGGTGTCTTTTTTGTCTTTTTTCTTTTTGTGGGGGGATCTTTATTTAAAATCTAATAAAAAAAACTAAAAATTAAATATTATATCCACTAATACTAGAGAAAATATTAACCTACATGGTGTCCGTGGAGTAACCCCTCCCAAATATAGGTACCTTGTAACTCTACCCATCAAGGCTTGGGTACACAAGTGACTGTTCATCTCTAGAAGTAAAAGAATGAACTGATAGTGTCTACTTAATCCTATAGATTTGCTTATACTGACAAATAAGGTGTGTTTCTGCACAATCAGTTCCATGTCTCCATTTAGGTGAGCAGCATGTAACTATGGATTAGTTTTGAGAAAATTTCAGACTTGCCTTTGTTTTGTTTCTTTTTTCATTCTTTTACCACTTATGAATTCTGGTTGCTTCGTTGGTAAGATTTAAATGTTCCATTTAAGTGTCATTGATGTTTGTTTTCAATTGTCTATGACTCTCTGCAGAGTGTGCATCATTGTCAGCTGTTCCCCGTGGTAAATGGTACTATAAGTATTGTGAAAACAAGTTTCAGAGGGAGAAGTTAGCGGAGCACAATGTAAATGCTGTTGCTGCTGGGAGGATTTCTTGTATCCTTTGAATGTTTACAGGGTTATTACTTTCAGTTGCTTCTCTCCTGTATAGAAAAGTTGCTTGCATTTTTTAATGTAAGAAAATTTGTACTCCCTGCTGCTGTTGAAGTAATGTCTATATGGACCGAGAAATTCGGATTCAAAGAGATACCACCAGATCAGGTATGTTGTGCAAGTCCTGGCCTCTGCTGCATCTGTTTTCCATCGAATACAAAGCGATTGTCCTTTTCTTTTTTCTCTCTTCTTCTAAGCGACTGTTTTATGTTGCAGCTTGTCAGCTACAAAAAAACATGCTGGCAAATGATTAACCTTCAAAGGAACATCTATGCTGGAAAAAATGGTTCCTAAATGTCAGAATCATTCGGCATGACGAAACTGAAACTGATGCACCAGATGAGTAGTAGGCTCTGCTAAAGAGGATTCTTTTCCATTCAACCCATTTTGTAGAGCCATTTCTGATCACATATGTATATATTACAATCTTATTTAATCAAAGAGGATGAATTTAACTTTACAAATTATGAATTTAAGAGGATCAAAATTTTGAAGGATCTTTATTACTCAAAATCCAAAGCTGGTTGCCTTCCTTTATTCTTCACTAGTCAATTTAACCGCGCTTCGCGCGGTCATTAAAATAGACCACATATATTATTCCAATTAGATGCAAAACACATCAAATTATCCTTCGCAAATTTATTTCCTTTATATTCTAAAATTAAACGATTTTCTTTTCTAGTAATTGATCGTGTACTTCGCTAATTTCCAAAAATAAAATTGTAACAATTTAAAACTTTTATATAACAAAATGAAAATTAAATAAAAAGTTAAGGAACTAAAACTAAATTCGTTAAAATAATTATGATAAAAATGATTGTCGCCTGTTCCGTAGCTTGTTGAATTTTTTCAGTGGAGAAGTTTAATTATAATTTATTTTAAATAATTAATTTTCATGTTCGATTTTAAAATATAGAAAGTGCATCCTAACACTAATTTTTCACTTGTTCTTTAGTACACTAAAAGCTTAGTGTAGTTATTACTTCTTGTTTTATTCCTTCCTTAATTTTTGTTTACTTTTTCTATGAACTCCTTTTCTTGTCAAAACTTTCAACACACTAAAACCTATAAAAGCATTAGAAAAGGAAGTTGACAATTTTATCGCGTCAGAATTAGATTGCTTATGATCAAAGTAATGCTATCCAAAATAATTTTTCAATTCTTAATTTTTCTTATCACCTTTGTTAAAAGGTCAAGGGCTTGAAATTGTTTGATAGTATCTGCAAATATTATTTGTCATTTAGATTTAAAGAGAGTTTTTGAAAATTAAGATTCTCACTTAGAAAATATTATTAGGTACTGGTCTTCTTGTCCCACGATAATTGAAAGATATTCTTACTTAAATGTGGACACAAATTAGCAATAACATCTATATAATCATTGAAATGTTCTCGTTACTTTGCTATTCTAAGAGCCCGTTTGGCTTAGCTGATTTAAAGTAGCTGATAAGCATTTAGTGTTGATATGTATTTTTAAGTGCTGAAGCTGATTTGATAAATAAGCAGTTACGCGTTTGGATAAAAGTGTTGAAACTAATAATAAGCTGCAGAAGTGTTTGACAAAAAAAGTGCTGATAAGTATTTTTTATTTTTTTTTGTTAAAGTGACTTAACTACCCGTAAAATCATTTACACTAATAAGAACGTTATTTTTATAAGTTTTTGAATTCCAAATTAATTCAAATACAAAATAATTTATGCCTCATTTCATTTTCAATACAAAATTGATTAGATAAAATTATTTCTTATGAGTACAAATTATTTTATGATAAGCTAAATTACAATCATAAGCTATAATAAAATAGTTAATAATTATACTAAAGTTCGTTAGTATAACATACTCAAATAGTACACAAAACATTTGAATAGAAGAAACACATGCAATTAATGAAATTTTGTTTGTTGCTACTTAAATTTGGCTGCTTCTAATGGAGAAGAGCTTCAAATTCTCGTATGTTAGAAGAGAGCTACTGAGTTTTAAGGACATAGGGTGAGGAAGTGACAGTGATGGAGAGGGTTAGGATTTTATTAGAGTAATGGTATTTAGGGATTACAAAATAATATTACAAAATTAATGCTAAGAACACTAATTTTTATAATTAAAAAAACAGATATGAAAAAATAAAATGGAAAACAATTTTAGGGAAAAATAAAAAAGGAAAGGAATTGTAGAATAAAGAAGTTGAAGAAATATGTTGGCACCAATTTCGGCTCCTTATTGTGGGCTTTGCTATTCCCTTACCTTTCTTTCTCCTTTTTCCTTCATTTTTTTTTAATTCCACTCGTCGCTTGGTCTTCCTTTTTCTCTCCCGAGCCTGTCATCTTCTTCCCTTCAGTAACCGTCGAACAACATTTCCTCTCAAATCACAAAACAAAATACGCTTATGGGAGCGACTCTCTGTTCCTATTCTCCACCGGATCATCAAGTGATTAGCCAGTTCAATCCCTTTTTCCTCCATATCATTTTCTCCTCCTAATTTGTTGTGAAAATATCAAAATATGGTTCTTTCTCCGAATAATTATTTTTGCCCTTTGACCACTCTCATGACTCTTTCGATAAATTCTTCAATCAAATGGGTCCTTTTTTTTTTCGATACCTCCCCGTATGAGGAATTATAGTGCAATACCTTCTCAAAAAGCTTTTTATTTTAAAGAGAAATATTTGTTACTCCATAATATTTCTCGTTACACACAAAACCTTTAGAAGGACCATAAGATAGTCTCTCTTTCCCTTCTGTTAAAGAAATTGCATTTCAGAAACGAAGATACAAAAGTTAAAGAAATGATCCATTGTTGTTGGTTTACTCATCTTCAACCCTTTAGTTTAGTTTTATATGATAAAAATTAAGCGTTTTGGAAATGAAAAGTTGGTCTTATCATCTTCCATTTACTTGTATGTGTTTTAATAGTAGTAACAGATATCCGAAAGGAACGTGGCCTCACTAAATGTGTTTTAGACTTTCAGTTTTGTTTCTCATCAATTGTTTTAGAGACTTTGAGTTTTTCAAAAATAAGATAAAAAAAAAATAAAGATAAAAAAGGCAAAAAAAAGGAGAAAAAAGATAAATAGTTTTCTAGGCCATAGAGATGTGTCACATCACCTTGTTTATGCCTAGCTTTGTATTATATATAGATTTTACACATTCAATTTTCCTTAGAGCACTACTTAACGACAAAATATTCCGTCGCTAATTCTTGTTTTTTTATTGATATGCTGGCTTTCCTTTACTATTACTATTATGTAGGTGTTAGTTCAAATAGGTTTTTATCATAAGTTAATAATATATGGATATGGTATCGTCCCACCACTAACTTTTTGGATACTTATTGAGGATAATAAATATGTTAATTTATCAGACTTTAGTGGCAATACTTTAGTAAAATACTGGTTGAACTCTAAGCTATTTCCTACCCCAAGAACTTCGAAAGATTATTGCCTTCCTGAATGAATGCGTAAAAAAGTAAATTCAATTGGTAAGTTATTGTCCGCTTTTATTAATTGCATCTGAAACTTGTCATTTAAGGCAAGCTTGTGGAATTAGTCAAGGTACACGCAAGTTGATCTAGACACTGCAATTATTAAAAAAAAAATGGTAATCATGCGATATAATAGTAGCATTAGTCGAAGTACACAAGTTAATTTGGAAACCACGATTTAAAATTTAAAAAAAAAAAAAGAAGATCGTCGTCATGGGGTGGCATTTTGATTTTGGGTGTACAACAACTAGAGGCACGATTAACTCCAACACACCACACCCCACCCCCCACGCCCCCTCTCCCCAAAAAAAAGAAGGGTGTGGGGAAGACGAAACAATAATAACATACCCGGTGTAGTTCCACAAGTAAGGTGGGAAAACAACGAAACCTTTTTTACAAGTCTTGTATATCCATTGCTTGGACTTTTATGAGTTAAATTCCACAGTTGATCAAATTAAATATTGACTTATTAATACTTGGGGAGATTGCGTTAGACCCTGAGAAGATGTTGGTTCGCAAATCCGATGTATCGCTTAACATTCTGATCTTGTCTCGTATCGAAGGAGATCTTTATAAAGGAAATGAAAAACATGGAGCGGAAATAGTGCAATATGGGGCTGACTCTCAAAGGCAATAAATTAGTGATGAAATGGACATTAAATTTATGAAACACACCCAATTTGACAGCAATCTGGCAGATATTAACAAGAACATTGGCCAATAACCAAATGGACCAATTACTTTACATGAGACTTCTAACCCACTTCCAGAGCAGCAGGATAACAACAGTAAGAAGAAAAAGAAAACAGCATATACACATGTGATTTAACTCTTGACTTTTCAGCACCATCTAGTGCACATTTTGTCATTGGTCCTAGAGTTTGAAGAGTTTCATGAGCAGCAACCACCACCCTGTTGTGTTTGCTGTTCTTGTTTCTGTTTCAAGATATTTCTCTTCCCTACGGTTGATCCTTCTTCCAGGAGACTAGGCACCTCCATTATCTGAATACAGTAGTCTCGTTAGAAAATCAATGGAAAAGTTAATCCGGAGGAGATGTGAGTTGAGTAAATTAATCAGTTTTAAAGTCAACCAGATCAGAACTGTTGGATTGCTACGTTTCTCAAGCTTGAAAGTGAAGGATGATAAGTCATCCAAGAAAAGAAACATCGGACTCTAATGTTTCTTAATCTTGAGAGTCGGTTAGTCATGTTCTTAGTACCTGTCTATTGTCTAATATCTGTAGTATTTTGCAGTGCAAAACAAGATGCATCTTCAAAATATATTACACTGATCTACTCACTTATATTATGAATGAAAGCAAGTCACTTTCCCTTGTGCGTACAACAGGTATAATATCAATGTAAACTACGAATGGAAACACGAGAGATTTACCAATACAGCATACAGTAGATGTGCTTGGATACCTTCCACTTAAGACAACCATCAGGATATTATGCTATGAAGGTTTTCAATCAAAAAGGTCAACTGGATGCATCTAAAAAGTAACGGTACATTAACAGCCAGCATCATATGCAGAGTAACAAGTTCGGCTGGTTTGTCCCCCCTTTTACCAATTAAAAAAACAACCAGCCGACCATGTTACTTTGCATATGATGCTACTTTGGCAAACATGATGTGAATCCTACAGAAAAGTCATGAATGTATCATTTACCTTTAAGGCAAGCTCTTCAAAGCAGTTTTGCACATTTTCTCGAGTTTTAGCACTACATTCAAGAAATAGACTTCCAAGTTCCTTTGCTAAGGCAATGCCTTCTTCCCTGCTCACAGCTCTCTCAGATTCCTGATAAGCCAATAGTAAAAGTAAGAATAAAAGTTGGTTTACAGACTTATTTACCTTTTCTCAAGACAAAAATAAAATGGCGCACAGACTTCATGCGGAATTTATTCAAGCACCAATGAATAGACTGCGACATTAATGTAATGCTAAAGATAAACAAAGATAGTCCCACCGAAAGCAATAAGATGTAACCAGGAAAGCCTAATGAACAATAGGAAAAGGTTATGTGGATAATAAGAAAAAAGTACAATAAAAGTAAGATAGATAGTACATTGCCCGAGGCATATATTCTCAAACAGTTATCCAAACACATCCTCTAATTCTGTAATCCATTCTGCATGTGTACATTCACACTTTGCTTTATTAAACATTTGCTTCAACTTCGTAAAAGAGAGCAGAATGAAAACCCCCTAATCATAGTTTTCATGACTTCCTATTATAAACATTATGCAATTTCCCAGATTCCACAAGAAGATAGAGTATATCACATTTGATGAAGTGATATCAACATCTTAATTTACTTATTTTCTCCACGAGATAATGTCTCCTAGCATTCAAGAAGCAAAATGAATCCACTCCAACACAAATATTGGTAAAAGTTAGAAAGAAAGAGAGATGCAAGCAGATTCACAAAAACAAAGAACATACTCTGTCAACTTTATTTCCAACCAGCATCTTTACACAATCTTGATTATTACTATACAGCTCCACCTCTTTTGCCCACACATCAGACAGGTTTGTGAAGGTCTCTCTTCTTGTTACATCATAGACTGTAAACAAATTTAATGAGCAACTGTAAAC
The DNA here is from genome assembly GCF_019175385.1 of Lycium barbarum. NCBI lineage: Eukaryota > Viridiplantae > Streptophyta > Magnoliopsida > Solanales > Solanaceae > Lycium > Lycium barbarum. Next base: position 4,494,962 of record NC_083339.1, on the reverse strand, counting down.
ATAATAGTTAGAAATGCATTTAAGAATTAAGAGAACACAAAACATCTAAAAGGAGTGTAGAAATATGTCAACAAAGAAAGCACAGATAAATGCTTCTTATGAAAATAATAGAAAAACTACTTTTCTTGTCAAATAACCGAAAACTACATGGACAACTTTTTGAATTTGAACATTTGCTAACAGTCATCCCACAAACTGTATTCAACTAATGGAGATTGGAGAGCTGTTAAAGGTAGACATATAGATTGTACGAACTACATGGACACCTTTATAGATTGCTATTACAAATGACTCTTAATTATGCATTGTTCTGTCATGGTTGGAAAAATGCAGAATGACATTAAACTACAATGAAGCTGAGTGATGTAATAACAAAAATCTAACTCTACCAAACTCATAGATGCATTATCAACAATGGATGTATCCTCTCTTGCAAGATCTGAAAATGCATCAATTCACTTATCACTTACCAAGAATGATCCCCTGAGCCCCTCTGTAGTAGGAGCTTGTCAGTGTCCTGAACCTCTCCTGTCCAGCTGTAGGAAGCATAATATGTACCATTACAACTTTCCATTGGATCTAACTAAAACCAAATACTTTATGAAGTTTTTCGGCAAAGATACTGAGACAAACTGATTAATTGTTGGAGTATAACAACAGTAAAAGCTATACTTATGATAAAACGGATTTCAGCAGTTTTTTTTTTTTCTTTTGATCGGTAAAACTGATTTCAGTAGTTCCGCCGGAATGTCAATTCTTAATCTCCAAGAAAAGCCTTAGACACTTCTCTGCATAGTGATTCAATGTTATGCAATATTAACATATAAAACCTGTTGTATTAGGTATAGAGGAAAGTTTAATGGTTGTTATGTTACAATAAGGGAATCGATTATTGTCTCCTCATATTTCATGGTCGTGGACAATCCTCACCTAGTGAACTAGGATTTGAATTTAGTTATGCACATGGTTTATTTTTCTTAACACGGTCTAAGAGCCATCTTTATTATTGTGTTTTCCGATGTTGGCCCCCATGTTATGTTATACATGCTCTAGATACTCTGGCATGCGGGGAGGGTGTTAGGGTGTCACATGTTGGATCAGGGAATGAGTTACAGTCTCCTAAAATACTCTTGGATGGTTTTTACCTCATGAGCTTGTTTTTGGGGTTGAGTTAAGTCACATATCCATTTTTCCTTAACAAGCCATGCATCTTAAATGCAGGTGAAAATCAAATTGGCACATCTTTAGTTAAACCAACCAATCGTCATGTAGATTAAGTTGTGTTTTTTTCTCAGGTAGATTAGAGGTTTCAATAGATTAAGTTGTGTTTAAGCACATAAATCCACCATTGCACAAAGAGATTTAAGTGATGCTGTGTTAATTTGATACCACTGTTCACATACTTCACCGCGCGAAGCAAATATTATTTACAGAAGCAGATATTGTTCTCCTAACCAGACTTGATTTAATCATGTGTCATCTATGTATCATAAAATGCCTTATTTCCAGTGTTAAGGAATATCGACTTAAATGGTCATAACATCTTAGAACTTCAAAAGCTAGGATATTAGGCATTCCTAAATTATGGAGTTCGAAAGTTTTAGTGCAACTTTCATCTGAACCTATAGATTATGCATTTTCACATACAGTAAAACGAAATTTCAGAGTCTAGACACTTATTTTGGTTCTGACCTGTGTCCCAAATGGTAAGCTTCAGTCTTTTCCCACTAACAGTGAGCGTCTTAATCTTAAAATCGACACCTAGTCATCAGAAAAAGCAAGAGCAAGTTAGAGGAAATTGTATCAGAGAGATCAACCATCATATGAGAACTTACTTGAAAACTTCAAAAGATGTTTAAATAATTACTAGATCAGCTATTGTTAATAAGGAAAGAAATTGAACACTCTAAAAACAATTACAACAACAACAACAACAACATACCCAGTGAAATCCCACAGTGTGGGGTCTGGGGAGGGTAAAGTGTACGCAGACCATACCCCTATCTCGGAAGATAGGGAGGCTGTTTCCGAAAGACCCTCGGCTCAAAAGAAATCACAACGAGAAAGGTTAGATAAGCACAAGCAGTTCAAAGCAGAATGCAAATGAAACTAAAGAAAGCGAATAAGTCAAAATAAAGCAGTCTGAAAAAAGGGAGCAGTAGCTACCACAGATAAATAAGATACTCGAAGTACAAGAAATCACATATAGTAGCAAGAAACAAAGGGCAATAGACTATAGATCGAAACAACGACTACCTACTAGCCTTCTACCCTAATCTGAGTCCTCCAAAACCTCCTATCTAAGGTCATGTCCTCGGTAAGCTGAACCTGCGCCATGTCCTGTCTCAGCACTTCTCCCCAATACTTTTTCGGCCTACCCCGACCTCTTCTGAAACCATCCATAGCTAACCTCTCACACCTCCGCACTGGGGCATCTGTGCCTCTCCTCCTCACATGCCCAAACCATCTCAGCCTCGCTTCCCTCATCTTGTCCTCCACTGATGCTACTCCAACCTTATCCCGGATATCTTCATTCCTAATCCTATCTCGCCTGGTGTGCCCACACATCCATCGCAACATTCTCATTTCCGCAACTTTCATCTTTTGGACGTGAGAGCTCTAAAAACAATTGATCGTTAATAAGGGAAATCAGCTCAACTCAACATAATGTGTAAAAACGGGTTTAAAACTAATTGGACAATATGTTAAAGGACAGCCTCGTGATTGGTAAAAGCAATCCTAAAAATCTGTCTTCTTCTTTTTGTTTTCACTCGTTTCTTCTGTCATATAGTAGTACCCTAAAAATAAAGTCCATTATTATTCAGACAATAGTGCATCTCAGATTTTTTTTTTATTTTTTTTTTTTAACATATTATAAGATTTTCAGATAAATTTATTATCAGGTTACATAAAGACCTTGTTCTATTTCTTACTAGATATGACACAATTATTTTCAAGTTTTTGTAAATAATATGTGTAAGACAAGTTTAAAGCCAGAGCTAGGATCTAAATAATGATCATTTCTAGTTCAAGTACAAATTCAAAATAACTGCTAAGAATCCAACAAAATCCCCTCAACATTAAGAAACAAAAATGATAGCAAACCTACAATTGCAACTGATTAACAATAATTTCAATCATAAAAACCGATTTGAATAATAACCTGTAACAACAGCAGTAAATAGTGATTTATCTGAAAATTAACAAAATAATTTGCATTAACCATACAAATCAAAGGATCAAACAAAAATTACTCAACATAATCCCTCCGTCCCAATTTATGTGATAACTTTTCACTTTTAGATTCAAACTATATAATTTAAACGTTAAAATATTGAGTTGATCTAATCCAATTTAGCTTTAAGATTAATCAAATTGACTCTAAGTATCACATAAATTAGGACAGAGAGCAATGAAGAAGAGAGTACATATATACCAATGGTAGGGGCAAGATCGTCAACAAGATTAGAAATGAAACTAACGAGCAAACTACTTTTGCCAACTCCAGAATCTCCAATTAATAAGATCTTAAACGACAGATCATAACTGCTGCTGTTACTCTGCCCTGTCGATAAAGCCATCCCTAAAACTCTCTCTAAAAAGCGTGATACAAATGTGCTTATGGCATAATGCACTACTTTCTCTCTCTATATATATAGAGAAAGAGAAAACGGGTATATAGCTGAAAAGTGAGAAGTGAGAACAACGTTTTTGCGGTTATTCTTTACTTTGTCTTCCTTGACAAGTGACTTCCTAGCTGCTACTCAACACAATTGCACCATTTGTACCTTTCGAATTTTTATTTTTTTAAGTTTCATAAATAAATTACCAATACTATGATATGTATTTGTGATCTAAAATAAGTCATATGTATTTGTGTAGCTGTAGATTATTTTATTGAGAATAAAAGAGAAATTTTAACTTAAATTATGTTTAAATATAGAAATGTATTATTCCTTTTTAAACAGACTAAAGAGGAAAATGCATTACATAACTTAGGAGAGATGGAGTACTTAAAAGTTAAACTAATAATGAGAAGTTTAAAATTAAATTATTTTTTCTAAATAAAAAAAGTATGATATGTTTTCCTTGGAACAATCTAACGAAAAAGTGTGTTGTATAAATTGTCGGAGGAGATTATATTAAACTGATTTAAGAGAATAAAATCATTTAATTGTAGCAAGAGAGTGAAAAAGTGAGTTTTTTGCTCTTTTTAATCCTCTAGCTACGGAACAAGTGAACTCTAACATTTGTGAAAATTCGGTTTTCGCTCTTTTTTATCCCCTAGCTACTGCATGAGTGAACTCTAACATTTGATTTTGACGATGAATTTTTTCGAAAATCTAATTGAAAAATCGACTCAATTTCTCATGGAATCTTGAATAAGGTAAGCATTAAGCTTTTGCTTTAGAAACGAACAATTGAAATTCCCAATAAACCCTATTTAAGATTCTAACGTGGTACCTGAGTAAAATCGTTCAGGCATAATTTTCTAAAAATCGTTGACTAAAAGGTAAGAATTGAAATTTAAATAACGTAAAAAAAAATAGAATTCAAATTAAATATGATTCGCTCATAGAAGTGAAGATTATGGAAATTTCTATTTTAATTGTGTTCAATTTACATATTAAGTAAATATTATTTTCTATCTTTGCATGTGTCTAATGGAATTAATTTACTATAATTAATTAATGTTTGCGTAAATATAGCTAAACATTTTCTGTTACGCGGAAAGGCAGCGCAACCGTCACCTGAGAATTATAGTGGCATTTAAAGTAATTAACATGAAAATAAAGGGTGAAGAGTTATACAAATTGGGCTCCAGACTTTGAGTTGTAACTTTTGGTGGTGGGTCAACATCTAAGTGGGCCTTTTGTTTGGTACATGTTATTGGGTTTGGGCCCAAAATTGTTTGATTGTGAGGGTTTTTTTTCTAGACACTACTACTTTTTTGGTTGTTTGTTTAAGATTCTTTTTCGGGATATATGCGCAAATAACCGGTCGAATTCACTGTTTACTTTTTCTAATTGGTAGTATTTTGGACCCAAAATTTTTTGATTGTGAGGACTTTTTATAGGCACTACAACTTTTTGGTTGTTTGTTTAAGATTCTTTTTCGGGACCTTTACATGAATAATCGGTTGAATTCACTGTTTACTTTTCCTAATTAGTATTATTTGATTGTGAGGGCTTATTTCCGATCACTACTACTTTTTAGTTGTTTGTTTAAGATTTTTTTCGGGACCTTTATGCAAATAACCGGTCGAATTCACTGTTTACTTTTCGGTATTACGTTGGACCCAAAATTGTTTGATAGTGGGAGCTTTTCCAAGGCAGTACTACTTTTTGGTTGTTTGTTTAAGATTCTTTTTTGGAATCTTTACGCAAATAACCGATCGAATTCCTGTTTACTTTTCCTAATTGGTATTATTTTGGACCCAAAAATTGTTTGATTGTGAGGACTTTTTCTATGCACTACAACTTTTTGGTTGTTTGTTTATGATTTGTTTTTGGGATCTTTACGTAAATAAACAGTCGGATTCACTATTTATTTTTCTTATTCAATATTATATATTACTCACAGTTTAAATACCGATTAAGAAATGAAATACCGATTAAAAAAATAACCGATTACAGATTTTCTTAATTTGATCGCTATTTTTAATTTAAGCGGTTGATAGTGGGTGTCTTTTTCAATTTTTGAAGAGAAATGATGACATTAGTGGAGCATAATAAAAGCATCTACTTTTAGTATTGTTAGGCACAAATTTTGGAATTAACTCTTTAGAATTTATTCCAATATAGAATTAGATAAAGTGTGTTTCTAGGACTACTCTATTTGGTGTGACATATCACTTTGATTAAGATTGGAGTTTGTTATTTCACATCCTTAAGGTGGGCTATGCTAAACTTGTCTTATGGGAGATCTAACACATATAGGTAACACATGTAGGTATTGACCAAATTAAGGAGAATCGGCAAAATTTTACAAGTAGCTACTTTTAAATTTCTATAGTTAAAGGAATGGTAGTTGTATTGAAGTCTCAAAATTCACAAAGGAAACTCCAGAATAATTTTGTAGAATTTGAAACTCGACGTCATTAATTATGTCCAAAGATAGTGTCAAAAACTAATCAGTACACATTATTTTTATAGAGGAATCAGTTTCACTTTACAAAGATCAACGAACAATACTTAAACTTCTAACGTAACCCCAGCCCTCATACATTCCGTTTATAATTATTTTCTTTCTACTGTGGTACTTCATTGTTCTTCAATCAAAATGAAAAAATGACTCAAAGTTCATTCATTTCAAGTATGATCTTCAATGGTTTAAATTGTATACATTGAAAATATATCATATTTGTTACTATCATTTTTATTAGACTACTATGTAATATTTATTATTTATAATTACCGTATAAATGATATGCTTGTTGGCTAACCGTCAAACTAAATAAATAAAAAAAAAAAAAAAAAAGAGAGAAGAAGTTAGGCCAAGTGTAGTCCAAAATCCTAGTTACAAATTTTAAGCATATGAAGAAAAAAAGAAAAAAAAAAAGAAAAAGACAATGTAGGCCAAAGAGAATTCAAGCATGTGGGGAACAGAATTATTCAGATGTTTCTGGCATTAATATCTCTAAGGTGGTATAATTTTTAAAGTCAAACTAGAATATTAAATTAAAACCCACTATATGAATATACATCATCAGATACACTGAAGATTTATTATTCTCTCGGTTTAAAATATTCCAACTGTTCTTATTTATTAAGCATTCAACAAACAAATTCCGGTTCTCCGTCTGGTGTTTAATATCTGCTTTGAGGTTTGATTAATTCAAGTCTGCGTCGTAAAATTTCTGTTTAGAAGGTAAATCGCTTTCTACCAAGAGCGATCAAAACAACGGTTAGCGCAGAAAACCGCAAGACATGGAAAGAAAAAAAAAGATATTTACTTATATTTAATGACGTACCCATGTTCTCTTGCAAGTGATTAGAATTTATTTGTACAACTCTACTTGTAGTGTTTACCCCGAATTTAGGTAATCAATTGAATTTATAACTGAGGTATAGGATATGTGGATGAACTTTAATCTATTTTAGATTTATGGGGAATAATTATAGATTTGTGTGTTATAGCATGTGTATGTGAACATATGCGTTAGTGATTCCAATCAAGAAACAAATGTTTATGATTAAGCCAACTATATTGGAAGAATAAGCATAAAATGCCACTGATCCGGACCAAAGGAGAGAGAGCTTCAATATATAATTTCTATTACAATGTTCTTGATCTTGAAAAAGTTAACCCATAAAAGTAGGGAAATGCCTCCTATTTATAGTTTTGCCTTATGAGCCTATACAACGTAAAACCTTTTTCAGAATAAAGTAAACCCTAAAAGGATAAGGTTGGGTTGTACGATCTGACACCCGTACGGTCGTCGATACAATGTGACAGAACGATGTTAACGCATGGCAATTTTATAACTGATTAACCGGACTAACGTCCATGATCAACTCGGTCATGCTGAAACCGGACCAACGGCCACGATTAACTCGATCATGCTGAAACCGGACCAACGGCCACGATCAACTCGGTCATACTGAAACCGGACTGGCTGTGATGCGGAGTTTGGTCCAGTGATACCTAGGGCTGGGCATAAAACACCGAAAACCGAATTACCGAACCGAACCGAGGGCTTCGGTATTTCGGTTTTCGGTAATAAAATTAAAAAGTTCGGTATTCGGTAATTATAAGTTCTGTAATTCCGTATTTCCCGAATACCGAAATAGTTATTAAATAGTACTACTAATGAGGAGGCAATTTTTGCTACAGAGTGGAAAGGCGAGTGTTGGAGACTCTATCTATCGCCACATGTATTTAGCAGCAGAGAAATTTTCCCCTGAACATTTGCTTGACAGTCTAAACATAAGCTCTGAACATGAAGCACTGGAGCTTGCTGACAAAGTTGAAGCTTCAATGTACACATGGAAACATAAATCATGCATGCCTCACGCGAAATCATCATGGGTCCATCTTGTCTCTGATGATCGGACTGACAAGAATAATGTTTTAGCCGAACGAGCAGAAAGTTTGTTGTTTAGTTTGAAGCAAAGGTATCCCGAACTTTCACAAACAACATTGGACACAAGCAGGATTCATTTCAATAGGGTAAAGTTTCATACAAACTTACGTACTTGATCCAACAATGTAATTGTTAGACCTTACAATTGAACATTATTCTTGAATAGATAATTGAACAAATGAGATAATGATTCTTGCAGGATGTTGGTAAGGCAATCTTGGAAAGCTATTCTAGAGTACTGGAAAGTTTGGCATTCAACGTCGTTGCTTGGATTGAAGATGTTCTTTTCGTAGATAAGACCATGAAACAACTACTGATGACAGAACGGCGGGCACATGGGATTTCTCATAATGGAAAAAGAGGCTGGAAGGCTTGGCTAACTAAGTCCTTTAACTTCAAAATTTATCCCCATTGAATCACTTTCGTGTGTCTTTGTTAATTGTGGTTTCATCAAGCCTGTAATCTAAAATGTATGTATATGAAGGCTTCAACCTAATCAATTTCTTGTTTGACACCTTAAGCAGTGAAGTTCCTGTGATGTAATACAGTGGACTTCGACTTCAATATGGTATTACCGAATACCGTACCGAACCGAAGCTTGATTTACCGATTACCGAATTACCGATCCCGAACTTCAAAAATACCATACCGAACACCCACCCCTAGTGATACCGGACCAAACAAATTCGCTCCACTTTTCTCAGGTCAACCGCAGTTGGTGCAATATCACCAGTTCTAAGGGAAGACTCGGTGATCATGCCTGTCTCTTCTTATCTCCGGTCCCCGATCTCACCGATCTTGCTGATATCCGATTTTTACCATATACATGTAGTTGTATGTCTGTAATTGGATGTGAGGACGCTGATATTTAAAAGCCTTAATTCTTCTCCCAAATTATTTTCAAGTGAAATGAATTTGTTTTGGATGACACCTCCTATAAAAGGGTGTCTGTACCTTTTTCTTTTCAAAAGTTCTATAAAAATAAAATATTTGTAAAACTTAACAACAACAAAAATAACAACCTAACAAAAAGATATTCTGATTTCCTATTTATGCGAGCTAAAATGTATTCAAGGGCTGAAATCTCTTTTGGCAAACAGAGAGGCCAAATTTTATAAGAACTTTTTAAAAACAAAACTCTAAAATTTGTCCCAAAATGGACCCAGCAAATCTCTGTTTCTTAATAATAAAGTTAAATGTGTGCATCATGCCAAGTCCTTTTTTTTTTTTTTTTGGGTTTTAAAAGAGCATAGATCAAATCAAAAAAGAATATCATATCTTATACAAAAACTATGACAAGTGCATCTGTAAAGCGTGCATCAATTCATGATTATCTTGAGACAAGTTCAGAGATTAACAAAAATAAAAGTTCAAAGTTCTTTTTATTTTATTTCTTTCTTTTCCATCAAAAAAGAAAAAGAGTGAAAAAAGGGAAAGTGGAGGGGTCTAGCTTGTGATCGACAAAGGATCAAATTATTTAGCAGTCATGAAAGCGATTTAGTGTTAATTTGTAATTTGATAAAAATGTAAAAATATCTTTATATATACCTTTTTAGAGCATTTTAGCTTGGATTTTAATTACCTTAATGAGTCTTAAGTAGGATTTTTTTTTCTCTTAAGGGTGTTTTTGGTACGAACATTTTTTTTTTTTGAACAATGTTTTCCTAGAAAATATTTTCGCGAAAAATAAGTTGTTGGTTGTTTATTTTCTGGTATTTAATAAGTAAGAAATATGATATTGTCCCAAGAGCATTTATATGTAATCTAGGAAATATTTTGTGTTGGTCTTTAATTTTTGCTCTTCAAATGGGCTAGTCTTTATTCTTGGGAAAACAACACTAATTACCCATTGGACTGAAACTAATTATCCGCTTGTGCCCGCTCAAATTATTTTTGTTTCTGCCCAGCCCAGTCCAAAGTATTTACCCGACGTACTCGCTCGTCCAAAACCCTTCCTCTGTGATACCATCGCAATGTATTTATATATTATAATGGTATCACGGAGGACTAAGAGAAGGACCGAAGCAGTCCTCCGTGATACCATCTCAATATATTTATATACCACGATGGTACCATAGAAGACTGAGGAGTGTCTCATTGAAGACTGAAGCAATCCTCCATGATAGCATCATAATATATGTATATAAGATGACGGTATCATAGATAGATGTGTCAAAATGGAACCCAACCGTAAAGGGCCAAAGAATTAAATAGGCTAGGACGGGCTGACCCTGTTGCACCCTATTTTTACCAAAGGCTAAACAAAGTACAACTTATGGAGCTCTGAAATAATTAATTATGTACAGAGTCGCCACCTAGCATTTAAGGTATACTAGGGTACCTATGAATTATTAATATATGCAGCTTAACCTGATCTACGAAAATAAGTGAGATTCTAGGTAAGGGTTCAAATTATTCCGAAGGGAAGGTGTTAGGCATCCTTCAGAATCCACAAATGTGGTTCCCGACTGGACCAATTTAACTATACGAGGGATGTGTAAAAGGCTTGATTATTATTTACAAAAATTAATAGAATTTAGACTAAGAATAACTAACATGAATGCTTATGTAGTAAAAGGTACATATGTATAAAAATACGTATTACATGATAATTTAGTGCGCAATTACAGTGACTAAAAAATTTTAGCTTTAAATGAATATATTATAAAGGTATTTACTTAACAATGAACGATTTGATTTTGAATGAAACAAAACAGATTTAAACATATGTGATATAAACAATTATTTAAAAAGGTTATCTACAACTTAAGAGCTTGAGTATGTGAAAAGGGGTAAGGAATAGACATGAAATTATTCTGCACGCAAGGTGTGTTAACTAATTTAACTAGCTAAGTATGTACACCTAATCAATTAATTATGAGAGTACATTTTAAAACCTAAATATTGAGGCAAATCACCCTATTTATTTACTTAAGTGTGCTAAGCTACTAAATTAAAACTCTAGCGAAACATGATAACTATAAGAATATTAACTACAAAAATAATAACTGTCTAATATTAATTTGTCTAAAACACATAAAATTTATATCACCTAAGCGGATCATAAATAAATACCACTAACCTACACCCTAAAAAAGTAAAGTTTCACTATATTTTATGCTTGCATAATTTAAGAATGCAAAAAAAATATAAACAAAAAAATTAAGAGGCTATTTGAACTTCTTTTGAGTGCCATTTTTCAAAAAAATAACTTCGGATACCTGCATGAGACTTAATAAAAAATATTAGTAAGAGAATAAATAATTATCGGATAAATTAAAAAATCAGGAATAAACTTAAAATAAAAATCCGTCTTTGTACATGGAAGGCCTTGGAAATCGACGGAAATTTCTTCATCGGCCAAGGGTTAACATTCTCCGAATCAGTATCATAAATCTTGTTTTATATAGTAAATATAGCGACTGCTGACCCGTTGTGCCCATCAAATAATCCAAAAACAGATTAAGTGGCAACTCCATCACCCAAAACCCGCTGGCATTCAATCTTAACAAGCGTAAATTCTTCACCCTTTTTTTTTGCTCTGACTAGCTTGGCCATGTAAAAGCTCAGGTCTTTCAATCTTCTCACTAGCCAATTCACGTTTCAACAACACAGACAATGGGACTGTTTGATGTTCACCCTTGGACAACATAGTTCAGTCCCTTTCCAAATCAGATAAAGATTATGTCTTTATTAATATATAAAGCAAAAATGTAACTTCCCGAAATTACTCCTTCATTGGCTGTCAACACACTCAGTCAACGCAAATCCAAAGGTGACAAGGTGAAAATGAAAATGAGAAAAGCAAAATATATTGAAAGGTCTTGGATTTGGGTCATTGAGAAATGTGAATCCCTAAAGTTTCATTATTATGTGTACCCAATACTGTTTTAATTTACCTTGGGTACAAAGAAAAAGAGTTGTCAATGTTAAAGCCTTTAAACGTCATAAAAAATGGAGTTTTTGGGCTTATTTTTGTTCCTTTTTTTACTCTCTGCTTTGTTTTCTTTCTCTGAGTTCTGAAAACAAAGACACTCTATTAGATAAAGAAGGAAGAAGATGAAGGAATAAAGGTGTTTTTTGTTGTATAGATTTGAAGAAAATGGTGGTTTATTTTGGTGGCTGGTTGCGTGTGGGTTGTGTTGGTGGAGTTCACCGGATCTCGGAGCTCTGGCGTGGATGGGCTGGTGGTTGTGTTGGATAGAGAAGAAAAGGGAGTGGGGCAGCGGCGTTGTGGTGGTTGTCCGGTGGTTCTCGACTGCTCCAACGTCGGGCAGTGGGGGTAGTGGCGGCGTTAATGGGGAGAGGGAGATCAAGTGGGGCTGTGCGGTGATGGTGGTAGTTTGGTAAAGGTGGGCGGAGCGTCGCCGGAGCTCGTGGAGGCGGCGGCGGCTGTTGGGAGTGGGGAGAGGGAGAAAAAATGTTTAGGGTTTTTAGAAGAGAGGGAAAAAAAATCTGAGTTCAAGTGTTGTGTGTGTGTCCAATAATTAAATTAAGTCCACCCTTTTCTTATAATGCAAAATGGTCCCTATTTTGTCCAAAGAATAGAAGATTGCACCATTTTGTCTCCTCAATGCTTATCTTAATCCCTTTTTAAAAAAATGATGAAATCTTGACTTGATCCGATTTTACTCTGCGTTAAAAAAAATAATTACTCCGATTTTCTCTGCACTGTCAGACTGTACTAAAATATAGTTAACTAATGCATGTATAAATAATAACGCAAGTATAAAATATAAACATTAATGTCTATGATATGAAAGTGTATTGCTATAAAATTAAGAAACAATTATTAATTGCACAAAAATGGTAGTATTACGCTGTACATGTGCAAAATAATGATTCTTGAAAAATGACAATAAATTGAGAAAATTCCTAAAATAAGGATAATCATCAATAAATTGTTGAAAAAATGTAAAAATGTATTTCGTGCTCTTTAACGAATCAGGGCCCCCCAAAACGTTAATTTTAAGCACGTCGAGACAAAATTAGGTGTCAACAACTTGTCCCTCTTCGACCGGAGACGATGAAAGAGTTTTCGGACGAAGACGTTGACATTTAGCCTATTTTGGCTCGACAAAGAATTGCTAAAAGGATATGTACGGAGAAAGAGGCCAGACGTTGGTAGAGCTTTGACAATACTCTCAGTCCGTCGGCAAGGTTGCGATAAAAAAAAATGATAAAAAGGGAAGGATTGTATACTTGCTGGGGAAAGAATGATTCTCGTCCCGATGTGACCGAACTCTGCATAGAGCTTCCTACATATCTCGTCAATCACGAGAATCAGGTCAATGTAGTTCGAAAGGTGATAACTAATGGATGGTGTGGCAAATTTTGATCGTCCAATCAAAATTTTGCCCCAGTGTTGTTAGAATGGTCCTAGCAAGTGTAGGATGAAGAACGGTCGTGCTATGTAACGCCTTTGCTTCGGCGAAGCATGCAGGTTCAGTGCAATGCGGCTGCAAGCATACGCAGGGGCATTTGAAAACAATAAAGAAATGCAGGTGCGGTGCAATGCGGCTGCGAGCATACACAGGGGCATTAAGAAAACAATAATATAACAAGGCAGATGCGGTGCGATGTCTTATGCAGAAATTTTCAAAAGGGCGGTGCGCGGCCCGTGCAACATATGAAAGGCAGTGCTCAGCCTTATGCAGAAATTACAAAGGGCGGTGCATGGCCCATGTAACATATGAAAGCGATGCGAAGGGCGGTGCGCAGCCCGTGCATCGTATGAAAGGCGGTGCTCAGCCTTATGCAGAAATTACAAAGGGCGGTGCATGGCCCATGTAATATATGAAAGCGATGCAAATGGCGGTGCGCAACCCATGCATCATATGAAAGGCGGTGCACAGCCTTATGCAGAAATTACAAAGGGCGGTGCATGACCCATGTAATATATGAAAGCGATGCAAAGGGCGATGCGCAGCCCATGCATCATATGAAAGGCGGTGCATAGCCTTATGCAGAAATTACAAAGGGCGGTGCATGACCCATGTAATATATGAAAGCGATGCAAAGGGCGGTGCGCAGCCCATGCATCATATGAAAGGCGGTGCACAGCCTTATGCAGAAATTTAAATGGGCGGTGCGCAGCCCATGCAACATGAAAGGCGGTGCTCAGCCTTATGCAGAAATTACAAAGGGCGGTGCATGGCCCATGTAACATATAAAAGCGACGCAAAGGGCGGTGCGCAGCCCATGCATCAATGAAAGGCGGTGCTCAACCTTATGCAGAAATTACAAAGGGCGGTGCATGGCCCATGTAATATATGAAAGAGACGCAAAGGGCGGTGCGCAGCCCATGCATCAATGAAAGACGGTGCTCAGCCTTATGCAGAAATTACAAAGGGCGGTGCATGGCCCATGTAACATATAAAAGCGACGCAAAGGGCGGTGCGCAGCCCATGCATCAATGAAAGGCGGTGCTCAGCCTTATGCAGAAATTACAAAGGGCGGTGCATGGCCCATGTAATATATGAAAGAGACGCAAAGGGCGGTGCGCAGCCCATGCATCAATGAAAGACGGTGCTCAGCCTTATGCAGAAATTACAAAGGGCGGTGCATGGCCCATGTAACATATGAAAGGCGGTGAGCAACCTTATGCAGAAATTTAAATAGGCGGTGCGCAGCCCATACAACATGAAAGGCGGTGCTCAGCCTTATGCAGAAATTACAAAGGGCGGTGCATGGCCCATGTAATATATGAAAGCGATGCAAAGGGCGGTGCGCAGCTCATGCATCATATGAAAGGCGGTGCACAGCCTTATGCAGAAATTTAAAAGGGCGGTGCATGGCCCAGGCAGTAATAAAAGGCGGTGAGCAATGCAGGTGCAATGCAATGCGGCTACGAGCATACGCAGAGGCATTTGAAAATAATAAAGCAATGCTGGTGTGGAGGGTAACGCCTTTGCTTCGGCACAAATGAAGGGCAGAAGGTAAGGTCCTTGGGCCATGAAATGGTGCCTTTAGGTGATAAGAATGATGCCTTTAGACTATGACGCCTTCGATGTCCTGTTGTGGGGCTGGACGAGCCAATGCAGTGTCCTACTGTGGGGCCGGATGAGCCCGTGCCTCTTCTCTCAAAATGTGCCATTGGTGGAATTTTTGAGGGCCCCCTCAAAAATTCTGTCCCAGTTTAAACAAACAAAAATTCGCATACTTCCAGCGGAAAGTGATGTGCACTTGCTTTTTTTTTTTTTTTTTTTTTTTAAGCTACTAAAAAATGTTCTCCCAATTTCATGCTTCAGCGGAGAAATACGAGGATCTTTCATGGTAAGACCAGATGTCGATACCTCGTAGAGTTAGTAACAACACAACAACATTGAACTATATTTACTGTGCAACGATAAAAAACAAAATTAAGAAGAAAAAAAAAAAAAAAAATAACAAAATCACGAAAGCAAAATCCAGCAATTTTTTTTTTTAATAATAACAATGATTGATATAACATGCCCGACTTCAGTTGGTACCAACAATTAGTATTGTGCATAAGAATTCACCATTATTTATCGTCCAACAAACCAAGATCGACTTATTGGTAATTCCTATAGCTTCAAGTGGTACCTCAGACATACCTAAAGATCGACAAGATTGGTTCATTTTGCTTCAAACAAGGATTATGAACTATACCTATCCTCATGTTTCAAGTGCCCTCACCAGAAAGAAAGTTCCTTTTCACACATATTCAGTATTTTTGAACTTTGAGACATCTAGAGAAGTACACTCAAACTCAGAAAGATGTTCAATGCTTGCAATTGTAATACCATAAGCTTGGCCGTCATGTAAGTATCCACTAATGAGAGAAACCTTAGCATAGAATCACGTAGGGCTTGTTATGGTGTTGTAACGTAGGCTTGGGAAAAAGGTAGGATATTATTTGGGTAAGGATTGACTAATTCTTCCCTAAGCGTTGCACTATGTCTGTGCTCAGTATTTGTGTGCTCTGACACTTTGTTTTATTGTCCTTTTCTTTTGTACTTGTGCGACCTCTTTTGCAAGTTAAAGCCCTTTTTTCGTTTTTTTTTTTTTTTTTTTTTTTTTTTTTTTTAGGGTTGCATGCCCGAGACTCTGTGGGAATTAAGAGAATTGACCTGGGTTGTATGCCTGAGTGTGAAAATAAAAAGAAATAACGGGTTGTATGTTTGAGATCCCGAATGACAGAGTTTTTTTTTTTTTTTTTTTTTTTTTGTGTGGGCTCCTTCTTGCTTTGGAGGTCGTTCTTAGCCTTTGTTTTTCTGGGACGGTCGAATCCCTTTTTTTTTTTTTTTTTTTTTTTTAAGCTTCAGCTCAAATCTCTATCCGCAGTTGCACGTTTTTTAGTACGCTTAGGGAGGTTGGGCCAAGAGAGAGATAGTGCATGTAAGCACTCAGAAATGATATAGGCTTATGATGTGGTGGTAAAAGAAAAGGCTTTAGGCTCAAAGGGGGAATGCTAGGGATGTCATTGGTAGGCTAGAAAGGCTCAAACGGGTCAAAGAAAGCCTACGATCCTTTTCTATGCTGAGTGTTACTCATAATTTCGCCTCAACAGACATTCAAGCCAAGTTCTAGATCACAATGCAATGCAATTGAACGCTATCTAAAGCTCACCACACAATGCACATGAAACAATGAGGTTGGTTTTGTTCTTGTCTTACAAGCATGCAAGAGAATTTTTCGAGTGTCACTTAAAGTGTGAATGAGAGGTACCAAAAGAATCTATAGTTTACCACGAAGTCAGTCCTCTCCATCATATTGATTGTTACTTGTTTCTTTCCTATGCACATTCCTAACTGTGTTGGTACCAACCAAGTCAAAGATATGAATCTAAAAAATATTTTTGTATTTTTTGAATAAGGGTACCGAACCCAAAAAGGGTTGCCTACGTATCTCATCTTTGATGAGAATCAGGTGCGCGTAGTTCGTTCAGATAGGATAGAAAGAAAAAAAAAATGTGATTTTTAAAAATAAAGAATTTTTTTTTTTTTTTTTTTAATAATGAATAATGAATAATGAATACCGAACCCAAAAGGGCTGCCTACGTATCTCATCTTTGATGAGAATCAGGTGCGCGTAGTTCGTGCAAATAGGATAGAAAGAAATAAAATATTTTTTTGTGATTTTTTTGAATAATGAATTTTTTGTGATTTTTTGAATAATGAATTTTTTTGTGATTTTTTGAATAATGAATTTTTTTGTGATTTTTTGAATAATGAATACCGAACCCAAAAGGGCTGCCTACGTATCTCATCAAAGAAGAGAATCAGGTGTGCGTAGTTCTTGCAGATAGGATAGAAAGAAAAAAAAATGTGATTTTAAAAATAAAGGTTTTTTTTTTGTGATTTTTTTTAATAATGAATAATGAATAATGAATAATGAATACCGAACCCAAAAGGGCTGCCTACGTATCTCATCAAAGAAGAGAATCAGGTGTGCGTAGTTCTTGCAAATAGGGTAGAAAGAAATAAAATATTTTTGTGATTTTTTTTTTTTTCAAAATAAAGGTTTTTTTTTTATGAATAATGAATAATGAATACCGAACCCAAAAGGGCTGCCTACGTATCTCATCTTTGATGAGAATCAGGTGTGCGTAGTTCTTGCAAATAGGGTAGAAAGAAATAAAATATTTTTGTGATTTTTTTTTTTCAAAATAAAGGTTTTTTTTTTTTATGAATAATGAATAATGAATACCGAACCCAAAAGGGCTGCCTACGTATCTCATCTTTGATGAGAATCAGGTGCGCGTAGTTCGTGCAAATAGGGTATAAAATGCATGATTGAAGAAAAAACATTTTACAAAATGCAGGGTTCAACACAAGTCAACTAAAAATAGTTAGATAAAGTGCTAAGGTAGTACAAAGCAAATAACACTATTTATTTAAAAACAAAACATGTAACAAATAAAGAGTATGCGAAAAATGAAAAGAATGTTCGAAATAAAGGATAAAATTCAATCTAGCTAAAAACAACTGCAAAATGAAATGTACAGTAACCTAGGAATTCTAAGAGTTGGTTTTCCTATGACACAAGGCTCCACCAAGCGGACAACTTGGGAGTGGAAAGTCCGTGGCCGTCGACTGCACCGCCGATCGACTAAATCCACAAGATCGATCCAACTAAAAGGGTAATTTAGTAGTGCACGGCCGCGAACCGCGAAACCGCTTTAAGTGTGTGAATTTGTGTGAATTTTCCAGGAGTGAAGGAAATATGAACGGAATGCCATTTTATATAAACCGATAACACGTATGAATATTAATATAAACCACAAAAAGATAGCAATTAAAGAGAAACAGTAAAAGCAAGATACATAATTTACAATAAAATAAAAAAATGAGTATGGTAAATAAAACTTGTTAGTAAAAAAAAAGGCAATAATACAATGTATGAAATTAAAAGCAGATATGTAAAAAAACAAATAAGGGAACAAGGGGAAGGATATACATGACGAATAAATACAGGCACGTAAAATAAACAAAAACTCAAATAAAGATAGACATACCTCGAATAACAAATTGAGTCCATATGGTTAGAACCTAAGTGTCCCCAGCAGAGTCGCCATGTTGTTGCACCCTATTTTTACCAAAGGCTAAACAAAGTACAACTTATGGAGCTCTGAAATAATTAATTATGTACAGAGTCGCCACCTAGCATTTAAGGTATACTAGGGTACCTATGAATTATTAATATATGCAGCTTAACCTGATCTACGAAAATAAGTGAGATTCTAGGTAAGGGTTCAAATTATTCCGAAGGGAAGGTGTTAGGCATCCTTCAGAATCCACAAATGTGGTTCCCGACTGGACCAATTTAACTATACGAGGGATGTGTAAAAGGCTTGATTATTATTTACAAAAATTAATAGAATTTAGACTAAGAATAACTAACATGAATGCTTATGTAGTAAAAGGTACATATGTATAAAAATACGTATTACATGATAATTTAGTGCGCAATTACAGTGACTAAAAAATTTTAGCTTTAAATGAATATATTATAAAGGTATTTACTTAACAATGAACGATTTGATTTTGAATGAAACAAAACAGATTTAAACATATGTGATATAAACAATTATTTAAAAAGGTTATCTACAACTTAAGAGCTTGAGTATGTGAAAAGGGGTAAGGAATGGACATGAAATTATTCTGCACGCAAGGTGTGTTAACTAATTTAACTAGCTAAGTATGTACACCTAATCAATTAATTATGAGAGTACATTTTAAAACCTAAATATTGAGGCAAATCACCCTATTTATTTACTTAAGTGTGCTAAGCTACTAAATTAAAACTCTAGCGAAACATGATAACTATAAGAATATTAACTACAAAAATAATAACTGTCTAATATTAATTTGTCTAAAACACATAAAATTTATATCACCTAAGCGGATCATAAATAAATACCACTAACCTACACCCTAAAAAAGTAAAGTTTCACTATATTTTATGCTTGCATAATTTAAGAATGCAAAAAAAATATAAACAAAAAAATTAAGAGGCTATTTGAACTTCTTTTGAGTGCCATTTTTCAAAAAAATAACTTCGGATACCTGCATGAGACTTAATAAAAAATATTAGTAAGAGAATAAATAATTATCGGATAAATTAAAAAATCAGGAATAAACTTAAAATAAAAATCCGTCTTTGTACATGGAAGGCCTTGGAAATCGACGGAAATTTCTTCATCGGCCAAGGGTTAACATTCTCCGAATCAGTATCATAAATCTTGTTTTATATAGTAAATATAGCGACTGCTGACCCGTTGTGCCCATCAAATAATCCAAAAACAGATTAAGTGGCAACTCCATCACCCAAAACCCGCTGGCATTCAATCTTAACAAGCGTAAATTCTTCACCCTTTTTTTTTGCTCTGACTAGCTTGGCCATGTAAAAGCTCAGGTCTTTCAATCTTCTCACTAGCCAATTCACGTTTCAACAACACAGACAATGGGACTGTTTGATGTTCACCCTTGGACAACATAGTTCAGTCCCTTTCCAAATCAGATAAAGATTATGTCTTTATTAATATATAAAGCAAAAATGTAACTTCCCGAAATTACTCCTTCATTGGCTGTCAACACACTCAGTCAACGCAAATCCAAAGGTGACAAGGTGAAAATGAAAATGAGAAAAGCAAAATATATTGAAAGGTCTTGGATTTGGGTCATTGAGAAATGTGAATCCCTAAAGTTTCATTATTATGTGTACCCAATACTGTTTTAATTTACCTTGGGTACAAAGAAAAAGAGTTGTCAATGTTAAAGCCTTTAAACGTCATAAAAAATGGAGTTTTTGGGCTTATTTTTGTTCCTTTTTTTACTCTCTGCTTTGTTTTCTTTCTCTGAGTTCTGAAAACAAAGACACTCTATTAGATAAAGAAGGAAGAAGATGAAGGAATAAAGGTGTTTTTTGTTGTATAGATTTGAAGAAAATGGTGGTTTATTTTGGTGGCTGGTTGCGTGTGGGTTGTGTTGGTGGAGTTCACCGGATCTCGGAGCTCTGGCGTGGATGGGCTGGTGGTTGTGTTGGATAGAGAAGAAAAGGGAGTGGGGCAGCGGCGTTGTGGTGGTTGTCCGGTGGTTCTCGACTGCTCCAACGTCGGGCAGTGGGGGTAGTGGCGGCGTTAATGGGGAGAGGGAGATCAAGTGGGGCTGTGCGGTGATGGTGGTAGTTTGGTAAAGGTGGGCGGAGCGTCGCCGGAGCTCGTGGAGGCGGCGGCGGCTGTTGGGAGTGGGGAGAGGGAGAAAAAATGTTTAGGGTTTTTAGAAGAGAGGGAAAAAAAATCTGAGTTCAAGTGTTGTGTGTGTGTCCAATAATTAAATTAAGTCCACCCTTTTCTTATAATGCAAAATGGTCCCTATTTTGTCCAAAGAATAGAAGATTGCACCATTTTGTCTCCTCAATGCTTATCTTAATCCCTTTTTAAAAAAATGATGAAATCTTGACTTGATCCGATTTTACTCTGCGTTAAAAAAAATAATTACTCCGATTTTCTCTGCACTGTCAGACTGTACTAAAATATAGTTAACTAATGCATGTATAAATAATAACGCAAGTATAAAATATAAACATTAATGTCTATGATATGAAAGTGTATTGCTATAAAATTAAGAAACAATTATTAATTGCACAAAAATGGTAGTATTACGCTGTACATGTGCAAAATAATGATTCTTGAAAAATGACAATAAATTGAGAAAATTCCTAAAATAAGGATAATCATCAATAAATTGTTGAAAAAATGTAAAAATGTATTTCGTGCTCTTTAACGAATCAGGGCCCCCCAAAACGTTAATTTTAAGCACGTCGAGACAAAATTAGGTGTCAACAGACCCTTTTAATTGAAGGGCCTGCAAAATGGCAGCCCAGCCTTAAGCTGTCCGCGGGCTAGGACGAGCCAGCCCTTTAAGTTTTTTCGTCTTCCGAAATAACATTTTCTAAGTGATTTTTGGTATAATTTGAACATGAAACTTTTATAATATGAAATAGAATCTTCTACCACCCATTCTTGCGCAAATCCATATCACAGAAGAAAAAATTCAAGAGAACAAATATAAATTATTACTTTTAATCACTAATTCAGATCACTTTCAAAAGAAATTAAACATAATATAAATTTTAAGACTAAAAAGTACTATTCCAGTTTCTAATTATTACTTAGTAGTAAGTACATTCTTTTTTTTCATTACTTTGTATCGTTTTGTTTAATTTACTTTACAGTCTTTTCAGTATTTCTAGTCAGTCAAGTATGCCGGGGGCCTTGTCCCGGTAAACAGTCAGACTTTATTATTCTTAGAGACTCAATAAATTAGTCAGTCAAATGTCTAGCAGGCTTTTGTGTTAGCCTTGTCGGTTGCTTATTCAGACTTTCGAGCTTATTCAGTATTTCCGCATTTATGATATTTCAGACAAACTCTTAGTAGATCATCATGTGTTAGTATTATTTCCACATTTAGTATGTTTTGATAATGTTAGTTTTGGATAATTTATAATCTACTTCCTACACTTCTTCTATTTGTCATTTTGGTCTTTCAAATTGGGGAAACTGACAAATATGATCCCTTATGTTTGGGTATTTTAACTCACTCTCTGAAATGTACTTCTGAATAGTTTTGGTCCTATAATTTGTTAAAATTGAGCATTTTCAGACCGATCAAATATTTTAACAAAAGCTATCGGTTAGATTTGAGGGAAAAAGTTAAAAAGTAAGTTTAATAAAAGTTTCAACAAAGACTCATCAAATTCTAAAAAACACAACACAAAAAACGGTACTAGACACTAAGTAGGCGTTTGGCCATGAAAATCAAATCTTTTTTCACTTTATTTGGTATTTTGGAGTTGGAGTTGAAGATCGAGTTGTGTTTGGTTATGATTTTTGCAGAGAATATTTGATTGTTTGAATGTATTGAAAGTGAAAAAAGTGGGAGAAAAAAAAAAGTAAAAACCAAGTTTTTGTTGTTTTTCAAATTCCAATTACAAAAAGATACAAAGTATCACACTTTAAAGTCTTTTCAGTATTTCTAGTCAGTCAGGTATGTCGGGGGCCTTGTCCCGGTAAACAGTCAGACTTTATTATTCTTAGAGGCTTCATAAATTATAGTTGGAGTCAGTCAAATGTCTAGCAGGCTTTTGTGTTAGCTTTGTCGGTTGCTTATTCAGACTTTCAAGCTTATTCAGTATTTCCGCATTTATGATATTTCGCTCGGTCACATGCAATCAGACACTGAGTGTCGTGTTACGCCCAGGCCATGGTTCGGGGCGTGACAGCTATAAGCATGTATTATCTGTTTGTTTTTACTAGATGATCA
The DNA here is from genome assembly GCF_019175385.1 of Lycium barbarum. NCBI lineage: Eukaryota > Viridiplantae > Streptophyta > Magnoliopsida > Solanales > Solanaceae > Lycium > Lycium barbarum. The sequence goes on along the minus strand of NC_083339.1, from coordinate 4,472,087 downwards.
AACATATAACACTATGATGACACCACCTAAATCACTTGGAGTATTTATGGGGTTCTTATTTTTGGTTGAACCAACATATTTGTTTGCTAATTTTAGTGTTTTTTTATTTTTTATATTGCTATAAGCATGTATTATCTGTTTGCTTTTACTAGATGATCAAATATATAACACCGTGATGACTTTACTAAAATCACTTGGAGTATTTGTATGGGGTTCTTATTTTTGGTTGAACCAATGCACTTTTTTTTTTGCTAATTTTAGTGCTTTTTATATTTGCTATAAGCATGTATTATCTGCAATGGCTATCTTTTCATATTCTTGGCATGATCCCACCTCCAGTATAACCTTACGTATCACATATCGAAAGATTTAACGAATAGAACATGGCTTAGTTTATAATCTATAGAACAAATACTCCCTCGATCTCAAAAACACTGTCTTACTTTTCTTATTAGTTTGTCTAAAAAAGATTGATACATTTCTATATTCAGAAACAATTTAACTTTATGAGATAATTTACAGCCACACAAATATCTAAGGTTTGTTTTGGACCACACATTTTAAAAATATTCCTTTATTTCTTAAATTTCGTGTCAAATCAAACTAAGACAATCTTTTTGGGATGGAGGGAGTATCTGTTATGGGGACCAAAATTTAAAAACCAACACAAAATAGGGTCAAAAGTGCAAATGACCCATTTGATAATAGGCTGAAAGGGAAAATTGAAATACTGGGCCTAACCCGAACCCGACCCATCTAAACTAACCCCCTTCCTTCCCCTTCAATACAACAACAACATCAAACAACTCTTCTTTCAAACCCTAGCTCATTCGGGTCGGGTCGGGTCAAAAAAATGGACAGAGAATGGGGATCGAAGCCGGGAAGCGGCGGCGCGGCGACAGCGCAGAACGAAGCGATAGACCGGCGTGAGAGGTTGCGGAGATTAGCATTAGAAACAATAGATTTAGCAAAAGATCCATATTTTATGCGAAATCATTTAGGTAGTTATGAATGTAAGCTATGTTTAACGTTACATAATAACGAAGGGAATTACTTGGCGCACACGCAAGGGAAAAGGCATCAAACTAATTTAGCGAAAAGAGCTGCACGTGAAGCTAAGGATGCACCAGCTCAACCTCAGCCACATAAGCGTAAAGTTACACTCAAAAGAAACGGTAATCATTCCATTAAAATTCGGCTTCGTTTCGTTTTTTTTTTTTTTTTTATGAGTAGATAGATGAGTTGTGTTTAATTTTACTGTTATTGTTACTTTGTTGAATTAGGAGAAACGGTATGATTCGATAAAATTCGGCTTCGTTTCGTGTTTTTTATGATTTTTATGAGTAGATGAGTTGTGTTTATTTTACTGTTATTGTTAGTTTATTGAATTAGGAGAAACGGTATGGTTCGATTAAAATTCGGCTTTGTTTCGTGTTTTTTTATAATTTTTATGAGTAGAGGAGCTGTGCTTAGCTGAATTTGTGACTTAAGTTTAGTGTTATTGCTACTTTGTTGAATTAGGGATAGGATTTAGGGTTTAACAGTATAATTCCATTCACTCACAAAAGAAACGGTATGATTCGATTAAAATTCGGCTTCGTTTCGTGTTTTTTTATGAGTAGATGAGTTGTGTTTATTTTAATGTTGTTGTTACTTTGTTGAATTAGGAGAAACGGTACGATTCGATTAAAATTCGGCTTCGTTTCGTGTTTTTTATTATTTTTATGAGTAGATGAGTTGTGTTTATTTTACTGTTATTGTTACTTTGTTGAATTAGGAGAAACGGTATGATTCGATTAAAATTCGGCTTCGTTTCGTTTTTTTATGTGGTAGCTACTGTTCCCTTTTTTTTTTTGTACTTCGATTATCTTATTTATCTGTGGTAGCTATTGTTCCCTTTTTTTTCCAGACTGCTTTATTTTGACTTATTCGCTTTCTTTAGTTTCATTTGCATTCTGCTTTGAACTGCTTGTGCTTATCTAACCTTTCTCGTTGTGATTTCTCTTGAGCCGAGGGCCTTTCGGAAACAGCCTCCCTGTCTTCCGAGATAGGGGTATGGTCTGCGTACACTTTACCCTTCCCAGACCTCACATTGTGGGATTTCACTGGGTATGTTGTTGTTGTTTCGTTTTTTTATGATTTTTATGAGTTGATGAGTTGTGTTTAGTTGAACTTGTGACTTAAGTTCAGTGTTATTGCTACTTTGTTGAATTAGGGATAGGATTTAGGGTTTAACAGTATAATTCCATTCACTCACAAAAGAAACGGTATGATTTGATTAAAATTCGGCTTTGTTTCGTGTTTTTATGATTTTTATGAGTAGATGAGTTGTGTTTAGTTGAATTTGTGACTTAATTTAGTGTTATTGCTACTTTGTTGAATTAGGGATAGGATTTAGGGTTTAACAGTATAATTCCATTCACTCACAAAAGAAACGCTATGATTCGATTAAAATTCGGCTTCATTTTGTGTTTTTTTATGAGTAGATGAGTTGTGTTTATTTTAATGTTATTGTTTACTTTGTTGAATTAGGAGAAACGGTATGATTCGATTAAAATTCATCTTCGTTTCATGTTTTTTATGATTTTTATGAGTAGATGAGTTGTGTTTATTTTCCTGTTATTGTTACTTTGTTAAATTAGGAGAAACGGTATGATTCGATTAAAATTCGTCTTCGTTTCATGGTTTTTTATGATTTTTATGAGTAGATAGATGAGTTGTATTTATTTTACTGTTATTGTTACTTTGTTGAATTTGGAGAAGCGGTATGATTCGATTAAAATTTGGCTTCATTTCGTGTTTTTTTATGAGTTGATGTGTTAGTGTTTATTTTAGTGTTATTGCTACTTTGTTGAATTAGGGATAGGATTTAGGGTTTAACAGTATAATTCCTTTCACTCACAGAAGAAACGGTATGATTCGATTAAAATTCGGCTTCGTTTCGTGTTTTTTATGATTTTTATTGAGTAGATGAGTTGTGTTTAATTTACTGTTATTGTTACTTTGAATTAGGAATATGATTTAGGGTTTAACAGTATAATTCCTTTCACTCACAAAAGAAACGGTATGATTCAATTAAAATTCGGCTTCGTTTCGTGTTTTTTTATGATTTTTTTTTTGTGTTTATTTTTCTGTTATTGTTACTTTGTTGAATTAGGAATATGATTTAGGGTTTAACAGTATAATTCCTTTCACTCTCAAAAGAAACGGTATGATTCGATTAAAAAATCATTAAAAATTAGCTCTTTTTGTTTTCTAAACAAATTTTATGGATAGATGAGTTGTGTTATTTGAATTTGGGGCTTAATTTGGTGATACGTAAGTGAATTTAGTGTTATTGATAGTTTGTTGAATTAGGAATAGGATATAGGGTTTAACAGTACAAATAGTTTATACTCCATCTTAAGCAAAGTCACTCTTAAGAGAAACAGTATGATCCGATTGAAAATTCGGCTTCGTTTCGTGTTTTTATGATTTTTATGAATAGAATAGTTGTGTTTATTTAAATTTTGGACTTAATTTTGGTGATACGTAACAGATTTTATTTGTTACTTTTGTTGAAGCAGGAATAAGATTTAGGGTTTAACATTATAATTCGCGTTGTGTTAAGTTGATTTTGAGACTTAATTTTGGTGATACATAAGAGATTTTAGTGTAGTTTTACTTTGTTGAATTAGGTAAAGTTAATCTCAAAAGAAACGGTAATGATTCGATTAAAATTCAGCTTTTTCGGTTATTTATTTAATTTTTATGTGTAGATGAGTTGTGTTTGAGCCCGTTTGGATTGGCTTATAAATTGCTTATAAGCTGTTTTTAGCTTTTTTGAGTGTTTGGCTGGCCAGCTTAAAGTCATTTTGTGCTTAAAATAAGCTCAAAAAAATAATTAGGCCCATTTGACTTAGCTTATCTAAAGCAGCTTATAAGCTGAAAACAGCTTATAAGCCAAAAAAAATAAGTTAGACTACCCCAATTTATTTTTTTTAGCTTATAAGCTGCAAACAACTTATAGGCATAAGCCCATCCAAACAGGCTCTTTATTTGAATTTGAGACTTAATTTTGGTGATTTTAGTGTTATTGCTATTTTGTTGAATTAGAGATAGGATTTAGGGTTTAACAGTCAAACGGTATGATTCGATTATAAAATCGGCTTCGTTTCGTGTTTTTATGATTTTTATTGAGTATATGAGTTGTATTTATTTGAATTTTGGACTTTAATACGTAAGAAATTTTACTGTTATTGTTATTTTACTGAATTAGGGATAGTATTTAGGGTTTTAACAGTATAAATCGTTTATTTAACCTTAGCCGCGATTCAGCACAGCACCTGTGAGGTCTAGCAGTCAATGAAGTAAGAAGAAAATCAGTGTTATGATATCTATGAATAGATGAGTTGTGTTTATTTGAATTTGGGACTTAATTTTGGTGATATGTAACAGATTTTAGTGTTATTGTTACTTTGTTGAATTAGGGACAGGATTTAGGGTTTAACAGTATCAACCGTCTATTTAACCTTAGCCATGATTTTGCTCTGCGTGTGTGTGGCCTAGCTGTCAATGAAGTAAGAAAACTAGAGACATTCAGTAGAGGCAAAGTTTAATGGACAAAGCTACCCGATACATGTGCTCGTGGAGGGTAGCATGATAACATTTGACTTGTAACCGCCAACCACCTCGTGTGCCAGGCATGCCTCAGAATACGTGGCGCACACATAGCTTGCTGCGCATGCCTCGCGACTTGGCCGGACACCACATTTATTAAGCAAAAAGAATTATGTATCATAAGATTCGATTGCGTTGAAAGAACGTTTAGAAATTTTACTTACTAGAAGTTAATTCGCCTTCTAGCATCCCAGAGTCGAAGAAGTTCAAATAAAAGACATAGGAGACTATGGTTCATATCCCTGCAAAGCCAAATAAGTTAGGTCATTAGGTGATTTGTTTTTATCTGCTAAGCTTTGGTGAACGGAGGTTAGCACAGTAGAATAGTCAAGGTGGAGGCAAGTTGACTCGGTTGTTCCAAAAAGTAAAAAAAAAAAACTATTTCGCCTTCTATGAAATGATACCTGACCAAGGTTCCTTAAATATTGGACCTTGTAACAAGTCAATCAATCAATTATGCCTTAATCCTTAAATAGTTGGCTGGTTTTATGAATCCTTTATAACCATTGCGCTCGGTTCTGGCTATTTGTGTGATTGGGAATAAATCAATGTCAATGAGATCCATCATATTTCGGCTATCTTTCCGGTTGAGAAGCTTTTAGATTTTGAAGTTTTTATTTTTTGTTAGTTGAGTGAAGATTTTGAAGTTTTTTTTTTTTTTTTTATAAGGCAAGTATTTTATTAACAAATGGGGAAATCCCCGTATACAAGTCGTTTGAAGTTTTTATTGATGGCTGATTATCCATTTTTCTTAATTCTCGAATTTCATGTGCTAATTTTTGATGGGCTGGATCTGCAGTTAAAATCGGTAGGCCTGGCTACCGAGTGACCAAGCAATTTGATCCGGAGACAAAACAAAGATCTCTTCTATTCCAGGTCAGGCTTACCGTTTTGTCTTTTCTACTTTCAATTTGATGACATATCTGCTGCCAATTTAAGTCAAGTGGTCATCATTGTTTTCTGTCGATGTTTCATACTTAATGGTTCGTCTAATTCCAGAACATCCCTACCTTTTTGGGATAGTGTAACATTATTTTTCACTTGTGCTGGAAAGTGAACTTTTTCACTGCCGATGAAGAACTATTTTTTAAAATTTCAAAATGAGACAAGGAAAGGATAGCCTAGTAGAAATGGCTAGCCACCACCAACCATGAGCTTGGGGGTTTAAGTTTCTGAGGGGGCAAAGTGGGAAGACCCACTATTTGGCTCATGGGAAGGTGGCTTTTAGAATATATCCAAATAAAAGTTAACAGTGACGTTAGTTTTGCAGTAGTGTTTACTGTATATTAAAGAATACTATTTCAGTGCTTTGGATTTTGTATGATACCTTTAAAAAGGTGCGAGTCGGAAATCCTACATTGATTTGTTCAGCTAGTTTAAGAGGTTTTAATAGATTATCTATTCGAAAAAAATTTGGGCTTCACAAACTGTACTTCACTTTAACCAGATGGTTGTTTGACTAAAGTAATTTAGGCTTTCTTTCACCTATCCTTCCCATTGAGAGTTTGTGAATGGATGTCCAGGTATCAACAAGTCCTTTCCTATTTTGGTTTCCTCGATACAATATATTTTTTTTCGCTTATCACCCTCGTATTTTAATGTGGTTGGATGGATAACTGGTGGTTCCTACAGTTGCGTGTATGTTGACATTGGAATTTGACCTAATCAATAGTAGGGGTTGGTTTTACATTTTTATCTGATTGACAATTACAAGACTACGGATTTGACTATTTGAATACTAGTTTCATTCAAAGCAAACTTGAGTTTAATCGATTCCTACTTGGAAACCACCATATTTATTTAGGCTAAGAATATGAGAAAGGATAGAAAATTATCAGACTGTGTTAAAGACCAATAGGCAGGCTGCGGTTATGGTCGGGATATTCGAGAAAGGGGGTGTACCTAATATGTATAAGCTACATCTCTGGTTACATAGCTGAGCAGCACATCGTTGGCATGTTGCTTTGCCCCAAAAATAAAATAGAAAAAATAAAAAGCAAGTCATGTGTTCCAAAATTTTGGAGGCTAGTGTAACAACAAAGAGACTAAGTCCAATGGCCTGGATGTATTGCATGGATTCTCGATTATTGTGTGAAGGTGAAACAGTAAATAAGGCAGCACAAGGACTTGATCCGGATTATGAGTAATTTTAAAATGATTAAATAGTTGGACTAACTATAGGTTCCTTAATAGTAATTGGCCTAACTGTACGTTGCTTCCATTATTTCTTTTAGCTACTATAATACTCCAACCTCTGCTCACATACTCAAAAGTATGTGTGTTGGTAGAAAGAAAAAGTGCAGAGTGCAAGAAATGCATATGCTAGCCAAGTATCAGAGGAGTTTTTTCTGGCTAAATTTACCCTTCATTTTCCTTTGGTTTCTCGTCTTTCTTACTTTATGAAGTGTCGCACTTGTTAATAGTTTCATGACGTGGGTAACTGGTGCAGATCGAATATCCTGAGATTGAAGACAACACAAAGCCAAGGCACCGATTCATGTCCTCCTTCGAGCAGGTTTGTATGTCCAAATATTATTTTCTTAAGTGGGTCTGCTTTATTTAACAGAGTGCTATTCAATTGCGCTTTTCCTGGATTTGGCTTATGGAAGAACAAATAGTCTTCTATCTTTCAAAGATTAACTAGATACTAATCTTATGTTTCTCTTTCCTTTTGGACAGAAAATCCAACCATTTGACAAAAGGTATCAGTTTCTGCTGTTCGCTGCTGAACCATATGAGATCATTTCATTTAAGGTAACTTTTTTCCCATGGTCGAAACATTATTTTGCCCACTTTCATTATGTGTTTCCACTTTTGGTTGTTGGATCATGGAATTGATTCCGTTACATTATTCAGGTTCCAAGCACTGAGATTGACAAATCAACTCCCAAATTTTTCTCGCATTGGGATCCAGACTCGAAAATGTTCACAGTAAGTCTTCTTAAATTACAAACGTGTAATGCAGCTACTCATAGCCTGTTTGGCCAAAGCTTCTGGGAAGCCGAACGTGCCTTTTTTAAAAACAAAAAGTGCTTATGTTAGAAATTTGAGGTCCTTAGGACCCGTTTGGCCATGAGAATTTTTCACTTTTTTTTCCGGTTTTTTTTTCACTTTATTTGAAAATCAGCGGCTGGCCATGAAAGTTCCAAATACAACTTGAAGTAGTATTTGGAATTTGGAAAACCGCTAAAACCTTGTTTTCACTTTCATTACATTCAAACAACCAAATATTTTTTGCAAAAGCTATTACCAAACACAACTCCGTCTTCAACTCCAACTTCAACTCAACTTCAAAATTCTAAAAAAAAAAAGTGAAAAATATTTGGTTTTGATGGCCAAACGCCTACCAAGTGTTTTTGAGAAGTAGCAAAAGTAGTTTTTCTCCAAAGACACTTTTGGGACATTTGGCCAAGCCAAAGTACTGCTCTAATATGGGCAGTTTTTAAATTAATTAGCCAACACGAATTGCTACTCTCTAAAAGTACCTTTTCGAAAAGCACTTCTCAAAATAAGCTTATTTTGGAAGCTTGGCCAAACAGGCTACGAACAGAATTTCCGAAATTCACTTATTTCTTCATGATTAGCCTCTTAACTTTTCTCTTCTGGATGAATCAATTCCAGTTGCAGTTATACTTCAAGACTAAGCCACCAGAGACCAACAAACCACCACCCGCTCCTACAGATAACGGGTTGTCAGCACCTGGTGCCTCATCCAGGCCTCTACCTCCACCACCCCAAGCTCCACCACCACCGCCGCCACAAGGTCTTGCCCCAGGAGCTCCAAATCCACCCAGAGGCCCACCATCTGCCCCTGGGTCTATGCCACCGCCTCCTCCCCCTATGGGCAACGGACCCAGACCTATGCCACCAGGAGGTAACTTACCTGCCCCACCACCTCCTCCTGTTGGTAGTGGAGCAATGGCTAATTTCACTCCAGGTGGACACATGGGGAGACCTCCAATGATGCCTTCACAAGGTTTTCCAGGCCAACAGATGCAAGGCCAAGGAATGCGCCCACCACCTCCGCCACCCAACATGGGTTGATGAACTGAGGCCATATTACGTAGTTCTTTTGTGGTGATTTTTGAATTTGTGACTATTCTATTAAGGGTCAGATGCTTGTTAAACCTTACGAAATCATGTTGTGTTGCCCGAAACTGTTGTATCTATAAGGCTGGTTTGTTTATCTGGGAAGTCTTTGGAGGCAAATGTAATAGATCATTTAATGCGTTTTAGATGCTGCATCAAATGAGCCAATTTGTTGCCAACTTAAATCTCATCATCAGGTAACCAATACGTGAAGGGGAAATTGGGTGAATTTAGCAACTCCACAGGCAAATAATAGAATAGCACATTAAGTATAACAATATAAAAGTTGATTCTCACCCCTTTGGAACTAGATTTTAGTTCATCCTTGAATGCCAGCAACAAGCTTATTAAAACAATAAAATCTAAGCGATGGAATTGTCCCACTATCCTTTTATGCTTTTGCCACCCGTTGACATTAAAATTGTGTAGGATTTCCAAGTATGATCTCAGTGAGTTTTTACACTTCCCACGTTGACAACTCAATTTATTTGATTACTAAAAGCATGAACTCAATCCACGAGTAGACCGGTAAAACACAAACTTGACATAAGGTGTTGATGCTAGAAACGAGGGTGGATCTAGAGTGACGTTTATAAGTTCACAAGGACTCGATACCTTTTGTCCCGACCCTGCATATGTATTAAGAAATCTACTGATATTTGACTGTAAACTTAGTTATTATTGCATATTAACTTGTTGAGGTATATACTTCAAATAGTGTATGTTCTGTCACTAGCCTTTTTTTGTGGCAGCTGCTCCTTAACATTGTGAGTCTCAAATGGTGTATGCCCTAACACTCGTGACTTATTAAGGAGCTGGAATTATACTGGGGGCATAGTCAGACAGAAGAAATGGAGGAAATTGGTGACCTGTAAAGAAAAAATGATAAACATTGCTATCAACTACAAGTCTGTAATCCGCATTGTATGTACTCAATAAATACAAACAGCTGTATCCCCTGCCACCCCTTGGAAGGGCTACAAACAAATCTTATGTTCGGACGAAGATATTGTTCAAACTCTTCTAAGTTGCCAATGCGTGTGTAGGAAAGACTTTCCGAATGAACTCTAAGAACCGTTCCGAGTAAAATGTCGGGTCCACAGCAGAAATGGACACAGAATCAAACTGAATCGCTTTGTATGCGTGTTCTAACTTCTTACTCATGTTGTATTCTTGCAATATGTCAATTATCCCGAGGTATAACACCACATCATATACTTCGTGGAAAACCTGCGTTTGACCTTCCTTTGGTATATGCTCCGCCCTTGCTGGCATAGTCACGCCTAGCTGAATCTGCAGTCTGCTTGAGAGTCGAAGAGATGAATTTAGGAATATACAATCGTCAAAACCAAAATCATAACATAAAAAAGCCGACTCAATTTGTAGATGATTCAAGGTTGATAGCTAAACTCTGCATTCCTTCGGAAGAATTTATCATTTCATGATTATATGGTTAACATTCCGCAAAGGAAAGGGTAAATGCACAGACCCGTGGTTGTTCGGTTGTTGTTTAGGAAGTGAATCACTCATGTATTAAAACCAGCATACCTAGTACCAAGTTTGGTAGCATTTTAGTTGCTATGTATAAAATTCAGCACATCAAATACGGTGTTTTGTTATCAGTTTACAATCACGCACAACTAATACACATATAAGTTATATGCAGGGTAGAAGATGAAATAACTAATAGATGAATAACTAAATCCGGCCAATTAATCCCTGCATAACCAATAACTGTATAAATCTAACCAGCAACCAAACGACATGCATTCACAAACTACAGATAAATGCTAATTATCCCACTGTAACTTCGACAGTGCTACAACTTTACTAGGGAAAATACTAAAGTTAAGTCTAGTGACAAATTACCTTGCTGTACCGGGGAGGAGGAGGTCCACTTCAGCATCACCAGTATCTGATGACGCTCGTAATCGGCTGCCTCTGACATGAGGACCCACAACCACGCTATCATCACTGCCACGTGGGACCAAAACAAGGCCCTGTGGCGATATTTCATCTTCCAGAGACTCTGTGTAGTAGAACAAGAAAATAGTTTGTAAATTTCTTGGAGTTCTCCGGCACTCATTGTTGTGGGCAGCGGGGAGGAGTAAAAGAAAGGAAAAGAAAAAGTAAATAAAAGGAAAATAGAGTAAGAAAAAAATGAAAAGAATATGAAAAGATATTTTTAATAAACAGTTTTTATATAACGTTGGAAGAAGCCTTGGAACAACGGTAAAGTTGTCTCCGTGTGACCTATAGGTCACGGGTTCGAGCCGTGGAAGCAGCCACTGATGCTTGCATTAGGGTGGGTTGTCTACATCACACCCCTTCGGGTGCGGCTCTTCCCCGGACCCTGCTAACGCGGGATGCTTGTGCACCGGGGTACCCTTTTTAAATTTTATTATTATTTTTTATATAACGTTGACTCGTGGCAGAAATGTTAGATTTTTTTAATAGTTTCATTAGGTGAAATTGAAAATAAGGATAAAAATGAGACCTTTTGGTAACAATGGGGTCATAAAACAGCCCAACTATTAACGGATGGCAAACGTGCTCCTCGGCAAAAAGTATAGGGGCAATTTTGGCCCTTTCTGTTCTTTTTGCAAGGAGATTATTAAACTATACTCTCGTTTCAATTTAAGTATCTTATATGATGAAATGTGACTATATTATGAACCCCACAAAGGTAGGGTAAGGTCTGTATACACCTCACCCTCCCCGGTCCCTACTTGTGTGGGATAACATTGGGTATTTGTTGTTGATGTTGATGTTGTTGTTGTTTATGAACCAGTGATAAACTGAAAAGCCACCAGCTATCAGGTCATATTTTCTTTTGTCCCATTGGTAAGTCTTAAATAAGTAGTTCAGGCAAATTCAGGTGCATACTGTTATGTTTTTGTTCTAAGAGACGTTACCTTCTTCTGCAACAATTTCTAATCCATCTGTTGTGGTGCGTCCACTGCACGAGATGAGAGATTGCAGGTGTTGAGGTGCTCTATAATGAACACCTAACAAGAGGCTGTAATCCATAATGTTCTGTTCCTCCAAAAATTTACTGTCAATTTCTATCTGCCTGTTCAAACAAAATTGAAAAAGTAAACACAGATTTTAAGTAGGCGTTTGGACATAAAACATGTGATATTTGAAAAAAAAAAAAAAGTTTAAAAAGGGTATTTAGAAGTTGAAGTTGTGTTTGGACATGCGTTTGACTTGAAAAAAAGGAGAACTTTTGTCAATGAAAAAAGAATTACTTGAAAAATTGATCAAAACCACTTATTCAAACTTGAAACTCATCTTCAAAAAGGAACTTCAAAAAATAGGTCCAATGTATAAACAAACACTGTTTTGAATATTTTCTTTTGAAAAAAAGAAAGAAAAAAAATTCATGTCCAAATGGGCCCTAAGATTTGCCAAAGTCCTACCATAAGAAAATACAATACTGTGAACAAGAAGTTTCATAGACTATCTGCGTTACATGGTGGCTGGTAAACCTTTGGATATTTACTCCACACTTAAGTTAGAACAGCAACAGAAAAGTAAAAAATGTATGTACATTACATTAGAGAAAATGAGGAATATTTAATTAAAAGTCACTCACCTTAATAAAGCTTCGCGCCAAGAAGGCTGTAGATAAAAGCAGTAGTTCAAATCTAGATCCTTAAGTATTGTGTTCTCATCAATTTCAACCTTGTCTGCAGATCGTCCCAGTGAAGAACCTTTAAGATCAAATCTTCGGTGGATTCTCAACTCCGTACAAAACATATTTCCCATTACTACAAAGCGGAACTGCAAAAACGTCACAAAATTATTAGCCTTTTATACATAGAAGAGACTTTATCTTCTCCAAAAGTTTCTCCAAACAACATCATGAATGTAAATAAAAGTGTTTGATGTTGTTTGGATAATCGACCAACTAATGAAGAATGAAAGTGTATGTTAGACTTGTTTGCCTCCCTGGAGGAACACACATTTGATACCTCTCCACACCCCTGTTTAAATTTCATCTTGAAATGCTTACCAGTACAAGTACTGGATAACTTCGTTCACTATGGCTTAAGACAGATGGGAAGAAATTGCCTAGTTTTTTCGTCTCCGACGGGATATGAAGCCTAATCTTCCATGGTCCATTCCAACTTTACTGACCACTAGGTCAAACCCTTAGGTACAACTTCACCCTTTCCTTGGATGAGAATTTCACCTTTCTATATGTAGAAACAAGTTAACATTAAAATTCCACTTTACCCTTAATGAGCAGATTTATAGCTACACAAATGTATTAAGGCTTGTTTTAGACCACAAGTTTCAAAGGTCGTCTTTTCTTTCTTAAACTTCGTGCCCAGTCAAACAGCGCCACATAAATTGGAACATAATGAGTACTATTTTATGCTATTCCATACTTGATTTGACATCTTCAAATTATTTTACTTTTTCATATTTCAAACCATTACTTTTGACACTTCTAAATCAAACACTACAATAATCTATTAAAATATTTTCATCTTATAACCACGCAGGTCAAACTAGATCTATTTTATTGGGATGGAGGGAGCTACATTAACATTCAATATAACCTTTGCAACCACTTATCTCTAAACCTATATGAAATTGGCAAGTGGAATTAACTATAACAATTTATTTTTACAGATTGTAGAGCAATTAGAATCCGGACAGCTTTTGCACGTCACAATAAAACAGAAGTTTTCTTTTTTATGTTATTTCATTTTTAACGCACTATTAACAAAAGCATATGGAATAATGGAAATAATACAATTAACTTTTATTATATTTGAGATTAAAATCTACAAGAATATTACCTTCTGTCCACTGGAAGGTTTTATCCTGTGAAGTCCAAAAAATTTAGTGATGAGAGTATTTTCATATGTCTTGACATGGCGATGATAATTCGGAAGCATCCGCAGCAAAACCTATATGTGAGATCAATGGTCATCATGCTCTCTTTTCATACCTAACTAAAAAGTAAGAGAAACTCCAATAAAACAGTTAAAGGTAAAACTTTAAAAGAGACATCTGCACAGGATCTTCCAAAATCTAGCTGACTTAAAAAAAGTTGTTGTTTCCATAAGTATGAAGCCTTACAACTAAAAGGGGAGAACCCAACTGTAATGAATGCCAAGCATTCAACGGGTCAGAAATATTGCAAGGGGTATGTGGAAGAACTTTAAGCAAAGTAATGAGACAGAGAAATGACAAAAAAGGTCCCTTCTGTTTGAGTATAGGTTCAAAATAGTCCCTTAAGTATGCACTGAACAGTTTTGGTCCTTTAAAGTTTGGCAAAAGTCAACACGTTTGACGGGAAGTACAAAAAAAAAAAGGAAAATAGAGGAAACTCACATTTATAGGTTAAGTTTTTGTAGTTTCTGCTATTTTATTTATTTATTTCTCGAGTCTGGTGCAACTTTTTGAGGTGTAATTTATGCAACTTTTTATATCTTTTTGGTGTCTAGTGCAGTTTTTTGTGTTGCATATTTTAGGATTTGATGGGACTTTCTTGGTGTTTATGGTTAAATATTTTTTTCACTGTTTCCGTCACATCTGATTTTCTCTTTTCATTCTCACCACGACTTCCTAACATTTTCTTGTTTTCCAACTTAATGTCTCACTGTCATTTTGATTTTTTTTATTTTCCCAGCTAGACAGATAAAAGAAATTCTGATGAAAGTGACAGGTTTAAGTAAGATAACACACCTTAACTTCAGATTTACGTAATGTCTTAATCATGAAACGGTCATCTTGAGACAGGAAAAATACACTGCCACTTTTTCCTGGAGAAGAAAGCTCTCTAAGTGCATCATTTCCACATATTGACATCATATAATCAGCAGCATCAATCTTAAACATCTCCCTCAAATTCCTACAAGAAAAAATAAGGGCCCATTTTAGTTCCTACACATACGTATGTAGCAAATCAAAAAGCCTAACAAACTAGTTTGGACTTCACGAAATCTTAAATAAGATAAACGTAATAGAACCATATAGAGATCCTAATTTTACAGCTTCCGCAAGGAAGATAACATGCGAACCCATTTCACTTTCTATGTGTGTAGCCTATCCAGAATGTTGATAAGTTACTGTGGAGAAAATGGCAAAAATGGTCTCTTGTGCACTTTTGGTCTCCGCCAAATACTTAACAGATTATGTCTGTTAGATTTGATGAGAACTGTGAAAAAAAGGGAAGATTAAACCATAAAAACCAGGAAAATCTCATCAAATCCTAGAAACTGTAATACTAAAAAATAGACGAAACATAGCAGTTATTGCACATAAAAATGTTGTACCAAACTCTAGAAGTAGAGAAAAAATAGAAGAAATTGAAAAAATTGAAAAAACTATATACCTCCAAATGTAACGGTGGTATATTTGACGGAGACCAAAAGTGTTCACTTTTGACAAACTTAAAGGACCAAAAATTGTTCAGAGCATACTTCAAGGACTATTTTAAACCTATCCCCAAACACCGAGAAATAGCATCTAGGAAAAGGAAACAAGATTAGCTCAGTTGGTGAAGGTGTTTCCCTTAATGGGAAAAGTCTAGATCCAAAGCCACTAACTCTTCCCTCTGCCACATCACATAATAATCAACATCAATAAAATAACCAATTGTCTTATAATGAGAGCATCCATTTTCCTTCAACCGGTCCGCCATGTGGAGGAGCAAGAGTGTTTTCCTCTTTTTATAAATAGAAATGGGGAGTTGAGGTTAAAGAAGTTACAGCCACTATTTAAAGATGTACATCGTATGTACAAACTATAAAGTCAGTTGGGATATATAATATATTCATTTACCATAAGAGCATCTATTACTACAAAATAAGTGACGTTCACACATCTTACATGGAATAGAGATATCTAAGGAAAATAAATAAACAAATAGATAGATAAATAAAAGCACAAAAAGGACATGCATAATGAATCTCAATTGAAAACCACATCTAGCCCAAAAAAGAGCATGAGGTACACATTTGGCCGGTCGGCCAAAAATAATCACATTCGCTAGCCAAATATACACTATTATGTATCAAAAATGTATACTGTATGTATATTATACATTAATATACAAAAAATATACATTTGCTAGTTATTATTTTGGTGGGTGGCTATTTATGTCAATTTTTCAATAAACCAAAAAAAAAAAAAGAAAAAAAAAACCAATGGGCATGCAGCGTACACCCAATAAATTCTAGAGAGGCTTAGATTTTTTCAACCATTGTTGGATAAAAAAGATTGCAAACCACCAACCTGAAAACCATTGGGCAATAATCTTTCCACTTGAAATCTTCAGACTGATGTGTAGGTGTCAATTGTGAACCTCCTTTAGGAAAATACATCCAAAAGCTAGCACGCGGGCCAAAATCTGAAGTCCGTATTTCTCGTCTTTGTATTGGTGTAATTTTCCCCACAGTGTATCTGGTCACATTTCAACTGGTCACACGTTTGATATATTATGATAAAAAAGGAGCAAACAAAATCGTGCTGCAAAGGATTGTTTGGTTATTGTAACTTTTTCCGCCTTTGAAAGTCAAAGACTACTTAGTAAACTGGTTTTACTCTCTTCTGCTCACTTGTAAATATGGTTTCAGTACAACCCATGTACTGTTTTGTGTTTAATACATACAACATGTTACCTTCTCAAAAAAAAAAAAAAGACTACTTAGTAAACTTCCATCTGAATTGGCAATCAAGAAGAAAAACTATCCAATTGATGTTTCGTGTTTTCTTCCTTTGAATACGTTTATATACACACAACTATTGGTACCATAAAACTTTGATCAAGTACATCCAAATCAAAGTTCTCAAATAGATGATGTCTTGAAGATGGTAAGTTCCTTTGACTTCCGATGATTTTCAGGGACATTCTAGTCCTCAATCTATGCATGGTGACACAAAAAAAAAAAACGACCTATAGGAAAATTTCCACTATTCTTCTATATGCAGGTAAAAATTCACCAACACAGTGATTATTAGAGAAAGATGTAATGCCAATATAATCCCTTCTCCCGCCTTCTTTCTTTTCATTTTATCTAAGAGAAAATAACACATACCTAAAGCAGCTTGCTAAATGCATTAAGGGGTCGTTTAGTTTTTCGTTAAAGTTATGCAGGGATTAACTGTGCAAGTATTAGTTATGCAGGAGTCAGTTATGTAGGGTTTATTATTCATGTATTAGTTATTCCATCTTCTACCCTGCATAAATTAAGACATAGATTTCCTCATAACTTATACATGTACTAGTTATGCGGAAAAGAAAAACATGAACCAAACATTGTATTAGCAATGTTATGTTCTATGCGGAAAAGAGAAAAAACCAACCAAACATTGTATAACTTATGCTAGATTCTATATGGAGATTATTTCCCCCAATTTTTGTAACCAAATAACGTATAAAGTTATGCTAATTATAATACATGGATAACTTATCTCTAACCAGCAACCAAACGACTCCTAAGTCTAGCAAAACAGTATGAAAGATCTATACAATAATAACAGAATATGTAGTTCAAGGAACCAAGTGAATCAATGGAAACATTTAGACACAAGTAGCGCACCTGATCCCCAGCTGCAAACTGAGCATTAAATCATAACTCCTGTGACCCTTTATGATTGCTTCACCTGGTCTCTTTAATTCCCTTACAAGTCTCTTTTGCCTCCTCCTAGCTCTTCCGGATGGCGGTGAAAAACGCTCATTTAAAACAACCTCAGTGATTAGGACACCTTGCATGTACTCTCTTTCCAAAATTGGAGCACTCATATCATCCTCCATATCTCCTCCATCGAAATCACGTCCAATAACTTTCTCAATCGCTACTTCAAGACTCCATCGTCTTTCGAGAGTAGCATTTGTCGGCCGTGACTGCTCAAAATTTAACAAGTTTCTCTCCGGAAGCTTACCACTTACTTTGACATTTCCCATATCAACTGAAGCGGCATAATGGATATGGGAGACTTGATTTTGTTTTCTCATATCGGGAAGTAATCCTCGTTTTCTCAAAGCATTAAGGTACAATTCTTGACCAGATGTTAGCCTACTACCACTAGGATAAAATATTCCTTTCCCGTCCTTTAAACTATGTGTCCACGTACCGATATAACAGCTATCGTCGCTCCACGTATACATACCGACCCCATGCATCGCTCCATTTAACCAACTCCCTTCATACGAATCTCCGTTAATCCAAGTCAGCGTTCCTTTCCCCGATATTTTCCCTCCTTTCATGTTCCCAAAGTAGACATTCCCATTAGCCCATGTATACTTACCTGCAGTGACGAAGCCAGAAATTTTAATAAGGTTGTTCAAGATTATATAATTGCAATCTTCTTCGACTTATATATCCAATAGCCAATAATTACAGTCCAATGCCTTTTGGTGATCTAATTTACAAAATAGCCAGCAAATGTATAGGCTCTGTATATTAAGTACAAATATACATATAATGTACATAATCAGTATATAGGTTTTGTGTATCCGGCTAGAGCCCGAAATTAATGTTGGCCGAGAGGCCAAAAAATGAAAAAATGCCTATTTTTTTCCCCATACAGTATAATTTCTTTTCCGACGAAGGGTGTTCAACTGACCACCCTTCAGTCTATAGCTATGCCGCTGCTTACCTGGTCCTTCAGGGGTTCCCTGAATCCACGACCCTTCGAAAATATCACCATTGGGATACATTTGATACCCTAAACCATGTTTAAGGTTCAACCGCCAGCGTCCCCTATAGGTCACTTTATCGGGTCCAATATATGTCCCTTCACCATGCATATAACCACCTGAAAATTCACCATCATAAACAGCACCAGAAGGAAATTCTAGTTTCCCGTGCCCATGTGTTATCCCGTGCCTCCACTCGCCCTCGTATCGACAACCATCAGACCACCTATACTTTCCGAAACCTTCCGGTAAGTTACCCAAAAGGGACCCGGAATAGAATTCCCTATTGGGTAATAACAGCTCGCCGACTCTAAAGTTAGTGGGTTCAGAAGCAAGACAAACTTCACCATTTGTCGATTTGGTAATGTCGTTATTTTCATGAATTAACGAAGAATCAAGTGACTTTGTTCTTTCAATATTATCGACAATGGCCCCAAGACCAGACATGCATAATTCCAGAAAGTTACAAATTTACACTGGATAGGAAAGGGCCAAGATTTTCAGACAAGCTAAAGCACACATCCGGCTTTAAAAAATATTCCTCTGCTTTGACCTGAAAAATAGAAAAGCATAACAATTAACACCTACTCATAGCAAAATCCATCAACAAACATTAACTAACTACAACTTTCTGATATCATCTGTATTTGTAATAAGGACCCGTTTGTCACATGAGAATTATTCACTTTTTCCCGGAATAAATTTTCACTTTATTTCAAAATCAGTGTTTGGTCATAAAATTTCCAAATCTAACTTGGAGTTGGATTCCAAATTTGAGAAAGTGCTCCGAACCTGTTTTCCAAATCCAACTTCATAAATTCCAAAAGTGTTCTATGCTCTCCTTTGCAAAAAGTATAACCAAACACAACTCCTTATTAAACTCCAACTTCATAAATTCCAAATAAAGTGAAAAACATTTAGAATCTATGGCCAAAAAGCAAGACTTGTAAAAGGAATATTTCACCAGGAAACGGGTAAGATTGAATCATAGTGACTTCAATCATAAAAGCAAGAAGAATAAGCATTTTCCAACACCATGACATTTCTTAAATTTGTGTTTCCAAGATAACCTATTAACACTGTACTAGCTGAAAATATTCAGCTTCGATCAAAACCCTCTATTTGTCTTAAGAAATCTATTGAATATATATATATATATATATAAATTTAGAACTCAGTAACTTAAAAGACTAGAATCCCGAACCCATAAGCTTTAAATCGTCGCTCCGCCTCTACAAGTATCCTACCATTCAAGGTAAAGAACACTATGGAAAACTTATTTGCTTATATATATACAAATTTAGAACCCGGTAACTTAAAAAGACTAGAATCCCAAACCCATAAGCTTCAAATCCTCGCTCCGACTCTACAAGTATCCTACCATTCAAGGTAAAGAACACTATGGAAAACTTATTTGCTTATATATATATACAAATTTAGAACCCGGTAACTTAAAAAAATAGAATCCTGAACCCATAAGCTTCAAATCCTCACTCCATCTCTACAAGTATATATATATACAAATCTTGAACCCGGTAACTTAAAAAGACTAGAATCCCGAACCCATAAGCTTCAAATCCTCGCTCCGTCTCTACAAGTATCCTACCATTCAAGGTAAAGAACACTATGGAAAACTTATTTGCTTATATATATATATATACAAATTTAGAACCCGGTAACTTAAAAAACTAGAATCCCGAACCCATAAGCTTCAAATCCTCACTCCGTCTCTACAAGTATATATATACAAATCTTGAACCCGGTAACTTAAAAAGACTAGAATCCCGAACCCATAAGCTTCAAATCTTCGCTCCGACTCTACAAGTATCCTACCATTCAAGGTAAAGAACACTAGGGCAAACTTATTTGCTTATATACACACAAATTTAGAACTCGGTAACTTAAAAAGACTAGAATCCCGAACCCATAAGCTTCAAATCCTCGCTCCGTCTCTACAAGTATCCTACCATTCAAGGTAAAGAACACTATGGAAAACTTATTTGCTTCATAAATAATCATCTTAAATTAGAATCATAAGCTCAAAACCATTTCCTTTACATGCCCATTTTATCTTTTTAGCCTTTATTTGCAAAAAAGATCAAATCTTTGACAAAAATGTAAAATCAAATTCAATCCCTTTTCAATAAACACATTGACAAAACAAAATTGCAGATACTTCCTGCTAAGGTTTCTTGATTAAACCCCATCTTTCTTACTTTCTTCACTAGCTGTAAAAACATGTTGACTTCAAATTTTCACCACAAACAAAACATAAATAATTGAAATAAAAAGAACCTCATTTTCAAGAAGATAAAAAAGATGCAAACTTTAAGCTTTCTGAAACAATTAAACTTCAAAACAACAAAAAAAAAAAGAATCTTCATTATATATCAAGAAAAAATAAACAACAACCATACAAGACACAGTCAGAAAAAGAGGAGAACAGAAATAGAAAGTACCTTGAATGAAATGAGAATTCAAAAAGGCAATGAACTAAAAAGAAACACCTTTTAGTTTCAACACTTGTTCAAATTTGCCTTTGTGTTTGATGACTTTTTGTTGTTGTTTTTTTTCTTGTAAAGAAGAGAAAAAGTCTATGTAAGAATAGAAAGTATAGTGTAAGAATTCAATAAACTATATAAAAGGCTATTTGAGTTTTTTACTTGTATAAAATTATGTTTAAAATAGTTTCAAGAAAATGATTAGATTACGATATGATTTTTAGAACTTATAAAATAGAGTTTTATGCTAGTACTTGGCACTTGCAATCTAAGATATAAATAGCGTGTCATTTTCAAACTTGATATATACACCACCAAGAATAATGCATAAGACACTTCTATCCTTGCAAAAGTCTTTTTGTTGACTTTCTGTTTTTTTTATAATCGGGCTGTATGGACCAATTTTCTCGTACCTCAACTAATTTTACGAGACACCTACTACATTTCACCAATACATGTATCGAATAACTTTTTATTTATTTATTCAAAGTAAATTAATCTGTGAGGATGATTTTAGACTAATTTATTTGATTCAGAATGAAATGGCTTACCTATTTATTTTTATTTCTCACTTGTGTTCAATTTTCGCTTGGGGACTCGACTTATTCGAATTTGTGTTGTCTCACTTTGAGATAAGACGTTTCATTCATAGAGCTTGAATACGAAATTTCTGATTAAGAAGGCAAGGAGCTGTCCCACCACTACAATCTTTATTGATAGTTTCTCATTTTTAATTTAAATGCGAGTGTGATTTACGTGGATTAAAAAAAATAGAGTCTTCATGTAAATTAGTGTTTTTGGTATGTATGTTTTGAATTCTAAAATAATTTGAGCTTAGATAAACATGTTTGCTCCGTGATTGATTCATTAAACAATTAATGGACAACTTTCTTCTTCACTTAAAGATTTTTCTTTCTCCTATTTTATCTCAAAAGTTTATACCAAGAGTCAAAAAGGTAGGGTAAGGTTTGCATACTGTCTTTTCCTGATACTACTTGTAAAATTACGTTGAGTATATTATTTGTATTAGTCAAAAACAAATTAAAAGGAAAGAATATATTTTAGTCGAAGGAAAAGAAAAAGAAAAGAACTTATGAATACTACTCCCTTTTTCCAATTCTTGTTTCGTTTTTGTGATCCCTTATTTCTCCTTCTACGTCCCCATGGTTAATTAATAGCATATAGTCACACCTTATTAAATTATTTAATCGAGATAAGTTGACATAAATATCGGGTGCAAATAAGTTTTTTTTGTTAAAAATGCATGAGCTTGTTTTGTCAACTTTCTACATTGAGTCACTGTTATTGGTAAATGAGTTTAATCCTTTTTAGGAGTCTACTAATTACTTATTTAGGACTACACCAAAATGGAAACCCCTAATTAAGGACACTTAGGTTGCTGATTAGGTTTAGGTGTGCTGATAGATTTTTGTCACTTACATATATGGAGTAGTACTTTTATAATAACTAGTTGGATTAATACATCTGTTTAAATTTAATTAATAATAAATAAATAAACATGTCAGGTCTAATGCACTGTTTCTCAGAGTCATATTTTTAGTTAAACCTGCCTTATGGATGTTGAAATGACATTAGACCCCACAATTGAAGAAAATTATACTAGTAGTTAAAATTAAGGTTTTTAAAAAAAGGTTTATGTCTTTTGGATGAGCACCTGATTAAGATGTATTCAACATTATTTTACAAAGTTGGACTAGTTTTATAGTGGGTCCGATCAATATACACAATTGGAATTTCATCATTAAGGGTAGGTTTATTTTTTAACGCTTGTGGAAATAAGACATGATTAGTTAGGTAGGTGCATTTTCACGTTATGCACTAGACAAGCACTTTAATTTTATTTTCCAAAGGAGATTACCTAAATACTTTAATTTGGGATGTTAGAGGAAAGGAAGTTAAGTGCAATTTGGATTTTAAGTAAAGATGTGTTTACCTAAATAGAAGTAACAACTAACAAAGGGCCACAAAGCAACTTTCCATTGGAAAATAGGAAATCCTCTTAGGCATGGGAAAAGGTGAAAATAGTATTATTTTATCACCACCCAAGGTTGCGACAATGAAGCAACAAGTACTCTTTCATTTTTAATCGGTGATCTCAGATTCGAACCCTAAATATGAACTCGTCTTTGATAGGAGCGTTTAACCTCCAAGGTGAATTTTTCGGTCTGGATCCAAATTAGTAGAACCTTGAAATAGATATTCAATACTAGTAAAAAAAACATAAAAGTACTATTTTCTCATTAATTACCAAGAATTATAGCTTAGTTAGTAATATCAATGAGACTCGTCCGCACCGATATGTGTGAGCTAATTTGATTTATATTAATCGCCTTTACCGATCTTTCCTTGATTTTCTTGCATAATAAAATTTAAGAAAATGACCATTTTCATGGTGTAATTTTTGAGCAAAGAGGGATTCAATTATCAAACCTTCTTTTCCTCAACTTAGCTCAACCCTTGCTGATACATAGACAAGTAGTTAATATATATGATTTGGTGAAAATATTGAGTATGAATAAATTTTTACCTATAGCAATAGCGATGAAACCATAAGGAACAAGTGTACGACCTTTTTGTCTACTAATAAATAATTAGTGCATGACAGCAATAAGTTTTACTAAAAAAATACCTAGTTGCATATAAGTTAATGATTCTCCATCAAGGATTGGATGGCATAATCACATTGTAACATCAAAGTCCGTTTCTTAATTGAAATTTAAAGATAGATCATGGCATTATTCAAAACGAAAAAAATGGTGCACAATTTGCATCAATTGGAGATCGAGACGTGTTTACCAAACAAAACCTCGTCTCATTTTGTTTGAGAGTTGATCAATTCTTGTTTACATAAGCAATTATTTAGAAAACTATATTATTGGAATGTAAAACATCGAACATAGTCCATAGTTGTTTATATCAAACTACCAATATATGCTAAACAAGTTTTCATTCTTTAATTTTATATTAATACTAAACCAAGTTGAAGCTAGAGATTTATCCATGAAAGGGTACGGACTATTTATTTATTTTTCAATAATAAATTACTTAATTCAGCATTTTTTTTTTCTCTTTAAATTAGCCGGCCGACAGCAACAACATATTTTTTAGATCGCTTTAAGATTCCTTAAAACAAAATAATAGTTTTTCGTTTGAAAAGAATACGTCCACCCATTGAAAAATCATACTAGTCCATTACGTTAAATTTGTAAATGAACCCATAGTAACTAGGTCAACTTGTATATTAATTAATCCATCGCCATTTGTGCGATTGGAAAGCTAGCAACAATATACATGGCTGAGGTTGGTTATGGATCAAAATGTCTAATAAATTGGACAATGACGATTCATATGAAATAATACCATATCTTAATTAATTTAGAGATTGATGATATCTTTTTAGAAAGTTTTTATGTTTTCATTTGTTTTTATAGGTTGAATTTGTATTCGACACCCAAAATAAGTTAAGCAAAAGTCTAAAATAATTTATTAAAAATGATCAGTACATAATTTAATTTAATTGATTGACGTGTGAAATTTTAAAATACGAAGTTAAATAAATGTTTAACATTGAATTTGAAAATTAGTGAAGAGTGAAATTACGGATTTTTAGTAGAAGGCTCATGTTTAATTATATGGCCTATATTGTGTCTAAGTTCAATTTAGGATTTTAAGAAGTTGTTACTTGGTGGGAAAGAAATATAAATTGCGCTAATTCATTCTTCCAAAAAGAGACTCGAATTAGTATAGATTTTAGGTCTTTCCATCAAGAATGACACACGTTGCCTCTTTGAAAAGGTGTTTGCCGACACAACTCGAGTCCAACTATTATTCGAGCAGCACGACAAAAGATTGTAGGAAAGAAATAATTGCATTTTATGTGTGTTCTTCTAGCTTTAAGAATAGTTGCGGATCTAAAATTTCTAATACATGAGTGAAACACTAAAAAAAAAAAAAAAGGAGGAAAAATGAATTAAGTGAGAATTGATCTCTCTTTATCAAAGTAAATAACTCAACACTCAACCAAGTGGACTATTTCGTCTTCTTGGAGCATGAATGCCATCCTCCATGGGCGGGTACTATTCTTTTCATAGGAAAAAAAATGTACATGAAATACTTAGTTTTGTGGAGAGACCATGAGTTCACGTGCACCGTAATTTACCTGACATATTCGCCCTGTTCAAGAAGTATATATGTTTTTATTTATGTATTATCTATATTACAAGCAAATTGATCCTGGTTGCTTTCGATTCTTATGTGATGTCCACCAGCTTTATGCTTGCAGTTCATATTCACTATTATCTTCAATCCATCTTTACATGAAAACATTTAAAAAAAAAATGTTACAGAGATGCGATGTTCGTTGTCGATAAGCAGTACAATAGCTAGCTACCTTTGTGTAGGGGGGAATATGTTAAAGCATGTTGAAACGATTAGGTATATACATTGTACGTGTGTGCATTAAAGAACAAAAGTCAGTTACATTGAATATAATGATCATTAATTAGACAAGTAATAGACCAATCATTAAAAATGATGTCGCATGCTTGTACAATATTCTTACATGACCAGTACGTACCACTATGTTTTTCTCTAATAATAGTGTTACTACAAGGAAACAGGAAATTTCAGAATAATCATCTTTACTTTGAATATATGCCAGTTCGTTATATTAACCATCATTTTTGCAATCCTCCAAACACTTAAATTAAAGTGGATCTTTAATAACAAATCGATGTCTTTGTAAGGAGAAGTATACGTAGCATCCCCCTCGTTTGACATCAGGGGCGGATCCACACCACTGGGTGTGGGTTCGCGGAAACTCACAACTTTTATCTGAACCCTGTATTTATAATGTGAAACCCTTCAAATATATAAGAAATTTGAGCTAAGAACCCAGTAACAACAGACACTACTAGCTGGGAACTCAGAAGCTTCAAATCCTGGATCCTCCTCTGTTTGACATAACGGGCTTGTAATGCTCAAGATCACATAATTAACCTAAATAGTTGTTACCCAACTGCTTTAACAAAAAATAATCGGCGAACAATATAATTTATGTATACCGGTCATGTAAATGTGTAAGGATTCCTTAAAATTTGGCCTTTCTGAGAGGGTTTGTCTTATAATCAAAGACGGGACCGAATTTAAACTTTATAAGTTTTAATTCAAGATTCTAACACAACTTATTTGATCTATTGAATTTGAAATCAATTATTTAATAATAAAAAAATTAGGCATACATAAGATCCAACCAAACGCTACTAAGTTCAACTCATTTGTCACAATAAAATTTTCCTTCCACTTCTCTTTGCAAGATTATCTTTGTCTTCTTTTGTTTTACTATTCTCTTCCCTAGCCATTATGTCCTTTTACGTGTAGGCAAACATAATCTCTTTTATGAAGTTTGTCGAATGAATGGAACTCTTACAAAAGTGACTATTGCTCAATTAGGTATATATGCAGTGTATAATATGCTTAAACAGTTTTATACTATTCCTTTTGTTCAGTCAAATAAAATTAATGAGCTTAGTGCACCACGTATCTTCCCATAATGGAAATTCTATTTTACAGGCGCCCACAAATTCACTTTTTCATAGAAAACTTTGGACATTTAATTCCCTGACAATGACCACTCAAAACTGTAGCAAAATATGTGCACTCACAATAGTAAACAGAAAAAGTAAAATATGTATTGAATATATAAAATACTACTCCATTGAAGTTCTTGGTCAGGATAATATTAAAAACATTAAATTTCAGAATCTTATAATTGGAATGAAAAGGACTTTTGTACATACAGATAAATTAGTCGGTAAATTAAGAATTAAAAGTAAAGTAAAAGTCTAAAACACATTTTGGAATCATATTTTGGTGTTGTATCCTTATGGCTTCAAAATCATATATCCCAAGATTCCCAACTTGTCTTGTAATAGCAGCCATGGCCGCCCAATTTCCATAGTAACCCCACTGATTAATTAATTTTCTCCAAATATGTTTATAAATTATTTTTCTTACCTTTGTGCTCTATAATTAATGAGATATTTGTAAATTTAATAATCCGTAATGTTGAGGTAAGTTTAAAATAGTCTCTTAAATATACTGTTAAATAAATTTGGTCACTAAATTTTGTTAAAAATGAATATTTTTTGTTTCTGTTAGATATTTGACAAACTCTGAATGTTAGATTTAATATGAACTAATATTTGGAGGTGCAACTTTCTGGATTTAACAGGACTTTCTTCGTGTTTCGAGTTAATTTTTTTTTTCCACGGCTCTTGTTAAATTTAGAAGTCAATATTATTAATAATTGACCGCGATCACATACTTAATTTTGACGAACTTTAAGGGCTAAAACAGTAAAACTGCTCCGGTATACTCAAAAGACTATTTTTATTTAAACGGCAAAGGCTCAAATATGTCCCTAACGTTTGCAAAATTGTACACATTTGCCCGTCGTTAAAAGGTTGGTGCAAAGATGCTCCTAACTTTTTTTTTTTTGCCATACATGCCCTTGAGTTAACGGAAAATATTGGAGGGCATATTTGTTCAGTTTCGCAAACCTTAGGGACATATTTGAGCCTTTGAAATTCCTGATTATTATGGCACAAATAGTTCTCAGATTTTTTTTGTAGTGCACTTTATGCTAGCCAATGATTTATTGCAACTGCACTTTGAAACTCCACACTTATCGTATAACCCCTCACTTTTTTCTCTTATTCTTTCACTTGTTTATGAAATGTCAGAAGCTTCGAGTTCTTCAAATAGCTGTGAAAGGATTTGTGGATGTGGAGTTGTGGAAGGGTTTGTGGACGTGGAGTTACTGCGCTCCATCTCACTTATGGACTTCAAATAATTCTACTAAATTTCGGTTATGAGTGAAATTCGCGAAAGGATCAAACCACATTGAATGTTATGTAAGAAGCCGTATAAATGCTTAAAATGTGACTCTTTCTATTATTATTATTATTATCAAAATTTTGAGCACTGCGGGAGACAGTTTTTCATGTGTCATTAGTCTAATGTAAGGATGTTTATGTTTTATTGTGGCAATTGTTGCATCAATTATCGTGCAGATATTGAGACGGAGAAGACGAAAAATATCCAGAAAGAACTATCTAGATCATGAATAAATTGAAAAATAAAAATGGTATTATCATTAGTAAAAATATCTTTTGTAAAGGGGAAATGGTGCTCTTGTTTGTGAAAACAGTCTTTAAAAGATGGTTGTAATTGCATCTGCTCTTTTAGTTGTATAATTTTGATGTAATGCAATGGTGGATGGATTGTAATTACAGATATTTTTTTATGTTTTGGAATGCAATGATATTTTGTGCCATAATATTCAGGAATTTCAAAGGCTCAAATATGCCCCTAATGTTTGCGAAACTGAACAAATATGTCCTCCAATATTTTCCGTTAACTCAAGGGCATGTATGGCCAAAAAAAAAATGTTAGGGACATCTTTGCACAAACCTTTTAACGACGGGCAAATGAATACAATTTCACAAACGTTAGGGGCATATTTGAGCCTTTGCCGTTATTTAAACTTGCCCTAAATATAATTAATTAAGGGACCATTTTTGCCATTTTATCCACCAAATTTAGAAATATTCTTGTGGCTGACCTTTTTTCCCTTGTAAATAAAGGACATGTCTTTTGTTTACTTGCCTTGCTTTTTCTTTTTGTTCTCTTTCATATTTTCAAATTCTTTGTGATAAAAACAGTGGTCATATTATTCAACTTGAACATTATAAATTTGGTTTCTTTCGAGCTGCATGTTGACGAGATTCTCCTTACGTAAACTGAAGTAGAAGAACGAAATGTGGAAGTTAGCATCTTGCCACGAAATGTGGAAGTTAGCATCTTGTCACGAAATGTGGAAATTAGCATCTTGTCTTTTCTCTTTTTGTAGTGTATGGTTAAAGTTGATTCTGGCGAATATCATTTTCAGCTCTTGTTACCATCCGTTCCATAAGGAAATGAAAAGGAATTGAAAAACCATAACAGACATGCCAAAAATAAGTTAATTAATTTTGGACATTTTCATATGGACACACCGACTCTTCTTAGATGGTTGAAGATTTAGTTATACAAAGATTACGAATATTAAAAAAATAATTATAGTGGTTAGAAAAGCTTCGGAGATTCTGTGAGAAATTGAGGAATAATTAACATTTTTCTCTCAATTATTCTATCCTGATTATGGAGCAATTTTCGAGATCTAGTACGAAGATAAACTCCGGAAACTTACATATGTGATTTACGGTTTCTAGATCGAAGGAGCGATTTCAGAAAATTCATTGAATTGTGAAGTTACTTCACACTCAATTATATTCGGATTCTTCTTTACAATATGAAAAAATGAAGGGGAGACTCATTAAAGGGATCAATAATTTTTCTCGGGTTTTTTTTGTTTGCGGTGGACCAGTGACCTCAACCGGTTGTGGACGTGAGGAGGCTTAGTGATGGGAATCGAGGAATGAATGGAGAGAATCTAATAATGCATAGATTGTCATACAATGAATGATAATATGAGAATGGTTATGTAGAGAATAAATAGTACCAAATGTGCTCAATATTTGTGGCGAAACTTCACTTTCATATCTAAAATTCTCTTTAAATTGTTATGAGGTTAGCAAACTCGGATGTTGTTTGGCTCATAATTTTTGTAAGTAAAATAATAAAAAGAAGAGATAAGATCAGGAGATAAAATATAAAAAGAAGAGATAAGATGAGGAGAATAATAATTTGAACGAGTAAATTGTACTAATGGAGGGGAACTGAGTAGTAATTGGTTGAACTAATTAGGTTGCATGGTGATCAAGGTTATTCTAATCAGACATTTTCTCCTAAGAAATTTATTTATTTTACTTTATAGCTTTTCTGGGGCCTAAATATAGACCATTAGCCATAACGTTAAGTTCGTAAGTGGGAGTATTATTTATTTGTACTTTATTAGTAGCTTTTTAGAGGGCTGAGTCTATGTAATTAATTAGCCATAAAGTTTTGCTTTATTGATGTTGGCCCCGTAGATCATTCCTATATGCCAGTTGCTACTTTTGCATGTTGAAGTTAATGCAAAACTTCGATCATTTTTAAAATTATATATCAACTTGTGCTCATGATTATACGTAAAAGGTCCGTACCTGTAAAATAACCAATAAGGAACCTGTTGCATTATGTACTTGAAGAAAAAAAGCATTCTTCTAGAAGAAAGTGATTTACTTCAGGAACGAAGCTTGGGGCGTAAGTGGTTCAATCAAATCTTATTTATCGAAAATTATATTGTAGTTAAAATTATTTTTTAATAGAGTGTAAATGTTGAATCTGTTTAATTGCTTCATTTACTTCTTGATATTTGAATTTCATTAGCAAAAATTTTGGTTCTATCCCTGCTTTATTGTACTTAACATGCGTATTAATACATATTTTAATTAATTAAATCAGTAAATTTAATGTCTAAACAAACAAAAGAAGGGAAAGAAAAGAAGATTAGGTGGGTGGTGGGTGGTGGGTGGTGGCCTGTGGGTGATGGGTGGGCGGTAAGAGAGCTAAAGTAGTGGGGAAAGGCAGCTCTTTAACCAATGTGAAGTTTTAAGATTACGGAAAAGGCCTAAAAAATTGTTCAATTTTAAACGTTAATAACGTGACTCATATTCTTCAGAATCATTAACGGATATATACGTTGATGAATTTCACGTGTTCAAATTCCTTATCAAAAAAGATTCACCCCTGTGAGTAGATCTATGTTTAAAGATCAAGGGTAAAAAGAGACGTTTTCCTATGAGGCTATGACAAATTAATATTAGACCAAAATTCAACGGATAATAAAATTACTCAGTTTAATAATGCACGAACAAATTTGACAACGTTGAAATAAGTAGGTCATAGGATTTGAAATTTTAGCTCAAATTCACCGACTACTTGTTGACTCCAAAAAGGATGTGGGGGCTAATTTGCCTAATTTGTTGACCCAATAAAGTCGACACCTAGTTTGGGATTTAATTTGACTCATTGATGATACTGATTAGTTTCCACATATATTAGAATTTAGAAGTATCTTTTTTTTTTTTTTTTTTTTTTACTTTCCTCCTTTAATTTTGTGGTCAACATTCATTATTCCTTTTCGAATAGTTTGGTTATGATTATTTATTCGATGTTAGTTGAATTTTTAATATAATTTATAATCATAATTGTGATAATATTTGGAGATAAAACAATAAAATTGTCCTTCTCCAAAATAATTTCGTTGAGGAGCATTTTAAGTTAAATAACGATTTTATGACATCTTCAAATATTGTTTTTAGGTGAAATTCATCTTTAAATATAACTTCAACTTTCAAATAATTCAATTCAAACCTTAATTTCAAAATGTTTATCTTTTCTAACTCCCACCAAATATAGTTCAAACACCTGCAATGGTTGAAAGGTGTATGTCTTCCTTGTCAGAATTTATCATTTTCAAGAAGACCAATAATGTCGTTATCAAGCAACAAGTCCTTGGAAAATGCTGCCCATGTTTCTATAAAATGAACATGAGGATCAATATTGTCGAACTGAGAAACAATTGTGTCTTTCCTAGGTAAGACGTACCTAACTATAACTCCAATTCCTATTTTGTTGCCTCTTAAGACACATCCACATTAAAAGGAATTTATTCGTATTTTGTTAAAGTAAAATTGCTTAAACAGAACAATTTTATCAGAAATAGGATGATCTTTCCTTTTTCTATGACTTAAGGTTTGCACTTTGTTGTTGTTCTCTTTTTAGTTACTACTTCACTTAGAAATGTAAATATATTGAATGATATATGTTATTCAATGTCTTCAATTAGGTGGTGATTGGTGACAACTCATTATAGCCAACCTTTAGAAAGAGGGGATGAACCAATTAAAACGAAAGCAAAAGACAGAGGAAATGAGATCTCTTGCGTTCTTATAATTTGAATAGAAGAAAATGATCTTTTTCAGATCTCTTAAGTATTTTTTACAGATCTCTTATGTGTAAAAAAATGAAGATCTCTTGTAAAAATGTCACAAAACTAAAAAAAAAATGTTTGTAAAAGGCTAAAAAATCATCACAAAATACTTGACACTGAATATATTGTACTTAGGGATTTGATCAGTGCGATTACTACTAATAAGTAATTCAGAATTTTAACTTGATGAGTTCAATCATAAAATTATTAACAACTAAGCTTATTATATTTTTAAAATTATGGGTTCAAATCTAATATTTGTTAAAAGTTCACATGTTTTTACATCAAAATATATAGTCCGTCATGAAAATGCTAGGTTCGTATGAACCAATCCCATAACATTGGATACGCCCCCGGTGATGGGTTGTTTGGCATCTCTATCCTTAATTAAATAGAGGTCTTGGATTCTAATTTAGAAATGAAGAACCTCAATTGGCACGAATTCGAATTAGTTAGATCGGAACACCTTGGTGGTAGGGTGGTTACATGTTGGTATTTAATTATGACTATTTTGGTTAACTTAGTAGGCGTTTGGCCATGAAAACCAAATATTTTTCACTTTATTTGAAATTTTGGAGTTGGAGTTCAAGATGGAGTTGTGTTTGGTTATTGTTTTTGCAAAAAATATTTGATTGTTTGAATGTATGAAAGTGAAAAAAAATGAAAATAAGGTTTTAGTTGTTTTCCAAATTCTAAATATAACTTCAAGTTATATTTGAAATTTTTATGACCAAATGCTGATTTCTAAATAAAGTGAAATAATTTTTCGGGAAAAAGTGAAAAATTCTCATGGCCAAACGGACCCTTAGGTTCTCAAAATCCACATTGTATAAGTTTATAAAGAAAAGAACACCCTTGAATTTGACAAGTAAATTTGCGTGGCATTTGTTAAAAATAAAACTTCACTAGAAGCAAAATATTCATCATTGAGGAAAGAAGCATTCCTTATTTTATTCGGATAAACACCAAATTTAAAAAATTAAAGACTTTTTTCTCCAATTACATTTTTTCTTCCTTCCATATCATATCTGTCACAAAAATGAATATGATTAATCAAGTCTTATCAGCAATCAAAATGTTAAGTTTGTGGTAAGAGACATCATCATGGGAAAAAATAGTGGAACATCTGTTCACTAAAAACAATGATGCAGAAAACTAATGAAACAGTTGCAAAAATAGCCATTGAAACATAATGGAGCCACTTATTAAATTTTTTAGTTTTGGCCTACATGTTATGGAAAACAATCTTTACAGTTGTCTTCAACTATATTATATTCATGATTATAAGATTAACACACATTTCATGTCAGATATATGAGAAAATAATAGATTTCTGTGATTTAAACTTGTGGCCCTCAATGCATAATTCAGATCACATCTAACAACAAAAAGTTCAGTTCAGTTTTTTTCTGTCATATCCATGTGGTATGTCTGTTATTTGGAATTTATGTCGTTTGAGATTTGAAAAATAAAAAGAAGAATAATTTAGTATAACTTTTGTGATATATTAGTAAAGTGAGCTTCGTTATTAAAATTAATTTAATGATTTTAGTGCAGTAAAGTAAAAATTGAGCGGCCATTCATGAAATAAACAGGAAAAGATTGTAAAATTCAAAAATAGCCATTTCCGGACTTGTAAGTGAAAATAACCGCAAATTCAAAAGTCATTGAAAAATTAGTCAATTTTTGAAATCCATGACACTATGATGAAGTTTGAAAATCATGATAGTATCCTGAAATTCATTTGTTTAAGTTTGAAATCCATGACATTGTTATGGTGTTTCAGCATAAAAAAGAAATTATTTTTTAACTAAGCAGTTAGCATTATCTATTTTCCAAAAGAGGGTCCGAAAAGTGGCTATGCTTACAATTTAGGCCGAAAGGTCATGAATCAAAAAGGTATAACTATAACTACACTATAAACATGGGCTAGAAGTCATATAGTTTGGTCGAATATGACATATCTAGCTTATCCGATGGTTGGCAAGTCAGTCCATATTCAACCCAATTTTCTACTAACATTTTTTTTTTTTGAATTTTGTCAATCCAATGGGCTAATTATTAGTTTCAAGTAATTGCACGGGTTGGGCCTTTTTTTTTTTGCACAGATGGACCTTCAAAGGCGGTCTTTAATTTTTGACTCTCAAATTGTTGGTTTCCCTTAAAAAGTGGCCGAAAATATCCCAAGGTTCTAACCTACTCAGTCAAAAAAAAATAAAAAAATTTCAAGGCAAGGCTTCGCAAAAAGTCTGTCTTATAAGACAGAATTTGCCTTAAAATATTTGGGTTCAAATGAGCTGCTCTGTAATTTTTACCCTTCAAAATCGAACTTATGCCTAGAGGGGCATAAGTTCTTTAAGGGAGCTGACATAACTTGTGTATATTTTGAGGTAACCTATGGCCCTCTAAGCATAAGTTCGATTTTGAAGGATAAAAATTAAAGACCAACCCATTTGAACGACAAAGATTAAAGGTCATCACAAAATAGGGACAAAAGTGCAAATGACCCCGAAAAGATCATGAATCAAAAGGCATAACTACACCATAAACATAATTTTTTGCGTGGATTTCCTTCTTTTGGGATGGTCTTTAATTTTTGTCCCTCAAATTAGTGGTCTTTAATTTCTTCCCTTCGCTTAATACCCCTAGGTTTTGGGTTCGAACTCCAACTCAATAAAAAAAAAGGGATTTCGCAAGGTAGTGGTTTAGATTCACAAGATAGAATCTTGCCTAAAAGTAAAATTCTACCTCAAGGCAGTGTTTGAAACTCTGCCTGCAGGCCTAACTTTGCTACAAAACTTTGGTTTGCAATTTTTTTTTGATTGAACTGAGATTTAAACCCAAAATCTCATGGTATTAGAAGAAGGAGACAAAAATTAAAGACCACCCCAAAATAAGGCCATTCCTGCCAATTGCCCTATAAAAATTGGGTTAGGGGTCATATCAGATGGTTGGCCCAAGTAAGTCCGTGTCCAACCCAATTTTCGACTAACAAAATTTTCGAATC
This sequence comes from Lycium barbarum, assembly GCF_019175385.1. Taxonomy (NCBI): domain Eukaryota; kingdom Viridiplantae; phylum Streptophyta; class Magnoliopsida; order Solanales; family Solanaceae; genus Lycium; species Lycium barbarum. The sequence continues at coordinate 4,437,168 of NC_083339.1, read as the reverse complement.
TCGTCCATCCAAACAATTTTTTTGTGCGGTGTGACCTTCAAATGCACCGTTCTTTAATTTTCGTCTCTTTCGTCCAATACTTTGAGGTTTGAATTTTAGCTCAGTAAAAAAAAGTAAAAAATCGCAAGGCAAATTTTTATAATAAAGTTAAGCCTTTTTGGACTAAAGTTAAGCCTTGTGGCAGAATTTAAGGTAAAAACTCTAATTAAAAGTAGCAAAATTCTGCCTTGTAAGTCCAAACTCTACCATTGCATTTTTTTTTTTTTAACTGAGGAGTCCGAATCTGAAATCATGAACTTCGCTTCATGAATTTCTAGCGAAGGATAAAAATTTTCTAGCGAAGGACAAAAATTAAAGGCCATCCAAAATAAGGGCATTGCCCCAGTCCAAATGGGTTTAGATCCATATGGAATTTGAATAAAAAGATAAAAAAAAAAGAATAAAAGAGAAAAAGCTTAAACCATAAACCCTAGGCAGTTCCCCTTGTACTTCCGCATCAAACTTGAACACCATTACTCAACACAGTTAAGCAATGGTGAAAACTTACCTCCGTTATGAACCAGCTTTATCATTTGGAGTAATAGTATCAGGTGAATCAAACATTACTTATGACAGTTCAGGCAAACACTTGTTAGCTGCTGCCTTAGAGAAAATAGGTATATGGCATGTTAGACAAGGTGTTTGTACCAAAACACTAACTCCTTTACCTTCATCAAATTCAAAAGGGTCATCACTTGCTGTTACATCAATTGCTTCCTCTTCTTCATCATCCCATGTAAATCACTTTTCCTTTTTTTTTATTTTTTATAAATCTTATTGTATGTTGCTATTACTGCCTATTATAATTGTTGTCTATCGGAAACAGCCTTCTTACCTCACAATATAGGGGTAAGGTCTGCGTACACTCTAACCTCCCCAGGGCCAGGGGCGGAGCCAGCGTATGTCCAGGGGTTCCTCGGCGAAAAATTATAGTGTATTTTCGAAGTTAAAATTATTTTATTATGTATATATAATAGATGTTGAACCCCTGACTTCTTCGTATATTTACCTTTTAGAATTTTTGAACTCCCTGGATGAAAATCCTGGCTCCGCCACTGCCCAGGCCCCACCATGTGGGAATATACGTTGTTGTGGTAAAAGGGGAAGTTTTAAGTTTAATTATTTCTAAATATAGAAATGTATCTTTTTTTTGGGATAGACTAAAAAGGAAAGTGTATCACATATATTGAGACGGAGGGAGTAATATAAGTCACAATTGTAAATCATTTCATTACGGGTGATAGAGATAATTGCTAAATTTCAGTTGTATATATCATTTCTATAGTGCTTTGTTTGATACAGTTAGACCTCTCTATACAAAAGTCGTTGGTTTTGATATTTTTTGGCTGCTATATCGAACTGCTGTTATAGAAAATATTCGTGATAAAATACATGAAAAATGGGTTCTAAAAAATTTGGCCGTTATAGTGTAGATGGGTAGGTGTTAAAAAAAGGGACGGGGTTCAGTCGATTATTTCCAAACAAGGGTGTTCTATTCTGTTGGTAATAATGGAACAATTCTGTTCGTAGGAACAAAGAGAAGCAGATTTATTCTATACTCGATAAGTACCAATGCGCAAATGGGGGAGTTGATCCCATTTTCTATGAGCGAATGAGTCCATACTTATTTATCATTAGAAAGACCTATTCGTAATAATTTGAGACTTAAAATCATAAAGTTATCGCGAATGATCTAAAATTTAGCTAAGATAATAACACAATCAAAGCACACACTCCATCATCAACCTACTAGCAATGGGGGAAGGAAACATATCTCGTCTTGTAATAAAAGCTTGGTTCAAGCAGTCTATGTGGCAGGTGATACCAATTGCTCTGCTTTTTCTGCATTTTTCAGTATCTGTGTATTTATAGTGTTAGAGACAATTGCTAAATTTCAGTTGTATTTGTCATTGCTATGTTGTTTTGTTTGATACAGTTAGACCTCTCTATAACAACTTCGTTTGTTCTGATATTTTTTGGCTGCTATAGCTAAATGCTTTTATAGAGAATACAACAACGACGAAAACCCAGTGTAATCCCACAAGTGATTTCTGGAGAGGGTAGTGTGTACGGAGACCTTACCCCTTCCTTGTGGAGTTAAAGAGGTTGTTCCCGATAGACCCAAAAGGAAATAAAGAAAAGGAAAGCATTTCAAAGCAGTTTTGGACACAGAAAGTATGAAAGTGAAACGCTGTTATAGAGAATATATATATATATATATATATAAAATATAAATTAACATGAAAAATCGGTTCCACAAAAGTTGGCCTTTATAGTGAAATGTTATTATAAAGGATGATTTTTATAGAGAGGCGGTACTTGTTTTTTTGTTCTTTGGTCATGCCTTTCACAGACGTGCTGTTGCAGTAGAAATGGTGCAGACAATGGGTGCTGAAAAAGGAATGGGGTAGGCGTAACATCATAAAGTTATTGCTAATGACCTAAAATCTAGCTAAGATAATAACACAATGAAAGCATATACTCGATCATCAACCTACTAGCGATGGGGAAGAAAACATAGCATGTCTTATAGTAAAAGCTTGATTCAAGGCGTTTAAGTGGCGGGCAATACTAGTTGAGAGTTATTAAGTTGTTATTGTTTCACTTACATTAGATCGTGTGTTCTCAATTATTGGAAGGTTTTATATAACCAATCCCAACTAGTCTGTGATTGAGGTGTATTTGATTTTTGGATAAGTTCTGGTACGCGTATGGTAAATGGGGAAAAATTATTTCAAGTATGATTTTCTCCAGGTAAGTATTATTTCCTGTATGTCCCTAGGGCTTTGGTAGTTTGGTTCAATAGGAAAGGTGGTGTACAGTGCATGATGTGTTGTGTGGGCACATCACATGTTTTGCGTCAAGATTGTTTAACCAATTCTGGTATTTACGTGGAGAATTGTAGAGGAGCGATTTCATTATCCATTGAGTTTCAAACCTGAAAACAACGGATTTCTCGTTTTATTAAGAAAAATACTTTTCCTGTATGACTTATTTGTAGTGATACAGGTTCTGCGGTCATGCTACTCGTTCGTCTAAGATATAGTTGTATCTAAAATGTAAGGCGTTATAGAAAATAATTTGGATGTAGGGCAGGAAAGTTAAAATGTCAAGATGTGTTCTGAGGTCAATGTTTTGTGCTCTGTTTGTTGGGTCAGAATCAATATATTTGTTTGTTATAGTGGTTTATTTCATAGGAAAAGATTGTGAAACTTATGACTTGTATTCATTGTTTTAGTAGTGACAAATTGGACTTAATTGCAGATAGCAAGTGGTTATGCTGAAGGAAGCATTAGAATCTGGGATTCTGAGAAAGGGATATGTGAAACCACACTGAATGGGCATAAAGGGGCTGTGACCGCCCTTCGATACAATAAGCTTGGATCATTACTAGCATCAGGAAGCAAAGATAATGACGTTATTTTATGGGATGTGGTGGGTGAGACTGGCCTGTTTCGCCTTCGGGGACATCGTGATCAGGTTCATACTATCTTCAAACTAGGCATACTGGCATAACACATTTTTCATTACTGACTTCATCATGTGTTACTTGTGAAGTTTTAATTTTGTTCCATTGCCATCTGTGTTGCAGGTTACTGATCTCGTTTTCTTAGATTCTGGCAAAAAACTGGTAACGGCTTCTAAGGACAAGCTTTTGAGGGTATGGGATCTTGATACTCAACATTGCATGCAGATTATAAGTGGCCATCATACTGAAATTTGGTCCATAGATATTGACCCCGAGGAAAGATATCTAGTCACTGGTTCTGCTGACCCTGAGCTTCGTTTTTACACTATAAAGCATGATTTAGCTGATGGACAACTGATTGTTAACAAGAGCGAGACAGATGTAAATAAGGACTTGCCTACAAAAAACAAATGGGAAGTACTGAAGTCATTTGGTGAAATTCAGCGCCAAACCAAGGATAGAGTTGCAACAGTGAGGTTTAACAAGTCTGGAAACCTGCTGGCTTGTCAAGTTGCAGGGAAGACAGTGGAAGTATTCCGAGTGCTGGACGAGACTGAATCTAAACGCAAAGCGAAAAGAAGAATGAGTAGAAAGAAGGAGAAGAAAGCTGCCAAAGAAGGCTTGGAGGCAACGGCAAACGGAGAGATAGATATTGGAGCTGAAGGAGGCAGCAATCCTGCTGTTACAGTCTCGGATATCTTCAAGATTCATCAGACCCTACGGGCTGGAAAGAAGATCTCCTCAATTTCATTCTCCCCAGTTACTTCAAAGAATTCACTGGCTACCTTAGCATTGTCTTTGAACAATAATTTACTGGAATTTCATGCTATAGAAAGCAGTTCAACTACTAAATTGAGTGCTATTGAGCTTCAGGGGCATCGCGCTGATGTCAGAAGTGTTACTCTCAGCTCAGATAACACTCTTTTGATGTCAACTAGTCACAGTGCAATTAAAATATGGAACCCAACTACTGGTTCTTGCCTGCGCACAATTGATTCAGGATATGGTCTCTGTGGACTGTTTGCTCCAGGCAACAAGTATGCGGTTGTTGGTACAAAAGGTGGAACCCTTGAATTTATTGATGTTAGAAGCGGTACTTGTGTGGAAGTAGTGGAAGCCCATGGCGGTTCTGTTCAGTCAATAGCCTTAACTCCAGATGGAACAGGTTTTCTCACTGGCAGCGCCGATCACGACATTAAATTCTGGGAATTTCAAAGGGTGCAAAAGGCTGGCGAAGTGCGTAATCTAACTTTTCTATATAAAAACATATGCCAATACACGGATATCTCATGCTAAATTACTCTGCATCTCCATCCTTCTTGACTTTGTAGTGCTGTTATCTGCACGTTTATTCCAAATGTTGGGATTTCATGTTGAATGGTTTAGGAGAGAGATCCTTGGATTCTTATGAAAAAGATTATTCACACTTAACCACGTAGTAGTATAATTGCTCAACAGCTATAATGGTGGTCTTATACTTATTAAAAAAGGGGCTATATAGTGCTTATAAACAAAAGAAATAGTAGCATAGAATAACTGATTTTGCTGTACTTTAGTATTTCTATGGAAGTGATCAGCATAGTGAAGTTCTCATTTGACTTGGCATTTGTCTAATATAAACATGTCAAATCCTTGATACAAAATGGATTCTTACAACCACACTTTTTTTTTTTGACATGCACTAGTTTCTGTATTGATAAAAGAACCTGTATTCCTGCTGGTGAATAATGATGGGCTCTATTTATTGATATACAGGGGTCTAAGCATTTAACTGCATCTCCCACAAGGAGCTTAAAAATGAATGATGATGTTCTAGTCGTTGCTGCAAGCCCTGATGGTAAATTTATTGCTGTTGCCTTGTTGGATAGCACAGTAAAGGTAACAGTCTAACTTATTTGAATTATCCATGTTATGATTTCTGCAGAACAGCTTTAAAGTTAGAAATTCTCATCTCTCGGGACTTGGAAGTATTCTTCATGAAAGTATTTGTGAAATTATCTGAATATCTTGGTGTAACATTTTTTATCCCCCCTTCAAGTTAAGCTCTTCGACGGTGATAGGAATATTGCCTACAACAGTCAACTGCATTTTTCATTTTCAGTTTCCTTAAGATGGTGGGTGGAAACATTATTTGGTACCCATGTTTTGAGAAACAAATGCTGCTTGTCCTATCAGTTCCCTAAGGCTTTGCAATTGTCATTGTTCGCCATAGCCCATATATTTTTCTGCCCAATTCTGAGTTTAATTTTAATCATTGGCTTACCCATGCTCCTTATTTACTATTTTGATGCTATACCGGCGTCCTCTAACCTTATGGAATAGAAGAAAAGCAATTTTCATAACTACACCTAGTCATTTCTCAATATTTTAGCCTTTAATCTTGATAAAGGATACATTTGATATTTAGTCCTAATACTTATGACGTCCATATGTTTTCAGGTCTACTATATGGATTCACTCAAGTTCTTTCTTTCACTCTACGGTCATAAGCTGCCTGTATTGTGTATGGATATTTCTTCAGATGGGGATCTGCTTGTCAGTGGCTCTGCGGACAAAAATGTGAAGATTTGGGGTCTAGACTTCGGGGATTGTCATAAGTCACTTTTTGCGCATGCTGATAGGTGCTTTGATTAGAGTATTAAGTAATCTAGTATTCAACTGGGTAATGTTTTACAATTAACAAATGCTGATACTCTGTTTTCATGGCAGCGTTATGGGAGTTAAATTTGTGGGCGACACCCATTACTTTTTTACTGTGGGGAAAGATCGCTTGCTGAAGTACTGGGATGCTGACAAGTTTGAGTTGCTTTTAACCCTTGAAGGTCACCATGCTGAAGTTTGGTGTCTTGCTATGAGCAACCGTGGTGATTTTATTGTCACAGGATCGCATGATCGGTCCATACGCCGTTGGGATCGTACTGAAGAACCATTTTTTCTTGAGGTATTCTGTGTTAATGTCTGAAATACTGCAACAGTTTTTAGACAGTTTAAGCAAATAATTATAAGTTTCTACCTGGATTTGCAGGAAGAGAAAGAAAAGAGATTGGAAGAGATGTTTGAATCAGACATTGACAATGGATTCGAGAACAAGTATGGACCAAAGGAAGAACTTCCAGAGGAGGGAGCTGTGGCATTAGCGGGGAAAAAGACTCAAGAAACTCTTACTGCTACAGATTCGATCATTGAAGCCCTGGACATGGCAGATGCGGAACTGAAGCGAATTGCTGAACATGAGGTTTCCTTTCCACTTACCTGGAGGCATCTTCTTACTGTTCTTCTTTCCCTGGAAAAAGAATGAAATTAAGTAGAGTGGTTTTAGGTTTGATATAATCTTTTTGTATAGACCGAAGCCTACTTGATACCACATTGATAAAATGATTTTAAATTATCGAAAATATTTTCAGTGAAACTGACGAACAAGATTTTTATAGAGAAACTGACTGAATTAAGGTCTTCAAAAGAGGTGGTTATCTAAATATATGTGTTTTTTCCTTGGTCTCCCTTTTCTTTGGAACTGGGTGATTGGACGTGGAGGGTAACAAGTGGCTAGTTAATTATTCTTTTAATAAAAAAGGAAAGTGTTATCATAAACTTTGACTTGGTAATTTCTTGAATGGCGAATACTATTTTTACATGTAGGAGGACAAATCAAAGGGCAGAGTTTCAGAATTCAGGCCGAATATTCTCATGCTTGGACTTTCTCCTTCTGATTATGTTCTTCGTGCATTATCTAGTGTTCATACTAATGATCTGGAGCAAACATTGCTGGTAAGTGATTATTTTGAAGTAAAGATTTCGTTTTAATTAGGAAATCAGTTTCCTCTCAGTAATTATTTCCTGACCTGAAATGTTATTTAACTGTTTCAATTCAAATGTCATCATGGCGATTCCATACACTTGAGGTTAAAGCTTTGACCATGCATATTTTATTGAGCTTAAGTTTGCAAAGTTGTTACTTGGAGATTCTGTGCCTAAATGTGGGCCCTGGGTTAGGTTTGTTTTTGTCCGTCCTATTTAAGTTCTGATGGATGTGGAAGGTTGTGTGGCATCTTGGCACAAAACTTAACTGAGTTTACATGGTTGTGTGGTTTACTCAAAATTCATATAGTGCTTTGAATCCATCTGCTCTGAAGGCATCCCAAATTACCTTATGTGGTCATTGCTTACATCACGTGTCACCCAGAAAAGAAAGACTTCGGACACCCCAAGATTTTCCTATATCATATCATCTAACATGTGTTAGCGTCTTGTAGAATGACATCGTTGAAAAACCTAGCTTTAGTTTATTCTAATCGCCCTAATGGTCGAATTGTGGGTTGTATATGTCACTCCAATAATGTGTTATCCTACTCAATCCCACAGAATCTGTAATTCAACTGTCCAAGCTTTACATATATTAACATTTGGTATCTCTTTGAATTTCGCTTTTCAATTGAGCGTAAATGGTTTTTTTCCCCGTCAATTTTGATTTTGTCTTATATATATATGATTATATTTTGGAATGAGGATATTCGGGACAAGGTGGGAGTGGCCTCGGTGGAAGACAAGATGCGAGAAGCGAGATTGAGATGGTTTGGGCATGTGAAGAGGAGAGACACGGATGCCCCAGTGCGGAGGTGTGAGAGGTTGGCCATGGATGGTTTCAGACGAGGTAGGGGTAGGCCAAAGAAGTATTGGGGAGAGGTAATTAGACACGACATGGCGCAGTTACAGCTTACCGAGGACATGACCTTAGATAGGAGGGTTTGGAGGACCCATATTAGGGTAGAAGGCTAGTAGATAGTCTCATTACCCTGCCTTATTAATAGTCGCATTATCGTAGTATAATTTCTTGTGCTCTAATTTATGCTATTATGCTATTATCTGTTATTTCCTGTGCTTTGATTATTCTATGTTATCTGTGTCGCTTGCGTTACTTCATTTCCATATCGCTTTGAATCTCTTAGCCGTATCTGACCTCTTTTTATGTTTTTATTGAGTCGAGGGTCTCTCGGAAACAGCCATCCTACCTTGGTAGGAGTAAGGTCTGCGTACACTCTACCCTCCCCAGACCCCACGTTGTGGGATTTCACTGGGTTGTTGTTGTTGTTGTTGTTGTATATATGATTATATTTTAAGTAATCTTTGCAGGCTTTACCCTTTTCTGATGCTTTGGAGCTCTTGTCGTACCTGAAGAATTGGATCTCTATACCAGATAAGGTTAATATTTTCTTTCAAGGAGATGTAGAATTTGTTGCATTTATATTCTGAAACACAAATATTGTGCTTGAGCTTTTGAAAACAAGATAATTGAGTAGAATCTTCTCATATTAAGGTCAGTCTCCGAAAGAGTGGAGAATGGGTAATTACAGTAGCAATCAACTGTTCTTTTTCTGTTTTTTGTATAAAGTAAGTAGCAATCAGCAAATTTTTGCAGAGTCAACATCAAGTAGGTAGTATTATGTCTTCGGACTTGTAATTGTACAAAGTATGCTTTGCTGGAATGAAGTTCCCGTCTTTGCTGTTTACAAGCTATGTCCAATCTTGAATTTCACGGTAGTTATCCTTCTACCTTTCTTGCAGGTGGAGCTTGTTTGTAGGGTAGCAACACTGCTATTGCAACTACATCATCACCAACTGGTTTCAACTGTCTCTGCCAGACCCCTCTTGACCCTTCTAAAAATTGGTCTTCATGCAAGAGTCAAGGTAAGTTCGACGACTACATTTGGCATGACTTTTTGGAGATATTTTAGCAAATTTGTGGATGTTTCTTGTGTTTTTCTTTTCTAAATTTTAAAACTGTTCAACCATGTCTATGACTTCCACTACCTGCACACCTCACCCCATTATACTATCTTTTTATACAGATTTTAACTTCACAAGTTGCATAATTGCAGTTAGGAACTAAATTGGACCAAATATGCCCTTAAAGTATGCGTGTAGGTCAAGATATGCCCTTAAACTACGCATGTAGGTCCAAATAAGTATTGTGTGAAACAAGAGCATTTGGGCCCAACTAAGTTACGGCAGGGGCATGGTTGGGCCAAACTATTAACGGAGGGCAAATGTTGTGAATTTTGCATACTTTAGGGGCATTTTTCAGCCTTTTCCGTTTTGATAAATTAAGCTTGTAAATGGAGAACCAGTGTCCTCATAGGGGTTTCTATTTTTGACATGAATCCATGTCTTGACTACCACAGGAATGCAAAGATACCATCGGTTTCACACTTGCTGCAATGGATCATTTCATGGTAGGTCTTTTGTGATTTTTGATTTTGTCAGCCTCTTTTCCAAGTTCATGAGGATGTCAATAATTTACTATTTCTGTTGTCCTCAGCAAATGTTGTCTTCGAAGTCGGATGCTCCATTTCGAGATGCAAAGACTAAATTATTGGAGATACGCTCACACAGCACGAAACGTATTGAAGAAAGAGCAGACACAAAACAAGAAAAGAAGAGAAAGAAGAAACAGAAGAAGTCAGACGGGGGGCATGTTTGGTCATGATTATAACGTCAACTGCAGTTTTAACCTTATGTTTGTACCTTTGTATATGCCTTCACTTCTTAGTTCCATCTGGAGGAGGGGTGGGGGCAACAATTTTGGTCATAGCTTCAGCAAGTATGGTTAAGCTTTGATATAAAATTTTGTATATAATTTTATTATTGAGTTGTAAAACTTTTGTAGCCGTACCTAGTAATTGCTTCATTAGACCAATCATATTGAATTGCAAACCTTGATGAGTGTTAATTTCTTAAATGACAAGAACATTGTCCTTGTACTATTACACTCAGAAGCAACATGTGATTTTTAAGTCTGCATTGGTATATTTTAGTAATTGTGAAAAACCTCTCATTTACTTTTTTGAACTTTAATTTCCAATTAGGTAACTTTTACGGTAGTCTTTAGAGTTTTTTTTCCTTCTGATGCGCCAGTGAGGAGGTGTGAGAGGGTGGCTGTGGTGGGCCTGAAGAGAGGGAGGGGTAGGCCAAAGAAGGCCTGGGGAGAGGTGATTCGGCAGGACATGGCGTTACTCCAGCTTACCGAGGACATGACCGGTGATAGGAGGGGGTGGAGGTCGAGTATCAGGGTAGAGGGCTAGTGGGGGGTCGCGAGGTTTCCTTTCTCGTATTAGGAGTATTTTTATCCTGCTTCTATGTGTTGGTCTTGTCTATCTTTGTTATTTTATCATGACTTCGTTGCTCTTGCTATTTCTCATTTTCACATGGTTTTGATTTGCTTGCCCGTATCTGACTCTTTTTCCTTGTTTTCTTCTGAGTCGAGGGTCTTTCGGAAACAGCCTCCCTACCTTCCAAGGTCGGGGTAAGATCTGCGTACACTTTACCTTTCCCAGACCTCATGTTGTGGGATCCAACTGGGTATGTTGTTGTTGTTGTTGCTGCTCCATATTTTGATGGAATCAACCAAGATTGAACACTATAGCCCCATTTTGTAGATGGGTGGGAATTAGTCTTCTATTTCAGTGAACAATTTTCACTGAATAGGCGGCGAATCTATAATCTTCAATGAATGAGTCAATTTATTAGTGTTATAGTTCTACGTTTTCTGCACTTATTATAGTTGTTGCAATGCGTAATGTATGAATTAGGTGAATGTCACGAGTTCAAACACTATTGCAACAAAACTTGGTGTTTAAGTGAAGAAGGTATTCGGCGTGCTAGCTGGCCTCGAAATTTCTTTGATTATAAACTAAAAATAAAACCAATTCTTAAGAGTTTGACCACACTCTCAGCATATTCCTAACCCTTGCCTTCAATAAACACTTCTCAATTCCATCAAATATTTACGAACTCTATCTGTGAGATTTGCGGGAAACTATGAAAATAAAGGAAATTAGCAGAAAATCACATATACAAGTGATTTTGTAGTTTGTGCTATTATTGATTTATTTTTAGAACTTGGTTCAATTTTGGGATGTAAGTTCTACCATTTCTATTATCCTTGTAGTGCCTAGTGCCATCTTTGAACTAGTTTGCTCTTAAAAGTGATATTATGGGTTGACTTTGACTAGATTGGATGAATGGGGAGGCTGTGACCACACTAAAAATTCCGCTAATTTGCACGATTGTCCTTATTTGGGGGAGGTTTTAAATTTTTATCTTTCGACTAAAATTCTTCGAAATTTTGTGTTCGAACCCCGGCTTGGTAAAAAAAAAATCACAAGGCACAGTTTTGTTCAAAAGTAAGCCTATTCGGGCAAAAGAATTATAGCAGAGTAATTTTTTTCCTTAAGGCAAACCTCTGCCTTAAGAAAAAATTTGTTCTGCGTTATAAGTCAAATGTTTTGCAAAGCCTTGCCTTGCAAACTTTTTCTTCTTCTTTTGAATGAACGGGGGTTTGAACCTAGAAGATCGGATTATTTTCGGTCACTTTTTTAAGCGAAAGATAAAAATTAAAGAGCAGCAATTTGAGGGACAAAAATTGACAAGTAGAGCAATTTAAGGGCCAAAAATTAAAGACTAGTGCCTTTGAAAGATAATCCGTGCCAAAAAAATGTAAAAATTCATTAGCAAAATTGTGAAACGTCTTCGTTAAGAGTCGCTAAGTGAAACATTTAACAATCTTTGATTTGGTTATTTACAACGGGATGTTGGAATAAGCAAAATAGGTTTATGCTGAAAGTTTGATTGAATTATAATTTCTTGAATGATATGTGAAAATCCAGAAAAATGGGCAATGAAGAAAAAGAAAATTAATAGATTTTGGTAATTTAGATTTGAACAATGGACTGAAATTATTGCACCACGTTATTGACGAGTGAAGAAGATGTAGTATAATGCTGGAACATGTCAACACTTTCTTTTTAGTTTTATCTAAGCATTAAAAATTAACTGAATAAATAAAAAAGCAAAACAAGCATACGTACTAATAAATGACGTTTAATGAAAGATATATATTGCTAAGGGCAAATAAGTCATATTGTAATTTTTGTACATTATTATTGAATGATAAATAAAAGAAAGAATTGTTACATAGAATGCAAAATAAAAGAGTTAGACGTAATATTATAAACCAATTATCCCAATTAAGAATAAAAAAAATTAAAAAAAAAAAAAGTTACTCGATATCTATTGAATTGTAGTATTAGATACCCTTAAAATTAATTAGGGCATGAACAAATTTCTTCACACATTGTGATTATTATTAAAATAATAAGGTAAAAGCAAAACAGTAAACATAGGAAAGAAAACAGAATTAGAGCTTAAACCCTAATCCCTAAGCGAGACTTAAACCCTAAACCCAAAAAATTAGTTACTCGATATGTATTGAATTTGTAGTAGATACCCGTAATATTAATTAAGGCATGAACAAACTGCTTCACACGTTATGATTATAAATAGCAAAACAAAAACATAGGAAAGAAAACATAATGACCTTAAACCCTAAACCTTAAACCCTAATAATGTTGAAATCTTACCACATGTATGAACCGGCATTGTCATTTGGAGTAATAGTATCAGGTGAATCAAACATTGCTTATGACAGTTCAGGCAAACACTTGTTAGCAACTGCGTTAGAGAAAATAGGTATATGGCACGTTATGCAAGGTGTTTGTACCAAAACACTAACTCCTTTACCTTCTTCAAATTCAAAAGGACACTCACTTGCTGTTACATCAATTGCTTCATCTTCTTCATCATCACATGTAAATAATCTCTCTTTCCTTCGTTTTTTCCTGCATTTTTCTATGCATGTGTATTTAAGGTGACGTTTTGGTAGTGGGTTAGAATTATGCATGTATTACTTATGCACGTATTAGTTGTGCATGTATTACTTATGCAGGTATTAGTTGTGTATTACTTATGCAGGTATTAGTTGTGCATGTATTACGATTTGTTTTCATGGTTTTAGTAGTGATATATTGGACTTAATTGCAGATAGCAAGTGGTTATGCTGAAGGAAGCATTAGAATCTGGGATTCCGAGAAAGGGATATGTGAAACCACACTGAATGGGCATAAAGGGGCTGTGACGGCCCTTAGATACAATAAGCTTGGATCATTACTAGCGTCAGGAAGCAAAGATAATGACGTTATCTTATGGGATGTGGTGGGTGAGACTGGCCTGTTTCGCCTTCGGGGACATCATGCTCAGGTTCATACTATCTTCAAACTAGGGATAACACATTTTTCATTTTTGACTTCATCATGTGTTACTTGTGAAATTCTAATTTTGTTCCATTGCCATTTGTGTTGCAAGTTACTGATCTCGTTTTCTTAGATTCTGGCAAAAAACTGGTAACAACTTCTAAGGACAAGTTTTTTAGGGTGTGGGATCTTGATACTCAACATTGCATGCAGATTATAATTGGCCATCATACTGAAATTTGGTCCATAGATATTGACCCTGAGGAAAGATATCTGGTCACTGGTTCTGCTGACCCTGAGCTTCGTTTTTACACTATAAAGCATGATTTAGCTGATGGACAACTGATTGCTAACAAAAGCGAGACATATGTAAATAAGGACTTGCCTACCAAAAACAAATGGGAAGTACTGAAGTCATTTGGTGAAATTCAGCGCCAAACCAAGGATAGAGTTGCAACAGTGATGTTTAATAAGTCTGGAAAGTTGCTGGCTTGTCAAGTTGCAGGGAAGACAGTGGAAGTATTCCGAGTGCTGGATGAGACTGAATCTAAACGCAAAGCGAAAAGAAGAATGAGTAGAAAGAAGGAGAAGAAAGCTGCCAAAGAAGGCTCGGAGGCAACGGAAAACGGAGAGATGGATATTGCAGCTGAAGGAGGCAGCAATCCTGCTGTTACAGTCTCGGATATCTTCAAGCTTCATTAGATCCTACGGGCTGGAAAGAAGATCTCCTCAATTTCATTCTCCCCAGTTACTTCAACGAATTCATTGGCTACCTTAGCATTGTCTATGACCAATAATTTGTTGGAATTTCATGCTATAGAAAGCAGTTCAACTACTAAATTGAGTGCTATTGAGCTTCAGGGGCATCGCGCTGATGTCAAAAGTGTTACTCTCAGCTCAGATAACACTCTTTTGATGTCGACTAGTCACAGTGCAATTAAAATATGGAACCCAACTATTGGTTCTTGCCTGCGCACAATTGATTCAGGATATGGTCTCTGTGGACTGTTTGTTCCAGGCAACCATTATGCGGTTGTTGGTACAAAAGGTGGAACCCTGGAATTTATTGACGTTAGAAGCGGTACTTGTGTAGAAGTAGTGGAAGCCCATGGCGGTTCTGTTCAGTCAATAGGCTTAACTCCAGATGGAACAGGTTTTGTCACTGGCAGCGCCGATCATGACATTAAATTCTGGGAATTTCAAATGGTGCAAAAGGCTGGCAAAGTGCGTAATCTAACTTTTTCTATGTAAAAAACATATGACAAATTGCCGTTCATGTTGGATGATTTAGGAGAGATCCTTGGATTCCTATGAAAAAGATAATTTATACTTAACCACATAGTAATATAATTGCTCAACAGCTATAATGGTGCTCTTATACTTATTAAAAAAGGGGGATATAATAGTGCTTATAAACAAAAGAAATAGTAGCATAGAATAACTGATTGCTGTACTTTAGTACTTCTATGGAAGTGATCAGGACCCTGAGGTTCTCATTTGAATAGGCATTTGTCTGGTATAAATATGTCAAATCCTTGATACAAAAGGGATTCTTACAACCACGTTTTTTTTTTACATGCACTAGTTTCTGTTATGATAAGAGAACCTCTATTCCTGCTGGTGAATAATGATGGGCTCTATTTATCGACATACATGAGTCTAAGTATTTAACCGCATCTCCCACAAGGAGCTTAAAGATGAATGAAGATGTTGAGGCTGTTGCTGCGAGCCCTGAGGGTAAATTTATTGTTGTTGCCTTGTTGGATAACACAGTAAAGGTAACAGTCTTAACTTATTTGAAGTGTCCGTGTTATGATTTCTGAAGAACAACTTTAAAGTTGGAAATTCTCGTCTCTTGGGACTTGTGGAAACATTATTTGGTACCCATGTTTTTAGAAACAAATGTTGTTTCTCGTATCAGTTTCATAAGGCCTTGCAATTGGCGTTGTTCGCCATATATCTTTCTGCCCAATTTTGAGTTTAATTTTAATCATTGGCTTACTCGCTGCATCTTATTTACTATTTGTTTATTTTTTATGCTTTACCAGCTACCTCTAAGCTTATGGCATAGAAGAAAAGCAATATTTTTCATTACACCTTGTCATTTCTCAACATTTTAGATTTTTGTCTTGATAAAGGATACATTTGATATTTTATCGCCGACCTCATTATTGGTGTGAGCTATGTTTGTTGGTGACGCTGAAAGCAGGAAGCTATAATACGTTGAAGTAGGATCTGTAAATAATAAAAGATCAGAACTTCTCAAGCAAAATCAAACAATGGTTTTCTCCAGTTAAAGTGCTACGCTAGTAAGCTGAACAGAGAAACCTTAGGTTTAGCCCTTGAGGTCCTTGGTAAAAGTTAACCTACTTCCTAAAATATCTTGTTCCCTAACTTAGACCCATTTGAACAGCCTGGAAAACGTTTGTGACTGAGACAAGATCCTAAAATCAGGTTCCAAATTTTCTGTCTAGCTTTGAATTCTAGGTTGTTTCCATTACACTGTTAAAACTTTTAAATCAATTTGTTTTTCTGTTGTATCATTGTTGTTTGTAGTCTAGTGAATGGATTTGTGTTTTAGTTCATGTCAAGGCTCTTGTTTCTGTCTGATCTTATCTAGTCCTAATACTTATGATGTCCATATGTTTTCAGGTCTACTATATGGATTCACTCAAGATATTTCTTTCACTCTACGGTCATAATCTTCCTGTATTGTGTATGGATATTTCTTCAGATGAGTATCTGCTTGTCAGTGGCTCTGCGGACAAAAATGTGAAGATTTGGGGTCTAGACTTCGGGGATTGTCATAGGTCACTTTTTGCGCATGCTGATAGGTGTTTTGATTACATTATTAAGTAATCTAGTATTCAACTAGGTATTTTACAATTAACAATGTTGATACTCTGTTATCATGGCAGCGTTATGAGAGTTAAGTTTGTACGCAAAACCCATTACTTTTTTACTGTGGGGAAAGATCGCTTGGTGAAGTACAAGGATGCTGACAAGTTTGAGTTGCTTTTAACCCTTGAAGGTCACCATGCTGAAGTTTGGTGTCTTGCTATGAGCAACCTTGGTGATTTTATTGTCACAGGATCTCATGATCGGTCCTTACGCCGTTGGGATCGTACTGAAGAACGACTCTTTCTTGAGGTATTCTGTGTTAATGCCTGAAATACCGCATCAGCTTTAGACAGTTTAAGCAAATAATTATGACTTGCTACTTGGATTTGCAGGAAGAGGAAGAGAAGAGATTGGAAGAGATGTTTGAATCAGACATTGACAATGGATTCGAGAACAAGTATGGATCAAAGGAAGAACTTCCAGAGGAGGGAGCTGTGGCATTAGCAGGGAAAAAGACTCAAGAAACTCTTACTGCTACAGATTCTATTATAGAAGCACTGGACATGGCAGATGCGGAACGGAAGCGAATTGCTGAACATCAGGTTTCTTTCTTCTGATTGTTCTACCTTTACTGAAAAAGAGTTAAAATAATGAAAATAAAGTAGTGTGGTTTTAGTTACTTGATGCAAAATTCATAAAATAATTTTTGAATTATCCAAAATATTTTTAGTGTAACAGACGAACAAGATTTTTATAGAGAAAATGCTGAACAAAGGTTGTCAAAAGAGGTGGTTATCTAAATATATGTGTCTTTTCCTTGCTCTCCTTTTTCTTTGGAACTGGGCGATTGGATATGGAGGGTAATAAGTGGCTAGTTAATTATTATTTTTTTAATAAAAAAATGAAACTGTTATCAGGATTTTTGACTTGGTAATTTCATGAATGCTGAATGCTACTTTTACATGTAGGAGGATAAATCAAAGGGTAGAGTTTCAGAATTCAGGCCGAATATTCTCATGCTTGAGCTTTCTCTATCTGATTATGTTCTTCATGCATTATCTAGTGTTCATACTAATGATCTGGAGCAAACATTGCTGGTAAGTGATTATTTTGAAAATAAGATTTCATATTAATTAGGAAAATCAGTTTTCTCAGTAATTATTTCCTGACTTGAAATGTTATTCAACTGCTTCAATTCTAATGCATCTTGGCTATTCCATACACTTGAGGTTAAAGCTTTACCATGCATATTCTATTTTTTGATGACATGGGAATCCGCAGCCGTTACCCTTCGGGTGCGCACAGGGTAAACCCACCTCCAGTGCAATAGCTCGCAAACCACACAGAAGAGGTAACTCGCACTAGGCAAACCCCGTGCGCCGAGCTCGACCCAGAAGGCAAATTACCTGCTATCGCAGGCAGGGGGTTTCGAACCTGAGACCTCCATTATGAAAGCCCCATGCTCAACCAACAGAGCGAGCCTTGTGGGTTTTACCATGTACCATGCATATTCTATTGAGCTTAAGTTTGCAAATTTCTACTTGGAGACACCGTGCCTAAATGTGGGCTTCAGATTAGGTTTATTTTTTATAATGGGAAGCTTATTGGTCCGTCCCATTTAACTTCTGATGGTGCGTAACAAGAGATAAAACTTCCTTTAGAGGGTGGTGAAATTAATTTGAAACTAGCCCAAATGGAAATCTTATGTTCAATCTCGTAGGGTTTTATAATTTTGCCATACTTGTGTTTTTCCTAAATCATATCATCTAGCTTGTGTTAGCATCTTATAGAATGACATCATTGAGAAACCTAACTTTAGTTTATTCTAATCTCTCTAATGGTGGTTATACTTATATATCTCACTCCAATAATATGTTATCCTACTCAATCCCACAGAATCCTTAATTCAACTTTCCAAGTTTTACACAATATTACTCCCTCCGTCCCATAATAAGTGTCACCTTAGAAAACTAAGACATAAATTGGCTAGTTTTTTCCAATTTTACCTTTAGACAAAAACTGATAAGTTAAAGTAGATGATTGGAAAAACCACATAGTAACTTGGTATTGTTGGATTCCCAATGTCAAAAGATTTACTACTTGTGCATGCTCTAATCAAGAGGAAAAAGTAATTTGTTTTTATTATATAAGGGTAATTTGGTAAACTTCACGTTGCATTATTGGTTTCTTAATACGCGTGTTTTTGGCTAAGGTGACACTTATTATGGGACGGAGGGAGTAACATTTGGTATCTCTTTGCATTTGGCTTTTCAATTGAGTTTAAATGGTTTGTATCCTGTCAATTTTGATTTTGTCTTATATATACATGATTGTATTTTAAATAATCCTTGCAGGCTTTACCCTTTTCTGATGCTTTGGAGCTCATGTCATACCTGAATAATTGGGCCTCTATACCAGATAAGGTTAACATTTTCTTTCAAGGAGATGTAGAATTTGTTGCATTTATATTGTAACGCGAATGTTGTGTTTTTTTTTTTTAACAGAATAATTGAATAGGATCTTCTGATATTAAGGCCAATCTCGAAAAGAGTGGAGAATGGGTAATTTCAGTAGCAATCAACAATTTTTTTTTTCTGTTTTTGTACAAAGTAAGATAAGTAATCAGCACATTTTTGCACGTCAACATCAAGTACGTAATATTATGTCGTTGGACTTGTAATTGTTTTATCTACGGCAGCTAGTGCTTCTTTTTCTTAGACTGCTTTATCATGACTTTTACGCTTTCGTTAGTTTCATTTCCATATTGCTTTGAACTGTTTGTGCTTATTTAACCTTTTCTCGTCGTGTTTTCTCTTGAGCCGAGGGTCTTTCGAAAACAACCTCCCTATCTTCCGAGATAGGGGTAAGGTCCGCGCACACTTTACCCTCCCCAGACCCCACATTGTGGGATTTCACGGGGTATATTGTTATCGGACTTGTAATTGTAGAAAGTATGCTCTACTTGAATGAGGTTCCTGTCTTCTGCTGTTCACAAGCTATGTCCAATCTTGAATTTCAGGGTAGTTATCCTTCTACTCTTCTTGCAGGTGGAGCTTGTTGTTAGGGTAGAAACACTGCAATGTCGACTTCATCAAGACCAGCTGGTTTCAACTGTCTCTACCAGACCCCTCTTGACCCAACTAAAAGACATTCGTGTCGGACATAAGGTAAGTTCGATGAACACCTTTGCTACGACTTTTTTAAGAGATTTTAGCTAAGTTGAAAATGTTCCTTTTTTTTTTTTATCTAAAAGCCGAAACTAGGAGTGTAAAACGGGCGGGTCAATGACACCCCCCAACCCGCCAATTCTTTTATAATTTTTGAGTACCTAATATTTTGTTAAAATTTATGACTATATGTAACATATCAAGCAACAAAAAAAAAGTCTTACAAATATTCTGACAAGGTTTATGTGGGTCAATTCGGGCTACATATAGCCTACTTTTTATATGGACTGAAATGGGTTGGGCTAAAATGAGTTGAGCTAATAAATAGGCGGGTCGACCCGCCCATGCTTGAACTGGTCATGTTTTCATGGGCTAATTTTGCTATGCCTATCCGAAACTATTAAACCATGTCCATGAATTTCAGTACCTGCACACATCACCCCATATTAAGCCTATAAACGGAACTATTGTCCTCATAGAGGATTCTTGTTTTGATATGAATTGTCTGACTATCACAGGAATTCAAAGATATCGCTGGTTTCAACCTTGCTGCAATGGAACATCTCAAGGTAGGTTCTATTTTGCGATTTTGATTTTGTGTCAAGACTCTTCTAAGTTCATTAGGTGTGAATAGACTATATTTCTGTTGTCCTCAGCAATTGGTATCTTCGCGGTCAGATGCTCCATTTCGAGATGCAAAGATATTGGCGCTACGCTCAGGATTCACGAAACGTACTGAATCAAGGGAAGACACAAAACAAGAAAAGAAGAGAAAGAAGAAACAGAAGAAGGTTGATGGAGGACATGTTTGGTCATAACTTATTATAACCTCAACTAAACTTATTACTATATGCCTTCATTTCTTAGTTCCCCTGGGGGAGGGGTGAGGGTAACAATTTTGGTCATACAGCTTCAGCAACTATGGTTAAGTTTTGGTATAAAATTTGTATATAGTTTTGGTTATTGAGTTGTAAAGACTTTTATAGTAATAACTAGCAATTGCTTCATTAGACCAATCATTTTGACTTGCAACCATGATTGTGTTGATTTCTTAAGGCATAATACATAAACAGGACCTCAAATCCTTAGCCTTAACTGGTAAGTATGCCCTTTAAATTTGGTGTGCACAAGTAGGCACCTCAACTTGTACAAAGTTGAACACGTAAACACAAATGCCGATGTGGCACTGACGAGACACAAATTTTGAAGGTGTCTAGATGAACATTTTGTAAGTAGGAGTGCTCAACTGATAAAGCGGAGACGAGTTGAGGTGCCTAATGTGCACAACCAAAGTTGGAAGGCATACTGAGGGCATGTTTGTTAATTATGCCATTTCTTAAAGGACAAGAGCTTTGTACTGATAATAGAACGTTCAAATGGTCAGGTTTAGAGGAGAAATTTGGATTCTTAGCAGCAACCTGAGTCCATTACATGTTCTAGTTTTGTAATTGTGAAAAACTTCTTCTCGTTTATTTTT
This sequence comes from Lycium barbarum, assembly GCF_019175385.1. Taxonomy (NCBI): domain Eukaryota; kingdom Viridiplantae; phylum Streptophyta; class Magnoliopsida; order Solanales; family Solanaceae; genus Lycium; species Lycium barbarum. The sequence continues at coordinate 4,416,090 of NC_083339.1, read as the reverse complement.
TGAAATTCTGTGATGTCCAATTAGGCAACTTTTAAGGTTTTCTTCAGGATTCTTTTATTTTTATTTTTTATTGCTCGAGCATATTTCTTCTTCCCTACCAAATTTTAGAATTGTCTTTTTGTTTTGTTGTCCCAAAGGGGACAATCTGGTGCCCAAATAGGAATTTGCTCTAGGTAAGAATGCAATACAAGATCTGCAAGAAAGATAATTAGACAATATTGTTTTGTCTTTTTCACAAACTTACAAGTAGGAAGTTTCTAATTTAATAAAAGGATCAATATAATGCAAAATTTATCCACCTATTTCTTCTAGTCGAGCTGCTCGGCTTGTCATTATAAGAAAATGAATTACAATCCCCATTCTTCCTAAATTTGTAGAATTCATTGATTTTACAATGGATTCGTAAATCAGGTTGATTGGTTTGTTTTAAACTTAAAATTCTTCTATCAAGTCTTTTCCTATTTTTTCAATGTCACAGGTTTATAAAAAAAAAAATTGTTGTTTTCTGATGTTTTTGATAAACTCTTGTAAATTGAATAATATTTTTGATAATATTTGTAGTTGTTATGATCACCCTTTTTATCCATATCAACTTAAGTGGAGAAAAGTAGGGAGCATTATCCAAAGTGCTAGTTGGCCTATTTCTTGATTATAAAGTAAAATAAATAAATATTACGAGTTTGACGTACCCACATAGCATAGGCCTAATTATATGATCTCACCATAAAATAAATGGACGGTTAATAAAGCATTTCTTCAAATACTTTTTAACTCTAGTGATGCAATAATTTTAGCCTTCGACAATATTTATAGCCTTTTACACATGCACACAACACCTGTCAATTCTACAAATCTGAGTACAACCTGTTGCTTCGTTGTCCTCGTACGAGAAAATGACAAAAATGGTCCCTTATGTTTTAGGGTGATTTCAAAATAGTCCCTTATGTATACTGTATACATTGAACAATTTTAGTCCTTTAAGTTATCCAAAGTTAATACTTTTAGTCCTGCGGAAACTATGAATATAGAGTGCAATTTTTTTTAGTTTTTTGCGGTTATTGATATATTTGTAGAATTTGATTCAACTTAGGTGTAAGTTTTGCTACTTGTATTATTGCATTTTTTATTTTATTATTTGTATTATTATTATTATTATTATTATTATTATTATTATTATTATTATTGTTGTTGTTGTTGTTGTTGTCTCTTCTGCTATTGTTTCCTGATGTTTTTCTGCTTTACTTGAACCGATAGTCTGCGTACACTCTACCCCTCTACCTCACAAGGTAGGTGTAAGGTCTGGTCTGCGTACATTCTACCGTTCCCAAACCCACTTGTGAGATTACACTAGGTATGTTGGCATAGTGTCTAGTGCAGTTTTTTATGTTGCATATTTTAAGATTTGATTAGACTTTCTAAGGGGTTGTTTGGTTTGAACACAAGTTATGGTGGGATTAATTATGTTGAGATAAGTTATATTGAGATTAGTTATCCTGATATTATTTCTTATTGATTGTTTGGTTTGTTGTATTATAAGTAACATGCATTGCATAACTTTTAAGAAAAAGTTGTTTGTTTACAAAAATACCTTCCACCTTATGTAGTAGAAAAAGAGTTTTGAAAATCTCAGGGCTATTTTAGTCAATTTTATTGTTTTATCCTGGGATAACTTATCCCAGGATTACTATTCCACCCTCTGATGGGTATACGTTATCCTAACACTATTTTTAATCCTGGGATAACTTATCCCACGGTTAGTAACCAAACAAAGAATAAGGTGATACTAAGGTGCCGTTTGGCCATAAATATAAAAAATAAATTCACTTTTTTGGAATTTTTGAAGTTGGAGTTGGAGTTGTGTTTGGCCATAGTTTTTGAAATTGTAGTTTTTGGTGAAATGTAGTTGTAAAAAAGTAATTTTTTTTTTGGAAAATAAGTTTTTTGAGTTTTTGGTATTCCGGAATACAACTTCAAGTTGTATTCGGAATATTTATGGCCAAACGCCCAAAAGTGAAAAAAAATTTCGGAAAAAAGTGAATAATTTTTATGGCCAAATGACACCTAAATTTTTATTCCATCACTATTTTTGCTTATCCATCGTACCAAACCATCCCTAAGTGTTTATAGTTAATTATTTTATCTCGCTATTTTCATCAACTTGTTAAATATTTTAACAAAAGACTAAATATTTAACCCTGTATACTTTAGGGTCCTATTTTGAACCTACTTTCAAACATAAGGAACCATTTTGGTTCATTTTCTCTCTACTTGTATCTTCTTTCATTTTTATTTTTTCACAAAAAACTCTGTTTTTGGTTAGTTTTTCCTCTGTTTTGGCGATCTCCTAAATTAATGGCTTCTTCCAGTTCTGGCAATTATGTACCTGCTGCTGGTAACCCTTTTTGCCAATATTCAATTTAATTAAAAAAAATTGTATCTTTTTGGTATTAGATTTAATTATTTTTTCTCTCTTTTGGATTATTGGTTGTTGTGTTATTATAGAGGTAGTTCAAGTTAAAAAAATTCTATCTTTTTTTGGATTGGATATTTTTGTGTTATTGGTGTTGTGTTATAGAGGCAATTCAAGTTAAAGATTCTTTCTTTTTGGGTTATTGGTGTTGTGTTATAGAGGCAATTCAAGTTAAAAATTCTTTCTTTTTGGTATTGGATTTACTTATTTATTCTTTTGGATTATTGGGGTTGTGCTAATATAGAGGCAGTTCAAGTTAAAGAATTCTTTCTTTTTTGTATTGGATTTATTTATTTTAAAATTTTTGGTTTGTGGGGCTGTGGTATAGAGGCAGCTCAAGTTAAGATTTTTTTTTTTTTTTTGAGAATGGTAACAGTTTAAGAATTCTTTCTTTTACTTGTGATTGGATTTATTTATTTGTTCATTTTGTTACTGGGGGTTGTGTTATTATAGAGGCAGTTCAAGTTAAAAATTCTATCTTTTTGGTGTTGGATTTACTTATTTTTACTTTTGGGGTTGTGTTATATAGAAGCAGTTCAAGTTAAAAATTCTATCTTTTTGGTATTGGATTTAATTATTTGCTAAAAAAAATAAAATAAAAATTATTTGCTGTTTTGGGTTATTGTGGTTGTGTTATAAGGCAGTTCAAGTTAAAAATTCTTTCTTTTTGTGATTGGATTTACTTAATTTTTTCTTTTTGGGTAATTAGGGGTTGTGCTAATATAAAGCAGTTCAAGTTAAAAATTCTATATTTTTGGTATTGGATTTACTAATTGTTCCTTTTGGGTAATTGGGGGTTGTGCTATAGAGGCAGTTCAAGTTCAGAATTCTTTCTTTTTGGGATTGGATTTAATTATTTTTACTTTTCGGTTATTGGGTTTGTGTTATAGAGGCAGTTAAAGTTAAGAATTCTTTCTTTTTGGGATTGGTTTTATTTATTTGTTCTTTTGGGTTATTGGTCGTGTGCTATTATTCTTTCTTTTGGTATTGGATTTATTTGTTTGTTGTTTTGGGTTATTAGGCGTTGTGTTATAGAGGCAGTTCAAGTTAACAAATTCTTTCTTTTTTGGATTGGATTTAATTTTTGTTGTTTTGGGTTATTGGATGTTGTGTTATTATAGAGGCAGTTCAAGTTCTGGTATGTTCATTGGCGGACGATTCACCAATTGTACGAGAATCGTCAATGGCTGCTCTAAAGGAGATAACTTTCTTGTATGTCCACTTCCTAGTTATATGTTTCCAAGTCTTCTTTCTATTTTTTTGCAGGTCACTCTGAGTTTATTGTATTTTGTTTTCTTTCAGAAACCCACTACTGGTTCTTGATTGTTGCTTAACAGTATCAAGAGGTGGACGACGGGTACTGTTCTGGAATTTGGTTTTGTTTGTTCATCATTTCTTAGATATTGAGTTAATTGTCAAAAACACACATGAGCTATTACTTTTTCGTGAGTTTCACACCTCAATTATCAATTGTTCCTTTTTTCCTACTTGGATGATCACCATATATGTATTAAAACAAACCTCGATATTTTCTACTTGAACTAGCACCATCTACTCAACTAGGTGTGTTTTAATACATAGATGGTGATAGTTTACGTACGGAAAAGGGAACAACTGATAATTGGGGTATGAAACTCGCGAAAAAGTGATAATGCAGGTGTGTTTTTGACCATTATCTCTTAGATATTTTATTGTAGTGTTCTTAATTGGGATGTTATGGATTTCAGAGGTTTGGAAATATAGCTGGTTTATTTCAAGTGATGTCAGTGGCAATTCAGGCTTTGGATAAGGGAGATGTTGATCCTAGTTATCTTGGAAAGTTGGCCAAAATTGCCACCTCTGAGGTGATCTCAACAAAGGTAAAGGAAACTGCCCTTACTAAATCTATGCTATAATTTGATATAACAGCTAGGGTAGGAGCTACGTTACCAGGAATCCATGATTTTAGGCTTTTTTGGACATGAGTGCAAAATTAGCATACATATGTATTTCAAAAAATTCCAAACTACTCCCACCGTTTCAATTTGTTTATCTTAGGTTGACTCGGCATGGAGTTAAAGAAAATAAAGAAGACTTTTGAATCGTGGTCTTAAACTGAAGATGTGTCTAATGTGCCAAAATGCCCTTTGAATCTTGTGGTCTTAAATATGCTATGTACGATATTGGATGTACAGAGTTACTAAATATAGAAAGTGACATTCTTTTTGAAACAAACTAAAAGAAAGTAAGACAAACAAATTGAAACCGAGGGAATACTAAATTTATGCTACAATTTGATTTAACAGTTGGAGCAGGAGCTATGTCACCATGCTCACTAACCAAAGGCAGGTTCATCATTTTACGCTTTTCTGTGACATGGGTGCAGAATTAGCATACAGAAGTATTTTTGAAAAATTTCCAACTTTTTATATAGAGGTTGAGGAGAAAGCAGTGGGCAGTGGCGGGAGCCCAAATTTTCACTAAGTGGGTTCAAATAAATAAACAAGTAAATACACGAAGATGCCAAGAGATTCAACATCTAGTATATATACATAAAAATAATTTTAACCATGTATATATAGTGTAGTTTTTCGGCGAAGGGGATTGCCCTTGCTTCCACCTGGCTCCGCCCCTGGCAATTGGTTTGGACGAACTTGCTGTTGGACCCTTGCATCCGTTTGTCATGAACGGATGTCCTAGGAATCAACATGTAGCAGTTTAGAGTTTCAATTTAGGGTCTTTGGTGGAGATTGATTATTTTGTTGTATCCTCAAGTATAATGTCACATTATTGGAATATCGAATGTGATGTTTTGTACGCTGGTTGTTCTTTCTTGTACGTTTCCGAGGATTGGCTGGACTTGTTATGATCATAACTACTTTTTTTTTTTTTTTTGGGATAAAGGTAACTATAATGATCATAACTACTAGTTTTGTGTTTCCTTATTGTGGATTTATTAGTTTTATCCACCAAAATTTGGATTGGTGTCAGAGTTGGTTCTTTGTCCATGTTGTTTGATGTGGGTTTCGTACTTCCTTATTTGTATAATGGATGTCAATTTTACATCCTCTATGTCCGGTGCAACGCTGGTAATATTCATATTACTCTAACAACTAGTTTGATCTCATGGTAGGAACTTAACGCTGACTGGCAAAGAGCTGCAGCTGGTGTACTCGTATCAATTGGTTCACATATGCCTGATCTGGTGAGTGTGTGCTTTTCTTTTTCTTATGAAAATAGATTTTTAGCAGACGAATGTAATCTGTGCTTTCTAATATATATTCTTTTGTCTTTATGAAAATAGATTCTACAAGAGAGAACGTTATCTTATGAACATATCTTTCATCATTCATGTTTCTTATTTATATGACTGTCAATAGAAAATTATGAGCTTTGTGGTAGAGTTGATTTTGTCAAACTACTAAATGTTGCTGTGGAACTCCTCAATTATTCATTGCTTTCCATATTAGCTCTGTTGAGTTTTGTGCATCACCTCATTTAAAAATTTAAAGTGTTAAGAGAGGGGCCTCGGTAAGCTCAGGACATGACCTTAGATAGGAGGGTTTGAAGGTCACGGATTAGGGTAGTAGGTTACTTGGTAGTTGCGCGTTCCCTTGCTTTCCTGCGAGATAGGGTTGACGGTCGTACTTGCATCTACTTTCTTAACGGTATTAATATTATCTCGTAGTTTCTTGTTCTTCGATTTCTGTTACCACCTGTGTTTTTTGAGTTTCGGTTATCGCATTATTTTGTTGTGTTACCGTTCTTTCTTCTGAATGATATGTCCTGCTTTCCATTTCGCACTTTTTTGTTGTTGTTGTTACTGCTTTTATTTCTGTATTCCCTTTTTCATTCTTCTTTGAAATGCTTTACTTAAGCCGAGGGTCTATCGGAAACAACCTCTCTATCTCTTCAAGGCAGGGGTAAGGTTTGCGTACAATCTACTATCCCCAGACCCCACCCGTGGGATTACACTGGGTCGGTTGTTGTTGTTCTTTCTTTCCATGTGGACCAACATACAGTTGCAGAAATAGAATCACAAACTTCGATAGAGGCTTTTCCCGGCCCTTTTTTGTTGAAAGAAAGAAATGCAAGAATTTTTGAGAATAGAAAGAATCCGTTTTCATAGCCAGGTACTGCTGTATCTCCTTACTTTCCTTTTAGTGCAACGTGGCTTCAGTTAATGATGTAGAACCCATGGTCGATGAAGGAGCTACTCTGTATTTACTGCCTAGCAATAATCTTAATGCTCTTAAAGTGATATTATGGGTTGACTTTGACTAGATGGAATGAATGGGGAGATTGTGAGCACACTCAAAATGCATTAGCAAAACGGTTTTTCGATTTTCACATATCTCATACCGTCTCAACTTCCAAGAACATTATGATTGTCGTTAGTGAATTGGAGTTTTTGCATGTTTGTTCCTTTATGGTAGCTAGAATATTGAACACCTTTACATCGATGAGACCATTTGAAATTCCTTTCTAGCTGGTGCGGTACATTAGGCAATCATAATTAATCTAACTTCCATTTGTTTATGCATTACCCTCTGAATAGACTTATGTGGTAGAAGTTATTTTCTGCTGGGCAGTGTTTTATTCTTCTCAGCACTAGATGATTTACACTAAGTTGTACATTCTGTCGTAGTTGCTAATGTCCGATTACAGAGAAGAATGCTTCTTTTCCTTGAAAAACTTACTCGTCTCCCCCGAAAAAGTACAAAGGATCTGGCTCGTTATCTTCTTTTGTATTAATGTCTAATTGTTTAGTTTTTGTTGCACAGTTTTCTGACAAATACTTGTATGTCCAGCACTCTTTCTTTCTTCTTGTTTTTTGATATTCTGAAGCTTCTTTATTCTAGTTTAATTCTTTAATTGTCTGTGGCAGATGATGGAAGAAATATTCCTCCATCTCTCAGGGTCAAATTCAGCGCTTCCAGCCATGGTTCAAATTCTTGCAGACTTTGCATCATCTGATGGTTTGTTTTCGGTTTGTTTGCAAATACTTTGTGGGTCGCTTTAACATTATGACATAAGTTACTTATCTGATCTACATCTATGATATTTGAAGCTTTGCAGTTTACTCCTCACCTTAAGGGTGTACTGGCACGAGTGGTGCCCATTCTTGGAAATGTGAGGGACATCCACCGGCCAATTTTTGCAAATGGTAATAGACCCCACTTCTCTTCCAATTTAAAATATATTTACTCATCAAGCAAGACGAAAGTAATAGCAGAGTGTTGTGGAAACCACCCCTAAATACTTTCTAATTAAAAGCAATGAGCATTTTTCTTCTATAAATTCTGGTAGAAAGTGAAGCTTCTGTTCATTGCAAAGTTTATATCAGTGCACATGATTGGTAAAGAGGGATAGAAATCAAGAAGTCATTTTACCTTTTTCATCAAAAGGAAAAAAAAAAAAAAAAAGAAATCACGAAGTCATTTATTCATGAGAAAAGTTGTTCTAGTAATTTATGTTACACTTCACTGCTGTTGTTCTAGTAACTTATGTTACACTTCACTGCTCAACTGTGTCCTTTGTTTTCATTGAAGGTACTTACGTTTTTTACTTTTTCCAGCATTCAAATGTTGGTGCCAGTCTTGCTGGCAGTGCAGTGTAGACTTCCCTCAGTCTTCAGTTGTAGATGCTGATATCATGTGAGACCAATTTGCTGTTTCTGGCTGGTTTTGATTTTCTTCAAGGATATTCATTTAGTTATTCATGGTGATATGAGTGCGCCGACTGTGCAGGTCCTTCTTGAATTCTGCATTTGAACTGTTATTGAGAGTTTGGGCAATTTCACGGGATCTGAAGGTTTGCCTATTCAGTTCTTTTTAGAACAATTTTAAAAATGTTGTCTTTATATGTAGTTACTGTCTTCATCAATATTTTTTACGTTTCACTTCTTACAAGTCTACCGAAGTTCTCGTGATGGTCGAACAAGTGTCATGATCAACTTTGCTTTCATTGTGGAGTACCTTTGACTGAGGTCAACTTACTCTTGTTTAAGGAAAACTACCTGCATTCTTGGGTGAAATTCCCGTTAAATAGTTATATACAGATGAGTTTAGAAACAATTGCTCCTGAGTTTAACAAAAACCTTGGTGCTAACTTTTAGCAAGTACCAACCGGAAAAAATCAATGACAATATCAATGCAGTAAAAGTAAATATCTTCTGTCAAAGTTTTACCTTTCCTTCCGATTTGAAACATGGTAGCCCGTGTGACATCATTAATGTGAACTGAGGGGAGAAAGGTAGTCTCAGAAGTCATCTCATCGAGGCATTGTGGCAGTTCTAGAAGGGCAAGAATGGTTAGATGAAGGGGGAGAGGAGGACCAAGGTGAAAAATGCTTAGAAAGATTGGGGGAGAAGGGACAGTGGAGAGCAGCCAACCTTTGGAAGTCACACATAAGGAGTAATGGATAACTGAATGAGTGGGTGGAAAATCTGTGGGGTTCGGGTAATTCGTAGGGGTTTCCATGAGGGTTTTGTGGATAAATTCATAAAGTTGCTTACAAACATTAAACGGAGAGCTAGGAGAGCACATGCGATGGTGGTGGTGGCAAGAGGGAGGGTAAGAAAGAGAGCATGTGGAAGAAAACAGATAATGAGAAAAGCACCCAAGGGTGTGGCTTAGTGGTCAATGAAGTGGGAGGAGAACCATGAGGTTTCACGTTCAAATTTTAGCGGAGATAAAACCACTAGGTGATTTCTTCCCATCTATCTAAGACTCAGTAGGCAAAGTTACTTGGTAGCTGGTGCTGGTGGGAGGTAGTAGGTACCCCGTGGAATTGGTCGAGGTGCGCGCAAGCTAGCCCAAACACCACGGTTATCAAAAAAAGTCTGGCAGATAATCCCTGCCTGTATATTTTGGTCTGTCTGCACCGAGAGGAATCATAAATGCTTTGATGGGTTATCAACTCCTTGCCACACTCTTAAAGTTAGGTGTCTTTTATGGTTATATATATAGGTGGCAGAATTTAGCCCCTGTAGCTTGCCTTATTCCGCTCTAGCTTAGCACTGTTTGTACCAAGCTGAATTCTCCTTCCCTCTTGTACTTATTGCATCTTCTTGATGCCTACTATATACTAAAATTTCTTGCTTCATCAAAAAAAGAAAAGAAAAGAAAAAAGAATCACATTGGAACTAGTTGAATTGATGATAGATAAGGGTGCTTTGAATCAGCAAGTAATATGTAGCTGCTTTCACCTATTAATGTATCCAATAAATTACACTTCTTTTGTTGTCCTTCCATTCCACTACATTTATTGCTCATTTTGAATTAGGCAAGGAAAAGGAAGTTTGGTTTCCTGACATACTATTTTCTCAGGTTCGCCTATCTTCTGTGGAAGCATTAGGGCAGATGGTTAGTCTTATTACTAGAACGCAGCTGAAGGCAGCTTTGCCAAGACTTATTCCAACTATATTGGAACTGTAAGACATACACTGGACTGCTATGTTTCAAGAAAACATATAATTTCAAATGCTGTGAATATCTCTGATGTCAAATGATTAGCTCCTTGCTTGTGCTAATTCTTTTTTTCAACTTAGAAATGCGAGTGATACTTTGGGAGAAATTGTTTGTTGTATCTGTTGGGGGCATTGGGGCTCTGTAACAACGAAAGCTTTCGATTTTCAGGTACAAGAGTGATCGAGATGATGTGGCCTTTGTGGCAACTTGTAGCCTTCATAATCTATTGAACGCTTCATTACTGTTGGAAAATGGTCCACCATTACTTGATTTTGAGGTAGAAAAGCTGTTTGAGTTGACATTCTCTCTCACACACCCAGCAATTTATGTTACTATCTGCTGTCTCTTGTACTCTGATTATTGTATTAGTTTGCTGTTGTTACTGTTCCCTTTCTTCATAATGCTTTATCATGCTGTCGATTGTATTTTGCGATGACTTCCTCACTTCTTATAATTCTTGTCTGGCCTTCTTTGAAATGCCCTTTCTTGAGCTGAGGGTCGTCGGAAACAGCCTCTCTACCTCCCAACGTAGGGGTAAGGACTGCGTACACTCGACCCTCCCCAGACCCCCCCCCCCCCCCCCCCCCCCCCTGTGGGAATATACTGGTATGTTGTTGTTGCTCAATACTGTAGGATAACTTGATTTTCCGCTAATTCTTACCCTATTACTTCTAATTACTAGTGAATACTTGTCTTGTCTTGGAATGAGGAATTGGAATCATTTATTAATAGCATCAATCTTGGCAAAGTCATCATGACTAGTCATAATTAATAGTATTCCCGGCCAACAGACGGTCGCTGTTTGGTGCTTTTGTAATTTTCTATGGTACTGCCTTAGTACTGTACAACAATAAAATATTACTTTATAAAAATAAGAAAAGAAAAAGACAGTCACTCTTTGGACCATCATACACGGTCCAATTTTTTGCTTCGTTGGTGACTTGTCACGACTGTTGCTCAGGTCGCCTCCTCCTTCTGGTCCAACCTGGAAATTCCACCTTTTCCCTTCTTTCTTGTCATGACTGCTGCTCAGGTTTCCCTTCTTTCTTGCATATAAAGGGTAGTCAAATTTGTCAAAAGAGTCATCCTTCAAATCCCGATGGATAAAGAGGCGACCCCTCATCATCACTAGTTTCCTATTCAGTTCTAGACTATCTCTCTTGAGAAACTTGGGTCAAAGCAGCAGTATATGGATATTCATATTTTATCTGGAAATATCAATATACACGGCCTTATTAAAAAAAATCAAAATATACACGTTTTGGAAGCATAGAGATATACTTGTTTTGTCAAACTGACCTAGTACTTAATGGAAGCATTCTGAAGCTGGTCAGGAAGGAGGATAGATAAGCAGTGTAGGTTGATCCAGATCACGCCTGCATGCATTTTTGGTTGTTGTTTGGAAAAAAGAGAATTAACATGTGCAGTCTTAAAGATAAGTGTTTGTATCTATTAGCTTTTTGTTGCAAATTGAAAGCTATACACAAGATAACCATGTTACTCAGAACTCCTGAACTCCTTTAGAGGAACTTTAGGCCATGGCGCTGCTATTGATGATTGCCTAAATCTGACTTATTAAAAATATAGCGAAGTTTGATAACCAAGTCCACGTGACATAGCTTGTTAAACACCTTACTTAATTCACCCTTTAGGGCTTTACCACATCGATGGGAACCTTAGAGGCTAGGGTTGAAATCCAGAGGGGACAAAAAACACTAGTTGATTTCTTTCCCTTTCCCAAAGCCTTGGTGGACTGAGTTACCCTTATCTGTGTTTGGTGGGAGATAGTAGGTACCCCGTGGAACAGTCGAGGTGCACGCTAGATGGTCCGAACACCATCGATATAAAAAGTAAAAAATAAAAAATAAAAAATAAAATGAAGTGTTACATAAAAAGTCATTAAGAATCCAGTCCAAGGAGTATATCTTTGACAAAGTGCAAACAAATATTCTTTGTATGGTCCTTTGACCAAACAATTTTGTTGAACCTACTCACTTTAGCAATGGTAACTTGATGGTCTATTCTAGGTTCTTCTGGATATAGTCTTGCCTCAGATTGTACTTCTGTTGGGATGCCTCTTGTAATTTTTTTCCGATGACCGAAAAATCCGTCTGGAGCACCCCTCTGGACCAACTGCAGCCTTTGGAACTCGGATGATTGGCCTGCCCTCTATTCCTCTCCACTTAGATACTGAACTTAGTTCGCTTGGCGCAGGGCTCGAATTTGTGACCTAAGACACAAGTCCTTGAACCTTTGCCAATTGAGCTGACCCCTGTGGACAAATGCCGCTTGTAACTTATCTCAAGAGCCGTTAAGGTTTCACCAATTAGAGTGATGTATACCTGATGTTATGCAATCATTTCATTGTTAAACATGTTGCTATATCGTTTCCGTTTATAGCATTATTCTGATTTAGATAGGTAGCTAACTATCTTTGATGTGTGCAGGACCTTAGTGTCATATTGTCAACTCTTCTTCCTGTGGTTTGGAGAAGCAGTGACAAAAAAGAGCATTCAGATTTCTCAGTTGGGCTAAAGGTCTTGTTTATTGATTTATTTATTGTTTTGACTTTAAGAGTAAATTTCATTGATTGACTAGTTGATGGTTGTTTCCTGCTTTCCTGCTTGGAAGCTGTTCAGGTCCCATTTCTGTATTTGAGGCCTTAGTTTGTTTTTATTTTTCAATAGTTAGATCTTATTAACCCAAAGGGTAGAAACACATGGGTTTACAATCTCACATTAGCATTCTAGGAATCCCATTCAATTATCTACACAAAGAGAGGTTCTCCGTGCACTTCAAAAATAATCAAGATATAACAAAATGTTCTTAATCGGTCAGATGAATTTTCCTCCTCAAAAAGCTCTTCTGTTGCTTCTTGCCATATCGTCCAAAAAATGGCACGTGGAAGGATCCTCCGTAACCTTAACTGATTGGCCTCTTGGTTATTCCTCTCCAACTTTTAAGGGGATCACACTACTTGTCGGCAAATTAAACCAGATAGAAGATTACACAATTTTGAAGAAAGACCAGTACAAGTGTAGATGTGCGTGACCTGTATGACCCCTTCTCCAGACTATGCATGAAGCACCAACAAACATATATTTCCTCTCTTCCTAAGATTTTTAGGAGTAAGAATCGCACTACTAGCAGTTGGCTATTAAGAAAAGGCAACTTTTTCGGTGCCATTATGCGCAGATAGCTAGCTATGTGAGAGAAGCCTTTGGATTCTTTCTTCAACAGAGCATGGTAGAAAGATCATACACTAAAAATGTGTGAAGATAGCCTCCCTCTCCCAGGTTGCACGTGCCTTAGTTTGTTCGTCCACATGTCTGTATAGATAGTTTGGTTACCTACATGCTGTCCTTTTAAAGAAGAAGTTCTGTTGCTATTAAAGTGGTAAGATACCACCTCTTAAAAAAGAAGAAGCTTTCTGTGAGTGGATATCATGCTTTAAATTAGTAGATTCTCAGAAGGTAGTATAGGGTGGATTTTCTTTCTTCCCTAAGTTTCTGGTCATATTAACATTACCGGGGCTTTCTTTTTGCCCTGTGACAAACATCTGCTTTGTCTCTTAAAATCGTTCTGTGTATCTACGCATGTTATATTTGACTAATATATAGTTCTTTTGTCTTTTGTGCGAATGGCAGACTTATAATGAAGTTCAGCATTGTTTCCTAACAGTTGGTTTGGTGTACCCAGAGGATTTGTTTGTCTTCCTTCTTAATGTGCGTATTTTTACCTACATGCATTCCGATGCAAGAACTTTGTGATATTATGCTCAGTGTATCACCTATCAAGGAGGCAATTAAAAGGAAACCAAAAGCTTGCAATAGGGAATAAAACTGTCTTTTTTCATTTTCCTCCATTTGTTTTTGAACTCCAAAATTCAACCTTTTCTTAAAAAAAATGAAATAGCGAACTTAGTTGTGAGACTTGATTATTTACAAGGTAATTGTTCCACTAAATGTTGGGTATTTGCTCTTTGCCACTGTCAGAAATGCAAGCTGAAAGAAGAACAACTTGCTGTTGGTGCACTTTGTGTATTAAAGCATTTATTACCCAGGTTATTTTTTCTACCTTAATTTGTTAATGTTAAGTTTATCTTCTCTTTCCCAATGTGACTGTCATCGACTACTTTTATAGATTGTCCGAGGCTTGGCATAGTAAGAGGCCTTTACTAATTGAAGTTGTGACGCTGTTATTGGATGAGCTTAATTTAGGGGTCTGCAAGGCCCTTGCAGAGGTATTTAAGAGTTGAAAGTTTGCGTCTAGTGGCCAAGTTATGTAAACACTTACTCTACTTCTAGATACTATGTGACTGTGTTGCTTGCTTTGCAGCTAATTGTGGTTATGGCTTCCCACTGTTACTTGGTTGGTCCTTCTGGAGAGTTGTTCATTGAATATCTCGTTCGCCATGCTGCAATGTTTGGTCTGCACAGAGATTATACTGAGAGATCCAGGGAATTGAACTCGTCACCTGGTGGTTATTATCCTTTTGTGTACAAGAAAGTGGAGGTATGCATCTCTTGTAAAATATTCTGGAACTTGCAGTGGGTGGTCTGTTGTCTCTGTTTCAATATCTCCACCAATTTCATCTCTTATTCATGATTGTGTTGAGTTGCTTGCCCTTCTCTTCATGTGTGATAAAGAGAGGAGTGCTTCCTCTGGCTTTTGGGGAGGGAGAGTGAGAGATGGTTCCCATCATTTTTTTTTTTGTGGTCAGATGAGGTGGTTCCTATTCCCCATCTATGGAGAGCTTCATCTTGAGTTGACTCCTGCGTATGTTTCAGTTAGTGTGTCAGGATATCTATCAGAATGTGACGCCTGTTGCATAGATTTAATTTTTTATATGCTAAACTATAAGATGCTTGAATTCTCTCAGATGAAGATGGAGGTTGGTACACTGTCAGAATTGAGTTCAATCTGTGAAAAGGGTCTTCTTCTAATAACTGTTACTGTCCCTGAGATGGAGGTATGGGAGTACTTCTCCCTTTAAGAAATTTCACTTTAGTATTCCGTGTGAAGATTTTTGCAGTTATTTACTCCCTCCCCCCTCCCCCCTCCCCCGTGCGCTTTTATGCTTATTATCATTTGTGGACTAACTGAATTCAGTTTGTGCGGATTGTAGCATGTTTTATGGCCATTTTTATTAAAGATGATCATACCACGAGTTTACACGGGTGCAGTTGCCACGGTATGAGATATTTTGTCTCCTTTTGGCCTTCATTTTTTGACAAGGTTCACTACCTGTTCTTGCCTGTTGAAAACTTTTCTCTCTTTAAGGCAAGCTAATGTTCTATCTGCCATTGATAATGGGGTTTCACATATACTACCATAACTCCTTCAAGTACCTTCTTTTTAGGTCTGCAAATGCATATCAGAATTGTGCAGGCGTAGATCTTCTCAAAGTGGTGCATCGGTTTTGGAATGTAAAGCTCGTGCTGATATTCCGCATCCTGAGGTAATGAACTTTAGTTTCACTGAACAGTGGAGAATTTATACATTTTCATCTTGTTTAAGAAATTTATACAGCTACTTTACCTCATTTTTGGTGTTTTAGGAGCTTTTTGCACGCCTGATTGTTCTTCTCCATAATCCTCTGGCTAGAGAGCAGTTGGCAACCCAGATTCTAACCGTAAGTCCTTGTGTATAGCGTCTTAGACTATAATAATTGTTGAAGTGTGTAACCATCTCATCTAAAAGCTTAATCTGTTAGAAAGAGCACACATTTATTAACTGAAAGTCCTTGTGTCTTGCAGGTCTTGTGTTATTTGGCACCACTTTTTCCAAAGGACATTAACCTGTTTTGGCAAGATGAGGTATACAATATATGCAATATGTTAACCAAGCTTATACTTCAGCAATTTTTTTAGTGTTTTCGTGCATTGAAATTATATACTATATAAACAACCAGACAACTGAAGATTGACGTCAAAGGCCTAGTTATTCTACTAATTAGCCAAAATTGAATTATTTCTATATCATCTCGATAACTGTCAGCTACAAACCTAAATTATGGGTTTTTAGTATATGTTCCATGGTTTGATCATTGTATTCATATTGGGACTTCTAAAAGTAACACTCTTCGAACTTACTACTACCACATTGTGGCTAAGTTTTCTCTTTTTCGAGTTCAGACCAGATCTTTGAAGCTCCTCAACTGACATCTTGCGACTAGGTTCTTTTTAGTATTCGCCCTTTGACTTATTTCTTCTATTATATTAGCAGAAAGTGAGGACATTGTACACAATTCCTTCCTAATATGCTCTCTGCCTTTGCCTATTCCACATTGTCGCTTCACTCTTCTTTCTGAGCCCTATCCACCATCACATCACACTTCCCTCCACCTTTAACAGCCCCCATAACCTATTCATGGACATGTGAAGGAATAGGCGTGGGTAAAACGGCCAGTGGAGGGGTAGTAGTACAGAGGCTGTTCAGGGAAAGGTGCAACGAGGGTGCATGAAAAGGGGAATTAAATTGCAGATCTGAAATCTAGAATATGTAATATCCAGGGGCCAAAATAGGATGGGATCTCTATTTATTCTAGTGAAATATTGGATACTTTGCTTTTTTATGTAATACGGTGACAATATTTTCTGTATGTCTTAATGGGTTATCTTATTTGCTAAGCTCTAGATTCCGAAGATGAAGGCATACGTCAGTGATACAGAGGACTTAAAGCAGGATCCATCATATCAAGAGTCTTGGGATGACATGATTATCAATGTAAGACTAGTAACTTTATCCCCATGTTTGAAGCATTGAAATTGTTTCCTCGTTCTTTATGATCAAATTATTATTCAAGACTACATAGCTCGATGTGTAGGGTACTCTTTGTTCCTTGAGAATATGATTTGCTTTATATAAGAAATAATGCCACTGAGGAAAAGCATAAACAAAGTACTAAGAGCAATGAATATTTTTTATTACTCAGAATAATAAATATTTCTCAATCTCTTAAAGCATGTCGTCTCTTTTGGAAACAATGACTTCTCTGCTCCTGATTCTATGAGAAATTCTTTGAATGCATCTCATCTCATAACTTTTTTGGAGCCATAAAAAGGGTAATTTCATTAATATCAGTACTAAGATGGTGCATCTCATGTTAACTTTTACTGACTTGAAGTAAAGTTTCACCACTGCCTCAATACATATTGGACCTAAATTCGTCTATTGACAGTTTATTGCAGAGTCTTTGGATGTAATTCAGGATGTTGACTGGGTTATATCGCTTGGAAATGCATTCGAAAAGCATTATGAACTTTATAAACCTGATGACGAGCACTCTGCATTGCTTCATCGGTAATGTCAGTGATCTTCAATTTGATAACTTCACTGGGAACTGCAAATTCTTTTTATACTACTCTCGCTTAATTTGCTTATTTGTGTGACTGCCTCAGTGCATATTTAATTAATGAAACTTTATGATTAGCCAACTTTTCTTATTGTCACTTGGCCAATTCAATATATAAATTGTCATAAAAGCTGAATTATTATCTTTTGAGCTCTTCTATTCTATTTTCTTATCTTAACATCATAGTTATTAGATTTCCATTGGTTGATTATTTTTGATAGAATTCTAAACTATTCTAAGTACCTCCTGACACCAAACACTTATTCCTGGGGAATAAACAATTTTATTGATGAGAACCGAATTGCATGCAGGAAAATTTCTAATTGCTTGTCTAAGAGACTTTTTATTTGAATAACTTCAGTATAGTATAAATAAACTGAACATCCCAGGCCCTTGATAGTTTTTGCTTGGTTGGGATCAAGGAGGCCCTTCACTTCTTCTCTTCATCCTTCTTCAGTTTGAGGGTTACTAAAAGTCATTTATTCTCATTGAGCAGTTTCTCCTAAGTTCTTGTGGCCATTGAATCTTTCAATTACATATCCTGATTATGTATTTGCAAACCGACCTGCATTCTGAGCAGGCATTGTTTACTTGAGCATTCTAATCATTCATTGTTCTGTATACCCTTTTTCTGATGAAATGAGAGGAGATAAAATGAAAATGATATCCTCAAATTTGGAAAAAAAAATCCTGATTTTGCTGCATTGCATGGATATGGAAATAGCTATTGTTGGGATAGAGAATAATTGAAAATACAGTTAATATTTGCCGATTGTTGTTAGATAAGATATTGTATTGATTCGAAAAGGTGATTCAACCCCTTGTACAGGTTTATACAATTATTAGTTTTAGAACAATTTATCATTGTCTACGTAGAGTGAGTAGTCATCTGTATTAATAGGAATCTTATAGGCGCTTTAAAAATTTCAAAAGACAAAAAGATCCAACGAAGTTGCGTAAGGGAAATTTCGGTCCTTTCAAAAACCCTCCAATTTATTTCTTTGCAGGTTGTTCACATTAGTGCGCAAGGGTCACTGTATCTTAATAGTTACCAATTATTGACTTTGTAATCCCCGAGGATGGTAAATAACTTCCTTTAATATCCATATGCAAATAGAAATGGGAACCATATAGCGTTAAAGTTTTTCCCTTGAAACTGACAATGGCCATGAATGGTTAATTTTAATATATTCTAGTTGTCGAATTTTGTATTCAAACTAGGATGGGTTGTTGTCGTGACTAATTGCAGGCTCATCCAACATTTCTTCCTCGTATTTCTCAGGGAGGGTTTTCTTAATTCCAACTTTCACCTTCCAGAAGCTCCTGATTCTTCGCTAAATTTATTATCCTATTAACAGAAAATTTCCCTTGTCGTTGTTCTAAAGTGAATAAAGAATTCTAATTTTGTGGACATGAAACTATTGAATATATTATCCTCCATGGTAGGGGTAAGGTCTGCGTACACTCTACCCTCTAGACCCCACTTTGTGGGATTACACTGGGTATGTTGTCGTTGTTGAAACTATTGAACCTCTTTGAGAAATATGTTCCCTTCTGAGCATTGAAGAAGAAAAAGGGAAGCATCTCTAGAAGATAAGTTATCAGTTTTATGGTTAAGGTACTGCAGATTGCTCTTTTCACAGCACAACTGCTAAGATGTGCAAGTTGAATTTCCTCTCTCTCCCACTGTTAAGTTATGCTTTAAGTGCAATTGTCACAATGATTTGATTCCTGTTTCTGCAATTGAATATAATTAACTGGTTTGATGATTAACCAGAAATTTCCAACCTTCTGTAATTTGAGAAAGATTTTCTTGAAACCTTGTCATTTCTTGTCAGGTGTCTTGGAATTTTGCTGCAGAAGGTTCATGCCAGAGCTTATGTTCGCGCTAAGATTGATCTGATGTATAATCAAGCCAATATTACGATTCCGACAAATAGACTTGGCTTAGCAAAAGCCATGGGATTGGTAACTAATTTGCAATTAGACTATTTGCTTTCCTAGTTTACAAATAGAAATATAATTCTAATAGACTTTTGAGTCATTGGAGTTATCTTACTTACAGTGCGCTGAATCAATGTTGCTTAGGTGGCTGCATCGCACCTAGATACAGTTCTCGATAAGCTGAAAGACATCTTGGACAATGTTGGGCAAAGTTTCTTCCAAAGGTGATAGCTGAGCCAGGAATGAATATAGTTCCCTGCATCCTCTTGTCATCTCAAGGCTCTTTAGACTTAGTTTTTCTGATGAAGTAATTATTTAATTAATCTGGCGGGGAAATTCCCCTGTTAACAAGTAGTACTTTAGGCTTGGTAATTACATTTATCAACTTGAAGGATGGAATTCCGCAACCTTTATCATTTGGGACTTTCTAACTGTGTGGGTATATTTTGTGAATTGGAAGATGTAATTGATCTTATGGGCTTAAATATGAGTTGTCTCATTATCAAAGTTACTGATGATTCAAATATCTTAATTTATAACTTCAACTAAAACGTTGTTGCATATGGTAATTATTGTTTAGTGATTCATTCTATGCTGTTATGCTGATTTCATTGTTCTATGTATGATTTCATCTCACCTGCTATAAACTAAATTTTTCCTCGCAAAAGTAGGATCACTAAACACTTGATTCCCCCTAATACTGATCTACCTATTCTTAATAGAAACTGGTTCATGATGTCTGCCAGATGCTTCGAGTTTCACGGTTCAAGATGTTACCAACTACGATAGCTATGAAATTAAAATAAATGAACTAACATGCCCATCTAAATAAAAGGAATTGATAAGGAAAAAAAGCAGAGGCGTAGGAACCCTGTACAAAATATATTATCCTCCTTATAGTTTAGAAGTTGGAACAAGTCCTGCTGTGTCATGCAATAGTCTTACAAAGTAACAACTCATTTAGTGTCAATTTGATAGTAATAGATAATAACACTCACTTTGACAGAACAGAGCTTGTGGCAACTGTGTACTACAATTCTTATATTCTCGGTATCACATCTAGAGTATGAGAAGATTTGGCTGTTGCAGATTTCTATCCTTCTTCTCGGATAAAGCTAAAATGGAAGAATCTGATGATATCCATGCGGCTTTGGCTCTAATGTATGGATATGCTGCAAAATATGCTCCCTCAACTGTTATCGAAGCCAGAATAGATGCACTAGTGGTATGTAATAGATTGTCATTACGCAAAGTCCTATTTTCATCGTTTGTCAGAATATGAATTTTCTTTTAGGTTCTATGTATTACAAAGCCTTATTCTTGTCACTAAGTGAGAGTGTAAGTTCATTTTTTTGACAAATTAATAATTTTATTGAAGTTCATTATTTAGCACATTGTACAATCAGCTGCTGGAATATAATTGTTTGAACTATATGGCTGTTGTATTACTTACAGGGGACCAATATGCTGTCACGACTTCTTCATGTACGCCACCCTACAGCAAAGCAGGCTGTCATCACAGCGATTGATTTATTAGGTTTGTATGGATAGTAATTTACCTCCGGTAATGGAATATGTTTCCGTATCAGCCGCTGGAGTTTCTTATATATACTAGTGGAACAACGAATAAATACTGGGTCATCTTAGCCAAAAGTTTGATAACAGTGGGTATTATATTAAAATAAATTTGTGTTGAAGTGTTGAGAGATAAAATATTGGAACTATGTTTTGAGTTCTGTTATCATAGATTTCATGTTCTTTACCTTCTATTAATACTTTTTATTTTACTGAACAAGAAGTTGTAAAATATAGATTTAACAATCAAAAGAAGTTTTAAAATTTAGGCGATAACAGTTAGTTAGGTATATTCATGTTAGTATGTTTAGCTCTTATGCTTTCTAAGATGTTTTTTGGTCCTATCAGATATTTTTTTTCCAAATAAGTACTACTACTTCTTATTTATTTTTATTTTTTGTATAATGTTGGCCTGAGATGAATTTAAATGGAGAAACTTTGCGAGTCATTCATATAACCGATGCCAACTTGTTTGAGACCGAGGCATTGTTGTTATTGTTATAGTCTGTCACATCTATAACATCTGAGAGCTTTCCTTCTTTTGTTGGTAAAGATTGTGAAATCTTATTCAAGAAGGTGAAATGATGGCATAGTGACATTCCCCCCTCCCCCCACCCCCCTCCTTGCTTCTTTAGCATTTCACATTGCTTTGCAGAATTTGTCAGTTTGCCTATCATGTTTTTTCATAATTTGATCAACAGGGAAATAATATCTTACTCCCGGCTAGTTTGGGATTTAAGTATAGTTGTTGCTGCTATTATCATCGTGGCTACAATCATTTTCACATATTTGATGCAAGTAAAAAGTGAGGGTGCTGTTGATTAATCATTAAACTACAGGGGTTTATGTGTGTATCATTGTGCTTTAGGTCAGGCAGTCATAAATGCAGCTGAAAGTGGTATATCATTCCCGCTGAAAAGAAGAGACCAGTTACTTGACTATATATTAACATTAATGGGCAGAGATGAGGAAGATGGATTTTCTGAATCCAACATTGAGCATCTGCGCACTCAGGTTTCGTTTATTGTCAATGATTTCTCTGCTCAATGCCATTTCACTTTCTAAGTTACTCTATTTTCCTCCTCTTATTTTGGAAGTTGGTTTTTGAATTGCAGTCGCTTGCTTTAAGTGCCTGTACAACTCTGGTTTCTGTAGAGCCAAAATTGACTGCTGAAACGAGAAACCTTGTTATGAAGGTGATAATAGTTGAGCTTTTTCATCTGTGAAGTGGTCTTGATTTGTCTGTCCTTTTAACACCTTTTTTCACATGGCAGGCCACTATTGGATTTTTTGGTTTGCCAAATGAGCCTGCCGATGTTATTGACCCCCTTATTGGCAACCTGATTACTCTTCTATGTACAATACTTATTACAAGGTATTCCCCCTCTGGTTAACTGGTCTCTATTTTATATATGTTGACTTAATAGCAGCAACTGTATTACTTTTGGAGATAATCTCTTAACTATAATTCAAGCCAATCAGACTCATTTTATGTTGCATATTCAATTAACAAAACTAGCTGTAGTGCAATTACTCAAAGAAAGTACTCGTCTTACGAAATTTTACAAAAGTTATAAAAAGACTTTGAAGTCGAATTTAGCTAATGCATTAACAAATAAAAAAGTTACGGGATTATTTCAAAAGCACAAAAAGTGAACCATGCACACTGTACATAATTTGTTTTGTTGTCTCTGCCAAATACAAGAACATGCATGTGGCACACCCACACACACATCCTCGATATGCAACAGTATTTTATGAGCCTAAGATTCCATTTCTAAGCACAATGTACTTAATCATAATAAATGTATGCATTGATTGCAGTCAAGTAAACCATAGACCATGTATTATGAATGTTTTCGTAAGTGATGTTTCTGTTGCTTTCTCATAATCAGTGGAGAGGATGGAAGAAGTCGAGCAGAGCAATTATTGTACATATTGAGAAAGGTCGATCAGTATGTTTCCTCTTCATTGGACTACCAGAGGAACAGAGGCTGTCTTGCAGCTCATGAGCTACTTTTCAAGTTTCGGATGATCTGTATCAGTGGATACTGTGCACTAGGCTGCCGAGGAACTTGCACTCACAGAGAGAAAACTGACCGTTCTCTGCATCACACCTTATCTAATTTGCCTTGTAAGTGCCCTTTCTTTTGCATAGATTTCATACTAGGTTTTTTTGTACTGACCTAATACTTTTTCCTTGATACCAGCTGCATTTGCTTTACCAAGTCGTGATGCTTTGCGCTTGGGAGATCGTACAATGATGTATCTTCCGCGATGTGTAGATACAAATTCTGAAGTTCGAAAAGTTTCTGTCCAGGCAAGATTCAATATGTTCCAATGAATTCAAGTTGGCCTATGTGATTGGCCGGCAGAATTCCCCCCTTTCTTCCTCTCTTTGCATCTAACAGACTTTGATGGTTTTCTCCTGGCAGATCCTTCATCTCTATTTCAGTATATCTCTGTCACTTCCAAGGCCTGCAAACTCTAGTTTCAGCAATGACATCGAGTTATCCTATAGTGCTTTGTCTTCCCTTGAAGATGTTATAGCTATCCTACGAAGTGTGAGTTTTCCTGAATGCTTCCTTTGTTCCCTTTCCTGAGAAATCTTTGCTTGCTTGAAGAATAGTAAAAGGAGAGATCATTGATACCTTAGTACTTCTCTTTGCATCTTCAGTGTATAAACTTTTTGCTTCTGAACACGAGTTCATATTTTCAGGATGCTTCAATTGATCCATCAGAGGTGTTTAACAGGGTTGTTTCATCTGTTTGCATGTTGCTGACAAAGGATGAGGTATCATTTAGCTTGTTATAAAATGCTGGCTATTTAACGCATTCTCTGCAGCCTCATGTTATTCCAATATGTACAGCTTGCTGCAGCCCTGCATGGTTGCTCAGGTGCTATATGTGACAAGATCAAGCAATCTGCAGAAGGTGCAATCCAGGCAGTTAACGAGTTTGTTACAATGAGAGGTAATGAGCTGAATGAGACAGATATTGCAAGGTATTCTCTTCTAAAACAATCTCAAACTAGCGTTGATACTGAAGAAAGGGGTTATCAACTTATTGACAAGGTTTCTGTCAACTTTGTTTTATGTTTTTCTGCTAACAGAACAACACAATCATTACTCTCAGCGGTAATTCATGTGACAGAGAAGTATTTACGTCAGGAAGCTCTTGGTGCTGTATCTTTGCTGCAATTTCTTTCTACTCAGTGAAGCAGAATATGTTTAGTTGTTTACACATTATGGCTAGATTAGCCATGTTTTCCTGTTCCCTTATTAATCACTGGCCACTGTGCTATGTGGAGGACTCTTTGATTGCCTTTTGTAGTGTTATAGTGTGTTGATTGTCATCAATCTTTTCTTTAACTGTGAGAAGATATGTTCCCTTGCGGAGAACACAAGCTCAAGAATTGTTTTCAATGAAGTTTTAGCTGCTGCAAGAAGGGACATAGCCACAAAAGATATATCTAGATTACGGGGTGGGTGGCCGATACAGGATGCCTTCCATGTGAGTATCTTAATCTGTTGTTTGCTGGCATGTTTATCGTTATTCAGATCTGCCTTCATGTGTTGTATAATTATGCAACATTGAAAATAGTTGAAGCATCAAAAATCAAGAAATGGAACTGGTAGCACATTGGAGGAATTATAAGTAAAAGGCATGAAAAAGGGAGGAAACACTCAACATAATAGAAGTAATTAAAAACTGATTATGAAAGACTAGTTACAAGACAACCACATAAAAGTATGAAAAATATTGTCTATTCATACATCAACTTTTTATGTGCTTGCATATTGATAATTAAGAAACTGCAACTCGTTGAATAGGTAATGAGGCTGGTTCATAAGTTGGTTCTCATGAATAAATGGAGGACCAATTTCTATCCTTTAGCATATCCCGGGAACTAGTTTGGGATTGAGGCACTTGTTGATTGATTGCAACGATTCGTGCGCCAGCTGCTGGAATTGACATTCAGATAGTCTTGAACTGGTTGTTGTCATTAACAACTAGATGATCAGTTTTTGATAATTCAGTGTAAGAACTGGGAAACAATCCTATGTTCTGATATTTAAAAAGGCGCTAAAGATCTTCATATGGCTTGATGAAGTTAGTTCACGCAGTGAGCCTCCTCCAAATATTTACTAATCTCTACCCAAAGAACATCCAAAAGAAAGAGTCATTTAGATTGTCATGTTTAAGCTGGCGAGACGTTAGACAGAAGCACTTTATTGAACTGCGAATGCGAGATAAATGAGTATAAAATCTTATGTTGCTACTATTTCATTTAGCAAAGCTTATGTGGTTGGACAATTATTAAAAGATTTTAGGTTACTTTAGCCTAATGTATGATCATCACCATTTTTAATGGTAGTTTTATGGTTAGATTATTATAGAAAGAATATAATTTACATAGCTGGTCCACAGGAATTCTGACCGCTAGAGGTTGTGAACAAGGGTCAAAATTAACAGTATGTTCTTATGTGTGGCCCTTTACCCTCTTTTATCTGGTTATAAATGTTGGTACCTAGAAGGCTAAGATATGACAGAACATTTGACGTGTTAACTGAGGTGAAATACTTTTGAAGGCAACTCTGCACCTTGGAACTTTCACCTTTTCAGAAATGTATTGTTTTACAGTGTTCTAAGATGTACTCTTCCTAGCTTATGTTGCTTCAAAATTATTCTCTTCCTAGCTTATATGTCATTGGGGAAATCCGAGATCATCAATGATGTCAAACATATTGTTGGTAGAACTAATAACAAGAATCTATGCCATGAGCCCATGATGAAAGAAGGAATGCAAGAATAGAGGACAACAAAGTCCTCTTAGTTTTTCTCAGATACCTAAAATTTTAACATCGTCCTCTTATTACATGCCCCTTACAAAAAAAAAAAGAAAAAAAAAAAGAAAAAAAAACTTGATTATATGCTATATTAACCAACTTACTTGTCGTCTCCATCGATGTTCTAGTTGCATTTATCTGAGTTGACTGGCCATTAATTGCCAAATTTCTGCTTGTCTTGAATAGGTGTTCTCACAGCATTCAGTACTTTCATACATGTTTCTGGATCATGTTATGTCTGTCATCAATCAGATGCCTACTCTTGGAGGGGATCTAGGTCAAGATGAAAGTTCTAGCCATGCAGTTGATAGTAATTTAGAGAATAATATTGCAAGAGCAGCTATGGTTGCTCTTACTGCTTTTTTCAGGTATTTTTTCCAATTGCAGTTGTCTTTTCCCTTTTCTTTCTTGTTGAATTTGTTGCCTTATCATTTTTTTTCCAATTCATCAGGGGTGGTGGTAAAGTTGGTAAAAAAGCTGTTGAACAAAGTTATGCTTCTGTTCTTGCAACACTAACGCTTCAACTGGGCAGCTGTCATGGCTTAGCTAGTACTGGTGAACTAGAACCACTGCGGTAGTGTGCCAGAGAACTCACTTTTTGTCCTTGGTTATCAAATTATTTTCGAAAGCATGTATTCGGATTCTTATTTACAGTTACTTCACCTGTTTTCTACCATCCTTAGTGCACTACTGGCTGCATTTCAAGCATTCTGTGAATGTGTTGGTGATCTGGAAATGGGAAAGGTGAAGATTTTTCAGACTAGCTTCCTGGAGATCTTCTTAAATACTGACCTTTAATTATAAGGTTTCTCTCCTATGATCAGATTCTCGCACGAGATGGAGAGCAAAGCGAAAATGAGAAGTGGATCAACCTTATAAGAGATCTGGCTGGCTGTATTTCTATAAAAAGACCAAAAGAGGTACGATGTTCCTGTACAAACACAGCCTCTTGCTTCATTCTTCCATTTTTACTATTTCTATCTTCTTGTCTCTCTCTGCACATGCTATTTCTATCTTCTTGTCTCTCTCTGCGCATACTTTTATCAAGATTACTAGAGTCGAATGACTAACTTTTTCTTCCAAACTAACAGAACTTGCTGAAATGATACTTGCAGAAAGAAAAAGAACTTGCTAAAATGACAAAATACCCTTGTTTCAATATATGTCTACCCTTTCTTTCCTTTTTTATTCGTCTGTCCCATCCCTTTTACCTATCACTTTTGGTTTTTGGTTTTCTTCCATTTTTGTGCATAAGCATGTCATTTTGTTATCTATGATGTTCTTTATAAGTTTTATCTTTTTCCTTGGCAATTTCTGTACTAAGGAATTTTAATTGAAGACTTCCCGAATACCATGCATAACTTTGAGCTCTGAATTAGTAATAATTTTGCTTGAATAAGTTTAATTCTTTTTCATTTTTCTGTAGAATAGCATTTGAATGTTTTCATCAATTAATCATCAACTACACCTTCGTTCCAAAGCATGGGTTTGGCTGTGTGAACCTTTTATATATATACTGCTCCATCCAAACCAATTTTCTGGTTTATATTTTGAAAGTGTTCTTGAAGTAGGTGAAGAAAATTCTGATTGGATACTCGTGAAATTAGTTTACAGAAAAGCAATTTGGGTATGCTTTGTATCATAAAATTTGATTTGACGAAATACTTTCCAGTACATATAGATTGGCTGTCAATATTTATATGAAATATTTTGTTATACTTGAATCTCCAATTTAGGGATTAATTGGAAGAACAAGTAATTAAGGTTCCCGGAATTACTGAAAATATTGTCCCTAAGGCCTAGTTCAAGTGGCGAAGGTTGATAAACTTGTGATTTAGGTCATGGTTTGGGCTTTGCGCCATGGAAACTAAGCCTGATATTCAAGGGGAGAAGGGTAGAGGGGCAGGCCTATGATCCCTGAATTACTTGGTCAGAAAATAAATTAAAGAAATATTCATGGACAATTGAAATGATGATAAAAGAGCACTATCGGTTACTTGTATTAGCACATAGAAAGAAGGGGACTGAATAAGAAAAAACCCTAAAATTTTATGGAGCTTAACATCAAAGCCAAATGGTGCTCTATGAGAATATCCAGATTCCATTTTATGCTGTTAATTCATCTAAGTTATGCCTCCACATTGGACCCAAAAGCTCAAGAAGGTTAGAGGATTCCCTTTTTCGTCTCTAAGTGTGCTTGTAGATATTTAGTTCCTTGATTAAATTTGTGAGAGAACATTGAAAATTTCAATAGGAATATTTTCTCAGGTTCCAGCCATATGTTTGATGCTGAGTAAAGCGCTGGATCGATCTTTAAGATTTCAACGGGAATCAGCTGCTGCGGCTTTGTCAGAGTTCTTGGGCCACAGGTATGTGAAACTTCTGACCTGCTCTCTGTTATTTGGTGATGTTTGAAGCTGAATTTGAAATTTAACAAAATTCTGAAACGTGTTGGGCACATTTCAGCTTTACTATTTGGGTTTTGAGGCAGCTTGTGTACGTCCCCATTTCCCTACTGAGTTAATGAATCACAATACTATGATGAAGGCACCTAGCAGGTGCTGGAAAACCCAACTAAACAGAAAGCTTTGTAAGCTTACAACCTTCTAAAGTGTTAACTGAAAGGATGTGGTCTAGTAGTCAATGAAGTGGGTTGAGAGCCATAACGTTTCAGGTTCAAATCCCAGCAGAGACAAAAACACTAGGTGATTTCTTTCCGTTTGTCTTAGCCTTGGTGGACTAAGTTACCTGGTACCTGTTGCTGGTGGGAGGTGGCAGGTATCCCGTGAATTAGTCGAGATGCACGCAAGCTAGCCTGAGCACCATATTTATCAAAATAAAATGGTTAACTGATATTTTATGCTGTGATAGTATTTTGTTTTTTTTTGTTGGTGTCAAATCCTATTCTTCTCTTAAGCTTCCTAAGGTTTTAGATGCAAATTTCTGCAGTGATGGCTTTGGTCCCCTATTAGAACAGATGGTGCAAGCACTTTGCCGGCATGTATCAGATGATTCTCCTACTGTTAGGCGCCTTTGTCTAAGAGGGCTTGTCCAGGTATTCCAGGTCATAGAGTGTTCTTTTTTCTTTTTCTTTTCTCCGGGTCGATGAAGGAGGGATGTTTACATGAGGAATTTCCTGGATGTTTTTTTTTCTTGATTTTATCATTAAGGAGTCCCTCTGGTGGTTCAGTAGACTTCATTGCTTAAATAATATCATGGTGTCATTTCGGAAATACTGCTGTAGTTACATCTTTTTTCCTCCTTCTGTTTCCCCTTTCCTTTGTGGCTAGGTGCATATTAATTTCTTCTCTGGAAGAATGAGAAATTTTTAAGACAAATTAGTTAAGTTGTGAATGCTGCCGTAATCATTGCTCAAGTACCTTGCTCTTTCACTTCTCTGGGGTTGAGGCTCATTCTTCCTGCGGATCTTGCAGATGCCATCTATCCATGTTCTCCAGTATACTACTCAAATCTTAGGGGTGATATTAGCTTTGCTCGATGACTCAGATGAGTCGGTTCAATTAACCGCAGTCTCATGTTTGCTAATGGTAAAGGTTGCTCGGTCTTTGTTTCACTCTTTTATTCTACCTTCACATAAATGTTTTCCTCTGGCATTCTACGATGTAGGTTCTTGAGTCCTCATCGAGGGATGCCGTAGAACCTGTTCTCCTGAACCTTTCTATACGGCTTCGAAATCTCCAAGTAAGTTGATTGACTATCCAAGTGTAAGTTTTCTACAACTTTGGATTTTCTGGTCCCATAATAGCTTCACATTTGTTGAATTACTGTATTAGTCTGATTGTATCACATTCTACATTATTTTTTTAGAGCTGATAACAGGGTGGCGTTGCGTAAGAAGACTTTTATATCATGACAGTGTCTAACACAACTCTGTTTGGACATCCTAGGGTGATGTCCTTTGCCTTGACATAATAGTTGCATCATTTGTCAGCCTTCGGGACATCTCTCTTGATACAAGTTGTACTTTAATTTTGTATTATACCCCCTGTTAAGTGTATGTACAAGTATTTACATATATGAGTGACACCCAGAGTCAGATCTAGGATTTGATATTTATGGGTTCCTACAGCGCCTCAAGTTAATATACAATATAATTGGGTTCAGAGTCGAATAATTATCGATATTTTGTTAATTTCTTAATATATATAAATGGTTTGAGCAAAGTTATTTGGTTCCCGTGAACCTGTATACTCTACTCTAGGTCTGCCCCTGTGCTGTTGTTGCCACAATGTGGTCTGAGTTCTATAAGAGTTGAAGTAGTTTAATTTTGCCAGAATTTAATGGTAGGTTTTATATTTTGTCTCTCAAAGTTAGTGGATATCAATGTGTGATTTATCTCTTGGGAAAGAAGCACATTGTTACATCATTATCTTCTAAACTGTGGATTACTTGAAATATTAGCAAGTGCATGTTGAGATGGCCAGTGTATAACATTATTTTCTTGCCTCATAAAAGGCGTGCATGAATGAGAAAATACGAGCCAATGCGTATGCTGCATTTGGAGCACTGAGCACGTATGGAACTGGGCCTCAACGAGACTCATTTCTTGAGCAGGTATCTTATTTGTCACGAAACCATTTGTCACCACCTAAATTTGATTTGATATCTTTTTCTCCTTAGCACATAGTTTTAGATATTCTTGCAAATTTCATCAAATTTGGTTGCATCATAAAGTCCCATATCCAACATAATGGCCTCAAACCTTGATGTTTTGGTTGTGTTGGTTGACTTTATCATATTCGGATGAGTGCATGTTAAGGACATTCATTGTCCTAAACTTCATATTCAACGGTTTCTTATTCATGAAGGGGTCGTATGGTTGCTGGTTAGAGTTATGCAGGTTATTGTAATGCAGAGAATAACTATGCAGGGTTTAGTTATTTTTGTATTAGTTATTCCATCTTCTACCCTGCATAAAATAATATATAGGTTCCCTCATAACTTATACAGTTATTAGTTATGCGGGATTGTGGGATTGTAAGCTGGTAACCAAACACCATACTTTGGGTGCTGAATTTTATACATAGCAACTAACATACTACCATACTAGTTATGCTGGTTTCAATACATGAATAATTCACTTCCTGACCAGCAACCAGACGACCCCTAAAGGATCGATATTTATTTGATTGACAATATAATTCACTTTTCACTAATAGTTGCCCTTCGTGTATATTTAGTGAATCATGAAATTCCGAGGTGTTTATATATTATGCTGGATCTCGTTGACTTTTAAAACCGTCAATCTAATGCCTTAGGCTGGGATATCTGAAAGAGGAGCATATTCTAGACTAATCTTTGCTGTTAATCGGTCTGTTAATTTCCCCTGAGGCATCTGTTAGCAGTGAAAATATTGTTTTACGGTGCCCATTTCTTGATCAGTTTACTGTATATATGAAGGAGCTCATGCTTCTTTGTTCTCGTACTTTCTTTTTTTGAATAATGTAAGGTAACATTAGTATTTCATCCAAAAGTATCAGCATATCAACTGCTGCTCAAGGTACTTTACAAGTAAAACCACAAGCTGTGGCCTGGGGATAAAAGTCAAATTACAATTTACATGTTGCCTAGAAAACCTACCAAATCTCCTATCTCCCCCACTATATCTTGTTTACACCAAAAATACAAGAGACTTAAGATATTTCGTTTTTACTATCTGAATAGAATTTTCTGTCATCAAATTGTCTTAGAGTTTCTCTCCTTCCATATTGTCCACCAAATACAAGCTGGAATGGCTTGCCACCAGTCTTCTTGTGCATTTCTTCTTCCAATTGCTTTCCAATTGCATAAGAGTTCTAAAGTTGATCTTGGTAATACCCATTTCACCCCAAGTATACAAAAGAACATGTGCCACAGATTTGCAGTTGTCTCACAATGAAGGAATAAATGCTCATTTGTTTCTGCATTTTTCCCACAGAATAGACATCTCGAGCATATCTGTAGACCTCTTCTTTGTAAGGCCTCTTGTGTAAGACAACAAGCCCTCTTCAAAACTAACCAAACAAAAGCAGAAACCTTATATGGAATTTTGACTTTCCAGGTAAATTTCCAGGGCCAAATCAGTGATGGGTTCACAACCTTGTTTTTCTCCCAGTATAGTGACTTGACAGTGAAGCTCCCTTTGCTGCATAGTTTGCAGACCGGAATGTCGGGGGTATTTGTGGTACCAGTGAAGGAATTAATCAACAAAAGCAGATCTGACACTATCCCTATTTCCCAGTCATTCAATGCCCTTCTAAACACCAGATTCCATCCCTGTTCCGTCCACATTTGAGATATTTTTTCATTCTTTTGGAGACTGATGATGTGTAAATCTTGGAACAAAGTTCTGAGATTACAATTCCATTGATCTTCCCAGAAGCTTTTGTCCCACCCCCCACCTTTATGCTCAAATTCTCCCTACATTCATTCCAGATTCTTTTTTTGAGACTGGTAACATGTATATATATATATATATATATTAAACCTGCACCATGACAGTGCAGCCATAAAAAAGCCACCCCACCATGCTGAGGACTACTGCTTCACAAGGAACCTATCATATCAACTAGTGATTCAGCCTCTTCTACATAGTTTTCTTTATACCAAAAGTGAAACAAAATGACACAATTCATCTTGATTTTCTGCACAGAATTGCATTTGTCTTCAAAAACTCTATTGTTCCTCTCCTTCCAAATTATCCACCAAATAACTGCTGGGACAAGTTTCCACCAACTCTTTTGTCTTACTGCTCCCCCATTATAGTTCCAGCACTTTAATAACTCACAGCTGTTCACCGGCATAGTCCAACTTAGTCCTACCATGTTCAGGAAAAATTGCCACAATTGTATAGTGAAAGGACAATGTATAAATAAATGTGAATTACTTTCTCTGGCTGCATCACACAGAACACATCTAGTACATAGATGAAAACCCCTTCTCCTTAAGTTTTACTGGGTGAGACATGCTTCTCTTGCTACCAGCCAAGAGAAACATGAAACCTTATACGGTGCCTTAGTCTTCCAAATGGATTTCCATGGCCACTGATCGGATTGTGTATATTGCCTGAGCTGATAATTGTATGCTGATTTGACAGTAAAAACACCATTATTGCCATGTTTCCAGTACAAAGAATCCTCAGATTCTTTAAAACCTTGAAATTGTTCCAAGGTCTTGAATAATTCCACAGCTCTTTCCAATTCCCAGTCATGTAGTAATCTTATGAAAGTAATATTCCATCCATGTACTCCTTTAGCTGATTCAAGTTTTACCTCCGGTAGAGTAACAATATTATAGAACTCAGGAAACAAATCTTTTAAGGATCCATGCCCAAGCCAGTTGTCATGCCACAAGAGAATTTTCCTTCCATTGCCCACTTTTATACTGATATTTTCGGCCAGAGATGGCCACAATGATCTAATAGCTTTCCAAACACCCACTCCAAAGGGACTATTAACTGACTTAGAGCACCACTCTTCTTCTTGGCCATATTTATCATGCACAAACCTCCTCCATAATGCATTGACCTCCATGTTATATCTCCACAACCACTTCATAAGTAAGCTTTGATTATGGATTTTGAGATCCCTAATGCCAAGTCCTCCATCCTTCTTACTGGTGATGAGACAGTCCCATTTAACCAAATGGATTGCTTTCCTTTCTTTGTTGCCTTGCCAAATGAAATTTCTCCTCAATGAATCTATTCTTTTCAGAACATTAGATGGGATAGGAAACAGAGACATGACATATGTGGAGAGGGCATCCAGTACACTGTTGACTAAAATGACTCTGCCGCCCAATGATAAATACTGCCCCTTCCAACTAGCAAGCCTCTTTTCACACTTTTCCAAAACACCATTCCAAATTTCCAGAGCTTTACTTTTTGCACCCAAGGAGAGTCCTAGGTAAATGGTGGGTAAGGCTCCCACCTCACACCCTAGAATTTCTGCTAGCACTTGAATATTTTCCACTTTATTGACTGGAAACAAGATACTCTTATTCCAGTTAACATGTAGCCCTGATACTGCTTCAAAAATCACCAAAATAGACCTCAAATATTCCACCTGGCTGATATCTGCATCACAAAAAACCAGTGAATCATCTGCATATAGTAAATGTGTGATCTCAGTGCCATTGTTCCCCCCAACTGCAGCTCTAAACCCCTTCACAAAACTCCTTTCCTTTGCTACCTGAAACATCTGATTTACACCCTCCATGGCAATGAGAAAGAGGAAAGGTGAAAGAGGGTCACCCTGCCTCAAACCTCTTTCTGAGGCAAAAAAACCTTCTGGTGAACCATTCACCAAAACTGAAAATTTTACTGTCTTTATGCAGAAAGAAATCCATTTAATCCACTTCACCCCAAAACCCATGTCTTTTAGAACTTTAAGTAGATAGTTCCAATTAACGTGGTCATATGCCTTCTCAATATCAAGTTTGCATAATATGCCTGCTTTCTGTCCTTTAAGTCTAGAATCAACACATTCATTTGCTAACAAAGCTGCATCCATAATTTGTCTACCTCTTATGAAAGCCATTTGGTGTCCATTTACCAACTTGTTGATCACTCTCTTAAGCCTCTCTGTGAGCAACTTAGAGATGATTTTATACACACTCCCAATCAGACTAATGGGTCTAAAGTCTTTTAGTCTCTTGGCACCATTCTTCTTGGGGATTAATGCAATATAAGTTGCATTAAAGCTCTTTTCAAAGAATTCACTTCTATGGAAATTCCTAACAGTGTTCATCAGATCCTCTTTCACAATCTCCCAGCAGCAATGGAAAAATCCCATAGAAAAGCCATATGGACCTGGAGCTTTGTCAGCTGCACATGATTTCAGACAGTCGAGCACCTCTTGTTCTTCAAAGTCTCTCTGTAGCCAACCATTTTCCTCTTCAGTAACTCTGAACTCTCCTCGTAGATTGAAGCTAGGTCTCCAATATTCTGTCTCAGTGTAAAGTCTCCGATGGAAATCCACAATTTCCCCCTTAATTATTTGTGGATCAGTGATGGTATCTCCCTCCACTTCTAAACTGTCAATGTGGTTGTGCCTCTTATGGCAATTAGCCATCCTCTGAAAGAACTTAGTGTTCTTATCCCCTTGCTTCAGCCATAGAATTCGAGATCTTTGTCTCCATGAGATTTCCTCATTTTTTGCCACTTCATGATACTCCATTTGTAAACTTGCTTTCAAAAGTAGTTCATCTTCTGTTAAGGTTCTTTGCTCCTGTATGGAATCTATAGAGTTGATTTTGTATAGGATATCTGCTTTCTTGACCTTCAGATTCCCCCCATTTAAAGCACTCCACTCCTTCAGTTTTGATTTCAGGAACCTCAGTTTACAGGCCAGAATATAATCTGGTCTACCTGATTCTTCACAAGATGTCCACCATTCCTCCACCCTTTCCTTGAAACCTGCATCCTCCATCCACCAATTCTCAAATTTAAAATATGATTTTGAGAAATCCCATTCTCCACATTTCAATGAAATAGGGGAATGATCAGAGATAATCCTTGGTAAAACAGATTGTTTAATCATGCTGAACTTTTCATCCCATTCCACAGAATGCAAAAATCTATCAATTCTTGAGGAACATTCATAATTATCACCCCTGAACCAAGTGTATTTTCCACCTAGCAGAGGAGGATCCACAAGTTCAAGGTCTTCAATGATTCTAGAGAAATCCTTCATAGCTCTAGATAAAACAGTGCAATTCCTTCTTTCAGTAGGGAACCTGGTGGTGTTAAAATCCCCACAGACTACCCAGACTCCTTCACATGCCCCTCTAGTTCCTGCTAGTTCCATCCAAAGCTCCTTTCTTTCTTTTCTGCAATTAGGAGCATAAACCCCAGTTAACACCCAGCTACAATTGTCCAATCTGGAACAAAGTTTACAGGAAATAGAGGAAAAACCAAAATTGATTAATTCCCCTGTCCAAACCCTTTTATCCCACATGATAAGAATCCCTCCACTTCTACCATTCGCCTCCAAACCCACGTAATCTGCCCATCTATTACTGAATAAATGCTTAACTACTTCCCCATAATCCCCTTCCAATTTAGTTTCCTGGAAACAATATATGTCAGCCCTCCAATCGAGTATTAGAGATTTGATCACCCTCCTCTTGTCGAGATCGTTTAATCCCCTCACATTCCACGAGATAATGTGTACTTTAATCGGGAAACATTACTAACTTCCCTCCCCCTATTCCTTGGCTCACCATCTTTGAATTTGATTCCGAATTCCAGAAGATTCTTCACTTCATTCTGACCCCTAGGTTTAGAAGATGAAGGTTTGGTCTTGCTGAGTGTTTCCTGTATTCTTTTATCCAGCTTCAAGAATAAGGCCCATATTTCATCTTCATACCCCTGAGTTTCCACACCCAATTGTTTGCTAAACTTCAATATATTTTGTTGCACCCTTAAAATTGCCTCTCCCTCAACTGCCTGCACTTGTACATCCAAAGGTTGAATGTCCTCAATTGTCAACTGCTCCAACTGTTGAAATTGGTCCATCTGTGAGCAATTTCCCTCTGTGATATTTGTGACCAAGTCCCTGGATCCTTGATCATCATTACTGTTGTCATCTTATCCATGAAATCGAGCTAATTGGGGTTTGCATGTGCAATCGATCTCAGGATCGTGTATATTCTCCTGTCGCACTGCTACTGCCAGCTGTAATTTTTTTGAGATGAAGCAGTCCGAGGTTTCTTCAGCTTCTGGGTTAAGAGGGTCGAGATAAATGTGCTGCTCTAATTGATTGGGGATACAGCAGACTGGTCCCATATCTTTCTTTAGGGATTTGGGCTTTAATGAAAAGCTCAAAAGAGAACTCTTTTTCCCATAGGTTTCGAAATTTGCTTCCTCTGGTATTTTCAATTTGTTCAGCCCACTATCGTTAGAAGGCCCAATATCCTTCCTTCTTAAAATATCGTTGATCAGCTCTCCCTCACGTGCCGTCTCCTGCTCCCAAGAAAATCTGCTACGATTTTTGCCCTTTTCAGCATCCACGTGCTCTGATATGTCAACTTTGCAGCTGTCAACCCTATTATGGGAGTTGGATCTCTCTATTACCCAATGGTCTGTCACCAGTTTCCGACCATCTTCTCCAGCAACCACCCTCGCCGGCGTCTCGCTCCAAATAGGTATGATGAAAAATAAACCCTTTTCTTCTATTATTACTTCTGTAGGTACATTCCTGCCCCCTCCTTTTATCTTCAACCTAGCCCATTTGAGATGATTCTTAAGGGATGTTTCTTCCTCTGTTTGTAGCCATCCACCGCATTGGTCGCCAATAGCTTTGAAGGTTTTCTCTGACCAGAGATGAGGCGGAAGCCCCATAGCTCTGATCCAAGTCCCATCTTTCTCCTGAATATCAGTGCTACATCCGGCAACCGGCGACCACCATTCCAGAAAGATTCTCTCCTTTTTCCAAGTCCAAACACCCTGCAATACATGCTCCGCCATATGTTTGTTTGGAAACTCAAAAGGAAGAACGATTCTGCCATTTCGTAGATGTTCACTCTGAAAGCGTTCTTCCAAGTCAAGACGACCCATCGTCTTAGATCAGAAAGCGTTGGTGTCTCCTTCAATTCTCTTCTAAAATGGCCAACTACACATCTTGCCAGTAGCCCATTCTCAGCGGAATCATCATCTCGTTCCACATCAATTTTATTGTTGCGAGTATTGACCATTGCGTCCTTTTGATCATTTGCCTGCCACTTGCTAGTTCTGACAGTAGCCGCATATGTGGTTTTGGGGTCAACCTTCCTGGGAATGTTCGTAATAAATGGACTTTTGTCTTCCTTTATGAATCTGATAATCTTAAATGCAATATCCTTCCATCCAGCATTGAATGTGACTTCTGGTATTATAATAATAGCTCTGTTGTCACCCTGTACTGAAACAATAGAGATAAATCTGCCATGTTTGTTGCTCTTCCTTGAGCAGAAATATAAGGAATTTTGCTCCTTATTTTTCCACCTTCTCGGCTCCGTTCCGTTGTCCCCCGA
Organism: Lycium barbarum; assembly: GCF_019175385.1. Classification (NCBI taxonomy): domain Eukaryota; kingdom Viridiplantae; phylum Streptophyta; class Magnoliopsida; order Solanales; family Solanaceae; genus Lycium; species Lycium barbarum. The sequence goes on along the minus strand of NC_083339.1, from coordinate 4,378,431 downwards.
GGCTTCCTGAAGGACATAGCATATCCACTCCATTATCTTGCCGTTGAAGGTGGTTCTACGCATCAAATTACGGCTTCTTTCCACCCAATCAAACCATAGTTCCGACCTTGATTTAAGTCTAGTGATATCATAAGACTTAAACCCTGCTGTAAAATACATTCTATTCTCCCCCATTAAAGAAAGTCAGACAGATCAAAATGCTGTTCTCTGCCGGAAAATACTGTTCATTGACCGGAATCTCTGTTCACGACCGGGATAAGCTCGTGCGACCGGAATCACTTCTCACGACACTGGTGAAGGATTTCCAATCGCAAGGTAGAAGAGAGAGGAAAGAGAGAAAAAAAAACAAAAAGGAAGAAGAAAAGAAAAGAGAGAGCAGAGGAGAGAGAGAGATCTGGGATCTGGCTGGCCGGTGGTCGTCGTCACCGGTCGCCGGTGGCTGGTTTGGGGGGTGGGTGGGGTGGGGGTTGGGGGGGGGGGGAGAGGAGAGAGTACAAATTTTAGTCCGACTACACACCTAAATTCTGTCAACCATCTCATTGGTCATTGAATTTACAGTACATTTCCTTGAAGATAACAATTGTCAATTTCACATCGTTCACATGATTGGAAAAGGAGAAAAAGATACGGAAGTTGTGGACACATTCATTCCAGATTCTTCTAATAGTCTTCCAAACACTGCATCCATAGGTAACATTCACTTCATTTGTTGCCCATTGGTTCATCAACCCATATTTATGAGCTATGTAATTCTTCCAAAGAGACCTATCTTCCTTGCAAAACCTCCACAACCACTTCTGTACTTATCATCAGACTTTACTTGCTCGGTTAAAAAACAGTATTAAATGTACCCTTTCTATCCCACATCTTTGTGGTCACATATGAATTTTGAATGGGGGATGTGATTTATTTTAGTTTCCATTTCTGTTAGACAGAGTAAAAATATCTTTAATCCTGCTTCACGATGTGGATAATCAATACCTAATAAATGACAAAAATGGTCCCTTATGTTTTGAGGGTAGGTTCAAAATAATCCCTTAAGTATGCATTGAATAATTTTGGTCCTTTAAGCTTGCCGAAAGGTAACACTTTTAGTCTCCGTCAATTACTGAACTTTGTCTATTAGATTTGAAGGGAACTATGAGTAAATAGAAATTAGCAGGAACTCACATTTAGAGGCATTATTTCCGTAGTTTATGCTAGTTTTGATCTATTTGTAGAGTTTAGTGCAAGCTTTTTGAGGTGTAGTTTATGTCACTTTTAAATATTTTTAGTGTTTAGTGCAGTTTTCTGTATTACATAACTTAGAATTTGATGAGACTATTGGTGTTTATAGTAAAAAATAAATAAAAATATCCACAGTTTTCATCGAATCTAACGAACATAAATTGTTAAATATTTGACGGAGACTAAAAGTCTTTAACTTTTGGCAAACTTAAAGGATCAAAACTGTTCAGTACCTACTTAAAGGACCATTTTGAACCTACTCTCAGACATAAGAGACCATTTTTGTCGTTTTCTCCTTGTTTCGGCCTTGTACTCAGCTTTATCAAGAGATGACCTTCACTTTTTACTCGTCAGGTTCATGCTGCTTTTCCCCGGATGGTTCTACATCTTCATGAGGATGATCTTAGTGTGAGACAAGCTTGCCGAGTAAGTTTAACCTGCCAGATTTTCTTCTTTATGTTGTTTAGTTAGGATGCGAAATGAGTTAAAACTTTTCAACATGCCAGAACACTTTGAAATGCATTGCTCCCTTGATGGAAATTGATGGAATAACTGCTGTTTTTAACAGTCATTGGTTTAGTTCGGACCACCGGTATGTATCCATTTATTTGAACAGTCCTTAATGGTTATTAATGAGAAATGGTATTAAGTTCCCTTCAACTTTTAGAAGCGACTATGAAGACTTTCTGCGAGAACTTGCAAGGCAACTAATTCAAAATCTTGCTACCCGAGTTGATACGTACATGGCATCAGTAATACAGGTACGTGTTCTTATTCTAATCTTGCATTAAGAGAAGAAATTTTGAAGATATACTATCCAACCCTTCTTCCTTGATCTATACATTCACGCCTTTGAAGTAAAGGAGTGGTCACTAATAGAAAAAAAGAATTAGGTACAAACTTATTCTGTAGTTAAACAACAAAATCTGTCGCTAATCCTATTTAGCGACGGACTAGTGAGAGATTATCAAAAAATTTGTTAGCTACAAGCAATTTAGCAACAAATTAGTGACAAAGTTTATAGCTTATTCCAGTTTTTCTTTGTAGTTGGTGGTTAAGCGTTCTTTTTGTTTTTAGTTGCCACTTAACTATTTATACTATAGCTGAAAACTGTGAAGACGAAACACTGATAACCTCTTTTAAATGAAAACTGTGAGATGAAGTGTTTTCTATACCCTCTTCTACACTCTGAAAACAACTTGGTAAAACTTTCTGGTGTACAGGCATTTGATGCTCCTTGGCCAGTTGTTCAGGGAAATGCGGTTTATTTATGCAGCAGCGTTCTTGCTCTCTCCGTTGATAAGCAGATATCATCTCATTACTACAATCAGGTTTTTCCAGAGCACCCTTTGCCTGTCTGATTTTAGTACGGGATAATTGCACTTTTTGCCCCTCGGTTATTGATGAATTCTTGTTTTGGTCCTTGGAACATTTGGCTAAGCACATTTAACCTTAAGTTAACTGAAATATGTGTTTTTGATCTCTTTATATAAGAATTATGTGATATTTGAAGTATTTTTAGAATTATATCACCCTCAAATATGAAATAACAATACTAAGTTAACATAATACATCGATAATTGAATGATTTAGCATGTAATAATTCGTTAAATTTGTGAAGATTCACAGTTTGAGGGATCAAAAGTGTACGTGTCAATTAATTGAGGGTTAAATGTGCTAATTCATAATATCACAAGGACCAAATTTAGAATTTATTGATACTCGAGGGGCTAAAAGTGCTAATATCCCTTTTAATAATGATCCTATATATGTTCTAAATCTTTTTGGGATCCCCGCTGTTTTAGGTTTTCGGGATGTTAGTCGGCAAAATGAGTCGTTCAACCGATGCAATTGTTAGAGCAACTTGTTCTTCAGCCCTAGGGTTATTGCTCAAATCATCCAATGCAAGCTCGTGGAAAGACGTTCGACTTGATCGATCTGATTCATCGCATAGGGGTCATGAATCGGAATCTGGTAGGAGATCATGATAGCGATGATTAGTGTAACATACTGAGTCTGCGAAAGCACGAAACTGTCACTTTAGGTCCTGCAATTTCAAGAGCTTTGATGTCCAGTGTACAGTTATAATACTGTTTGGTGTCTGCAAGGTTCCATTTTTTTTTTCGTGTATATTAGTGTTGTATAGATAGCTTGTTATATCTATGTAACATAGTGTCCGTGTGTTTGTACAGCCTTGTAAAGTGATTTTCCCACGACATATTTAATGTTAACATATAATTCTATTTATTATGTGAAAGCTTGATTGTAATTCATGGGTTTCTCTCTACTCTTGATTGGTACTTTATGTGCACTTTCTTTTGCGATTGCTCTGCCATTCTCTTTGGCTGAACATTTATGATGTTTGGATTTAGCTTATATGCAGACTGAAGAATTTATGCACTATTAGTATATTTTTTATCGCTTTTTCAAACTTGATGTAGTGGGGGGTTTGACATCGGCCCCTACCACATTGAGGGTGAGAAAAAAACGAACCTCTGTAAAGAGAAGATGAATTGGACCTGCCCAATTCCATACAAGTGAATGCAATTGCTTGAAAATGTGGTGTGATGTACAATGATATATTTCTACAAGAGTTATTTACCGGATGTTTTTTTTAGATTCACCAAATTATGATAACTATAGATTGTTCATGTTGTTGTAGGTCATTTTAATATGATAGTGTGAAAAAAATTGTAGTAAAATAACTTCTTTTTTAGTCCTATTTGTGGAAGAAAATTGGTGCTTCGACATCATTCGGTAGAAATTAATCCTTAAACTGCAGATCTTCTTGTTCTTTGTATTGCTTCTCCTCCAGCTCTCTCTTCTGTCATACATGTTCTCACCAAACCTATCTTTTTGTTTTCTTCAACTTCGTGGTAATGAAAGGTACACGGACATGACCCAACTTGAATAGAAGAAAATGCTTCTGTAGAAATCTCGTTTGTTTTTTTCAGATATATTATGTGTGAAAGTAAAGATTTCTTGTAACAAGAACACCTAAATTTAAATGTGAAAGGCTAAAAATTCCTTTTCTGTTGATTCTCATTTTAATTGTTGAATGCTTGAGCGCTCTAGGATTATCGCGAGTTCCTTGTATACAAAGTATCGTTTGGGCCTTTCCCTTGTTTTGAAGTGGATTCGACTGGCATAAGACTTTTCTCTAATCAGCTGAGCTACTTGAACTTGTGAATCACTTTCCTAAAGTTTGTTTTCTTCATCGAATAACGACCTACATTGCCACTTGACTAGCAAGGGAAAAGCCGTTTCTCTACAACTATTTAGATTTCTTATGGGGCTCTCCAATCTAATACAAGTCCTAGTCATTATACAAACCCTCCCCCAAGCTGTTACCGTTTTCCTGTTTTATTTCCATTAGATGAATTCAAAAACAAATGTGAGAACGGCGAGACAAAAACATGTGAGAAACATACACATTGAGCTAAATATGATAGATATTCTATCAAGATGGTATAATGATACAACCGCTTATTTATCACACAAAACAAAGAGAAAACAAGAGACGACAAAAGGTACAATTACAAAATGGACCCACATAAGTAAATCCATCTTATTCTTCTCCTCATCATTAATGCATAGTACCAAACTGTGCGGTTGTCATATTTGATTCCATCAGACTTACGGCCCTGCATCACAAAATCGAACCAGTGCAAATCAATATACAAACTGCCATTTTGTATAGCAGGGTTATTGTTTCCACTAAATAGCCCGTAAACATGTTTTTTTTTTTTTTAGAATCGTCGGCTAATCTGTCGTTAAATTATTCGTCTCATAGTTTATCGCATTTCTAGTTAAAACACGGAAAAACTCTTGCGTTGGAGTTTGAAGTTTTGACAAATGGAACTCCAGCACATTCGAAAAATTCCTAGAGTTAACTCTAGCATTTAACGTGTTTTTAGCTAGGGCGTACTTTTGTTTAAAGCTAGAGTTCTGAAATGTTTGCTAAAGCTTGATTAGCTGTCCAAAAAGTGACTACTGGTCAACTTTCCCCATTTCTTACATTAGCAATTTTAATGCGTCTAATTAAAGAAGGTGGACTATATACGTACTTGGTGCAGTCGATGGTTGCGCTGATAGTGTATGGAAGACTAACTCCACATGTGACCGGAAGAAGAGCGGCTTTCTCCCAATCAATTCCTTCGGTGGTAGTACCATCCGCTTTCAGGCAATTGCACGCGGTTTCGCGATCCATTGTGGTGGTTGCCACGGCGTCTAATTTCTTGACGCCGTCGCAACAACTTCCTAATAGTCCCTTATTCGTAAGGAAAGGCTTGCAAGCCACCATGTAGGTGTTAACATCGCTGCATGTTAGGGCATTTGCATGGGGTGATGAGGCTACCAACACCATGCACAAAACCACAATCCATGCAATTTTTTCCATTGTTTTGGGAACAAAAGGGATTGAAATAGATAGAAAGAAGTATAGGAGATATATGATATGCTTTGTGAGTAGGAGTGTTGGTCTATAAAACTCTATTGGCGCCTTAAGGTTTTTATAGGAAGAGGATTAAATTATTTTTATGTTTTTCCATTAACACTTGTTATTATCGTGTTCAAATAATTTTGTATGCATACTTTATGATCGGTAACGACTTTACTTAAAAGGAATATTCTTGTGGTTACTGTTGGGATATATACTATTAACCATGTGTTTGCATATAGTATTTATTATAAAACAATTATTTATTCATTGTTTAATAAAGAATAATAGATCATGTACCAGTATGTGTGTCCTTTACTTATATAGTAGATGATTTAGTGTATAGAGTTTAGCTTATACACGGAAAATTAAATCGTCGGTTCTTATAAGTATAAAATTTATGTTCACAATCTAAGATGGAAATTGGACAAAGCCATCGGTATGATTGTAGCTCAAGATTAATATAATGTATCTTCATTATGGGAACGGTATAGTTTTGTCTTCTAGTGCTAGTACATTTTGTATGTATTGAACGGACCAAGTAGAGATAAGTGTTTTTGTACTGAACAGATAAAACAAATTCTCTAGTTCATTAAATGTACTTATACTCTTAATCTTGATATAATTATTATGATCAATGTGATTTGTTCATTATTTTGATTTATTAAAAGGTACGACTCAATTGCGGGTCTATGTATTCCTGGTGAATTGGATAATGGCAAATTACATTTGTGAAATAATAATTAGTTGATAGAATCCATGTCTCGACTTTAAGATTGATGATACCCCGTTATGGATGCTTATAAGTCTCATGTGAAAACCCTGCAGGTGGATTTTGTATCCGTCACATGATGTAAGTTAAGCAGAAATATAAAGGATTCAATTAGTCAATGAATTAAATTGTCAGTAATTTAATTTAATTGATTGGTATCTGTAATCTTAACATGGGGAGTTAAATAGGTTTTAATGTATGATTTCGAAATTGAACTGAGGAGTGCAGTTACGATTTTTTACTGGAATAATTCCTAATTTATTATAGTAGGATTAATTTAGATTTCTTGAATTAATTACATAATAGGAAGCCTCGTTAATTAAATTCTGTGGTCCCTGCTGTGCCCGAATAATAAAGAATTAAATGGAATATTATTTCTTGGTGGAAAATAAAGACCCAATAGGTTTTGGAAAAGGGAAAAACCCTAAACCTGTAGTGATATAATAGGGGTCTTATTCCATAAAGAGGCTAAGGGTTTTAGAAGTTTCTACAACTTTTCCATAGAAATTCGCCCACACGAATTTCACAAATTCTGGTATTATTCGGGTTACACAGCAGAAAACTGTGGAACTGAAGGATGATGATCTAGTGGATGGTGTGTGTTCATGGTTGAAGATTCGATTCTTGGTCGCGGTCACGCTTCAAGAGATAAGTATCAATTTTATGTTTGATTAATATATATCTTGATTATGTGTTATCTATATTACATGCAAGTTCGATCCTGACTATTTGTTTTCGCTGCATATGCCTCTATTCCATCAGTTACTGACTATCATACCCTAGACACAGATGACCTTACGGCCAATCAGAGTGAATATCTGTTTTTGGGAACAAATAAAAGAAGTGTTTCAAGGCATCTGCTGCAAACTTCTTCAACTTGATCATTAATAAAGTAGAAGTGTGACCTGGCTCTCTGATCTCTTAAATTGTCGCTTGGTTCAAAGTTCACATCTTATGATTACTTTATTAATTTATCTAAGTCGTTTTATTTTATAATTTACCTAAGTCGTTTTATTTTATACTCCATGTAATATGATAATCTGATTAATTTATGTTATAGATGAATAATGTGTTCTATATTTAATATGAAAATTGATAAAGAAGAAAGGAAAGGAATCTTGGTCACATTGATACAAGTGACCAGGTTTTTAAAATCGCCCGTCCTGTTATTCCTACTTGAATTTCCCTTCTTTTTTCTCCCATACAACTTGTTTTTTTTTTCAATACTTTCTTATTGGCTTTTCTTTTAGTTTGTTGACTTTATCTTTAACTTGGTTTTAGTTTAGAAATTCTTCTTCTTTTTTTCTTTCACTTTCTTTTTTTCACTTTCATTTAGTTTTTTTATAACATTTTTGTTATTTGTTTTTCGTTAAATTTTTTCATTACTGTGCTTAAATAGTTTCACGCTTATACTTTATAATCATAAGCAACTTTAAGTGATGTTTATGCTTTTCCGTTAATTGTTCTTATTATTGTGTTCAAATAATATTGTATTTATACTTTATGATCGATAATAACTTTACCTATAAGGGATGTCAGCATCCACAACCGTAAAATTCTGAATCCACCACTATTTAAAGGCATCTGTTACCAACTCCTTCAACTTGATGATTAATATCAACTTGATGATTAATAAGTAGAAGTGCAATCTGGCTCTTCGACCTCTTAAATGGATGATTGGTTGAAAGTCCACATCTTACGATTATTATATATATTAATTTGTCTATGTAGCTCACATCTAAGGATTGCATACTAGTTGGTGTTAGGGTTGATTGTATTTATTTATATTTTTAGCTCTTACGTAATACGTACGTGATGAAACATCCATTGATACGTCAAGTTATATACGTGGGAAATATAAACGAAATATTTAAGTTATATACGTCATTAGTACCGTAAGCAATTTTTGCACCATCAGGATATTTTTATATGTTGTAACAGGTAACATTATATTTAAAAATAAAAATCTCACACTTTAAGAATGTTTACCCATAAATATCCTCTGAATGATCTGATAATGATTTTTTTTTTTTTTTTTTTACTGTATAAACTTACACTGAAAAGATAAACCAAGCATAGAGCGAGACTATTGGGTTTCAACTAAGTTTTCCAATTTCTTCTTGTTACTACCTCCGTTTTACTTTATGTGAAATACTTACATTAGCTTTTTAATTAGTCTATTTAAAAAAAGAACTATACACTTTACAACCACACAAATATTATGGTATGTTAAGACTATAAGTTTTGCTCCCTCCGATCCATATTACATGGTAAGTTTAGCTTTTACATTCAAAATAAATGTCTTTTTGTTCAAGAAGATATTACTTGTCTTTTTTCAAATTTACTCTTATTAATTTAGATATAAGTGGGTTTTACATAGACAAGAAATCATATTAAATTAATATCATTTAATTAAGGGTAATGTACTGAAAATACCTCTTATTTTTTAGGGGTAAATGAATTTCTTAAGGGATGTGGCCAGCTAAAAGTATCATATAATATGGATTGATGGGACTAAGAGTATATTAACTACACAAATGTTATAACATATTTATGACTATAAATTTCAGAAATCTTCATTTTTTAAAACTCCATATGTGTCAATTCAAACTATATATGTCACACAACTAACCGGAACTGAGTGAGTATTTTGTTAGAGAATTAATCTCTTCGCAAATGGAGAGTATTATTCCCGGGTTAAAGCGTATTCGACACTACGTATGGATATTTATGTAAAACGATCATTAAAATTTGATAAATATTAGATGCTGTACTCATAATTTCAAAATTTCTTTAGAGGTTTGATGATAAAAAATATAAAAATAAACCCTTAAAAAAAAAAAAATTATGAATTTTCCTGTGAAGGCGACTCCATTCCACCAAAACTTGCACGCTGAAACTTATTTACCACTCCATCGCAACGTCAGTGATACTAGCTTCGATGTGCACTACTTTCTCCATGCACTGCAAATAGGAGTATTAATTAATTAATTAATTATTGTCAAATCCCAATAGTTATATTTTATCAATAGCAATGTGTCCGTACCTTGTAATAAAAAGGGAAAAATTAATTTTCTCTTAGGCTTACATATACTTTATTTTTGACGTGGAAAACGATAAGAAGCAAATATTAAGATTCAAAACTTTAATTAATTCCATTATGTTACTATCCAATCGATACACAATGAAACAAATTGGTGTCATCCCACGATTATAATCTCAGAATTAAACCAACTTGGTCACAGCATTTACCTCTTTTTTGGGAAATTAAACTGCACAACAACTTTGTTGAAGCTTTTGCTATTTTAATTGGTATGAACGGGTGCATCAATAATGACGTGCTGAATGTGATCATTGAATCATACTCCATATATGGTTTTGATCAATTCTATCAACAAAAAGATGACCTTCTCATTGACAAATTAAAAGTATTATAGAAAAGATTGAAGCTTTGAAAGAGAAGGGATAATTCTATTTTACTCACTACTATAGAGAAGCAAACACTGTTGCAGATTTTATGACTAACTAGAGCTTAACTATTTAGGATAACAAACTTCTTCACAAATATTGTCGACCTTCCTAACAGGATGAGAGTCTCTCTAAAGATGGATAAGGACCAAATGATCAACTTCAGAATTAGAACAAGAAATATCTGTATTTTTCAGGGAGAATTTGGTGGCCGTTTTGGATAAATATGATCACAATCAAATGTATTATGTGGAGGTAGATGCAGTGTGTTCCTATAATATTGGTTATGGTGGTGGTGGCATTGCTATTAGTTATCCTTTAGCAATGGAGTTAGTGAAGATTTTAGATTGTTGCATTAGGCGCTACCATTACTTGTTTGCTTCTGATCAAAGGATTGCTAGTTGTGTGGCTAAGATTGGTGTTCCTCTCACTAAAGAACTTGGTCTCCATCAGGTATATATCTTTAAAATCCAACATTTTACTTCTTGTAATATTATTGTCATTTTAAAATTTGATCTATGTTATTTTTGTGTATAGTTATTAGATATATACTATTTTCTTTGTTCTACTTTATGTAACACATTTTTCCTTTTTAGTTTGTACAAAAAAAAAAAGTTAAAACAACTTAACTTTAGAATTCTAAGTTTACACTTGATGAAATGGCTTATAAACTCATATATAGATGTGTAATGTTTGTTTAGACCACAAATTTCAAAAGTTTTTATTTCTTTCTTAAACTATGTACACAGAGGAAAACTAAATTTATTTGTTAAGAAGCATGTATCAAAAAAGAAATAAAATTTTGAAACTTATAGTTTCAAATATGCCATAACATTTTAATTTTGTGGGTATAAGCCTATTGAAACGAATGATTTTAAATATGTCGTGATATTTTTGTGGCTATATGACTTTTGTAACTTATCGTCTTAATCATGTCATAAATTTTTATAGTCACAAATTAAAGCTTGTCATTAATTAACGGTAAAATTAAATGCTTAAGTTAAATTGCTCGACATTTAGAAATGACAGCTTTGCTTTAAAAATCAAACTCCCCCTTCAACTATAAACAATAGACATTCTCCCCCCCCCCCCCCCCCCCCCCCCCCGGTCCCCTTCCTTATCATATGCAATGTCTATTTTACCCTTGACATTTCAATTCTCCAAAAATGTAATACCTTTTTATATAGTATATAAAATCTATTTTTTTAACCTAGGTATTTATAAATTTTTATTTAAGTTCATATTATAAGTAGAATAATCCTTTTATGAATTTATCACAAAATCTAATGTTACTTTTATGACTGAATATTTTAATATTACATGGATTAAGTATATATTATGTATGTGCATGCATGTACTACACACACACATACATATTACCCGTTGTTTTACATATACATGTACATTTATATTTAAGTTTCACTTATCTTTTATTCTCTATTGTCAATATATAAAACGAGTTTTGGTTGTCATTAGTGGAATATTTTATTTTAAATAATTTAAAATTCGTTTACAATATAAATAGATAATCTTTTCGGAATTTGTTACAGAATATACCTCCATTTTTATTAATTATTTTGTATTACCCGCATTGAAATATATTTATAAAGTTATTATTACCTATTATTTTTACTTGTATAAATACAGATATTAGAGATTTGTTTATTATTATTATTTAAAAAAAGTCTTGTTCTTCTCATTTATTTCATTATAGAATGATATTAAGTTTACTCACTTAGTATTTCTTACTTTTCTTTTTCCGTCTCGAAAATAATTATTATTTTCTTATAGGAAATTTGTTACATACATTAAGGAGATAAAAAAATATCATGATTTAAAGAAATAAAAGAGAAAAAGACAAGTTGATAATGTAAGGATAAAATAGGAATTTAAAAAAGTTGATTAGGATAAAGGGGGGAGAATGAATATTGTTCAAAGTTGAGGGTGAGGGTTTTTGTGTGTGTGTGTGGGGGGGGGGGGGGGGGGGGAGATTTTTAAAGCAAAGTTGGGAGGTGAAAATAATTTTCACCCATTTAAAAATAGGTCGTTGTGTTTCAAACTGTCCAAAAAAAAAAAAGTTCATGTAAATTAAGACGGAGAAAAATAGAAAATATTCGTCAGGAAGGGAAGGAAATGAAAAGAGCGTTTGGAAGCTGGGTGGTTCCCTTAAATTGTTTCTTTTTATAGTATACAGTCAAATTTCTTTATAATAGTCTCATTAGTTCAAACTTTTTATTGCATTTATAATAATTGGTCGTTAATACGCCTATAACAATACTTTAATTTAGATTTCCTACTATCTTATTCTTCAATTTAGTATTATTAGTTCTTTCCTTTTCTTCGGTTATCGTATCATTTCTTCGCTATTTTGTTTGCTTTACATACTTGATTTTTGATATGTTTTACTTGAGGTGAGAATCAATCGAAAACAGTCTCAAAACAGTCTCTTTATACCTTTACAAGTAGGAATAAGACTACTTATACACAACCCTCCCAGACGCCACTTGTGAAATAAGAATTACCGTTGATATGTTGTTGTTGTCGTTGTAGATCTTATTTGACTGTTAATAGATTGAAAAATTCAATTTTTTTTTTTTTTGAAAAACATACAAGGAAGTCCACGAGGGCTATTAGCAGCACTTCCTGTGGCACCATTTTGTCTCTCTTCATCATCTCGACGTGTATATTGTCGATCCATTAATTCCATCAATGATCCAATTTGACTCCATAAAAAAGCTGATTGAACCTTAGAAAAAGGACCCAAGTCGAACGATGCAACATACTTTGTGCTATGACTTAAATAGAAACTGGTCATTATCAGTGTCATGGGGCTACTCAGTGCAATTGTATCCATGGTTAATGAATGCCAAAGAATTGGGGCTACCAATGCAAACGTTCAAGTCACTAATTGGGTCTGAAGAGCCATTTACAATGAAGGGCAAAAAACATATATGTACATACTTAGAGGTTATATTTACGGAATATGACGATATTTTTCAGTTTACAAAATATATCAATAAATTTGTTATAAAATCTATACAAATCAGGTAAATTAAAAATAATTAAATAAAACACATTAAATAAGGTAAGGAGATTGCTTTCATTATGTTATCCAATTTTCTTTCTCCAATCAAAATTAAAATATATTGTGACCTGATTTTCTCCATGCTCCGTTATTTCATCCACTTTTATCTCCCCATTCAAAATTAAGAGATATTGTTCTCTAATTTTCTTCAACTTTTATTCAAAAATTCACTACTAATAGGTAGTTTTTATATACATCAGAAAACATATATGTATAATTTTTATATGCAATATGTATAACTGTATAAATTTGTTATAATTTTTGTATATGAAATATGTATTAAAATTATGTGTATTTCGATTATGATAAAGTGCATATAAATTGTATAAAATTTAATCAAAGTATGTATAAATTTTGAGAAAATATGCATAATAAATTTGTAATTGATACAAACCAGATTTCATACAAAGTTCATACACTAGAAAATAAATTTGTGTAAATTTTTGTATGCAATATGTATAAATGTATAAATTCGTTATAATTTTTATGTACGAAATATGTATAAAAGTTGTATGTATATTTTGATTATGATAAAGTACATATAAATTGTATAAAATCTAATCAAAATGTATAGATTATGAGAAAGTATATATGTATATTAAGTTTTTTTATTGATACAAACCACATTCCATACCCGTATAATTTTCAACATTTTTTAGATTAATTTATATCGAATTTATTCGCATTCCATACACACTATGCCACATATATCTAAAAAGATGATAGTATATAGCTGATTCCATACACATTTCATACATACTAGTTTTCAACATTTATACAGATTTCAAACACCCAATGATCGCACATAACTCAAAACGATACAAATCAATTTTTATATACAATTAATACACATGTCAGTAATAAAAAAATATTTTGTAATATTGGTTTGAAAATTTATATTATGAGAGAAGATGAATTTTAGGTCTACAAGTGGTGTCTATCATAAAGGGGGGGGGGGGGGGGGGGAGAGAGAGAGAGAGAAGAATCTTTTAAAAAAGGAGAAGAAGTTGATTGGTAACTATCCTATAATTAAGTTCACATTTAAAATCAGATTATTTTCCTTAAAAAATGCCCAAAATCGTGGGTATCTCATTAAGTCCAATTCTGGTATTCTATTTGGTATACTTTGTAATTTTGTTGGTATGTTTTGTAAATAAGAAAAAGTATTTTTTATATTTTGTAATTTAGAGTCTTAAGTAATATTATTAAGTCATTTTCCCTACGATGAATACCCGCCCAATTATGTAGAACCGTGTAAGATGCCCATTGAGCACTTCCTGGATCAAGTTGTTGGGCTACAAAATGGTGAAACATTTACAAGTTATAGCACCATAATTGGTGATGATTCTAACAAGCAATGTGAGAAGCAAAACTATAAAGCAGCATTAGCAATTCATATGATTAATGTCACCGCCCCAATTCTATCTCCCCTAGTGTGGAGACAGGTAAAATTCTGCTCAATTCGTTTCATTTTATGTGAACCTGTTCGATCGCATACGAGTATCATAAAAAAAGAATAGATTTTTTTAAACTTACAGGACTTTAAGCATGCTATGATATTTGTGTCGCGAGGAGTTAATTTCGTCGATGGTCGACACACAATTTTTACTTTTTTGTATTTATCTTTGTAACAAAAAGGTCACTCAACTTAACTTAGATATCATGAAAATCGCTAAACAATTTTTTGTGTACCAAAAAAAAGCCATTCAAATTTGCCTAAGTGTTACAGAGAATCATTTAGGAGGAAACAAAGAAGACGTTTTAAATGATACTCAGGAAAAGTTGAATGATTTTTTTAATTACAAAGAAATTATATAATGTCTTTATATGATACTTCAACAAAATTTCAATGATCTTTTTTGTTACAAAAGTAGTTTAGTAACTTTCTGTGATATGTGTGCAAAATTGAATGATTTTTTGCTAAAGAAAATAGTTTAGTGACTATGGTGTAATAAAATAAGAGTTTTGTTACTATCCATTAAATTATCTCCGTCGCAAGTGAAATAAAAAGTTTAAGGTTAAATTATTCTAAATATAAAACCGTTTTATTCTTTTATGAACAAATAAAAGTATTTAATATCAGATAAAATGAAACTGATGGAATAATTATGTATTTTTTGAATGAAATCTTTCTTATTAAAATTTACTAACATAAGATTGATAATGAGGAGTATTTATATAAAAAATCTACTCTAAATTTATAGACCATTTTTGGTTATTGGAGATCAATTTAGTTGGTAAACCTATTTTATTTGAACAGGCACCACGTCGGCAATGTTGTGAGGTAATCAATGGAGACTTTGCATATTACAAAGACTGGTTTGATAAATGAATTTTGTTAAAGAAATTTTGTTCTGCCCATGTTAATGTTGCGATTTCTTTGTGAGTGAGTTATTGGAAATTACTGAGAAAATCGGAGTACAAAATACAATTTTGTATTGGGTTATCGGTTAACCTGTTAAGAAAAAACTCTAAAACGTTACGAAACTTATAATTCGATAAAAAAAACCTAATTGTTACCGAAGTGTTAATAAGCCAATAAACCGTTACCAATCCTCTCTGTTCTCGCTCTCTAAACATCGATTTAACAATCCACATCCATTAATATCCAGTACAGATAGTGAGAAGGGCAATCATTCTTCAGGAATCCGACAATATCTCAGATGTGTGAGAGTCTGCTTAAAATGAACTTGCTATGAGCTTAAAATGAACTTGCTATGACGCAAGACTGCTATAGATATTCCTATTCTCTTTTTAGTTTGGTGTGGAATTGTTTTATCTTTTTGAATTTGGTTGACTTCTATAAAATATTATCTCATTTAAATCCTTTTGTTTGATGAGTTTTGCTCCATTGATCCCTCTCAATTTCCTGAGAAGGAGGATGACAAGAATTTTTTTAAAAAAAAAAAAAAAAAAGATGCATGGAAGAAAAAGGATAAGGATGGTGGGAAGGGAGAGCTTCCAAAGAACATGAAGGTAAACATATAGAAGAAATGACTCGATTTTACTTGCGACTAATTTTTTACCTTGTTTATCTTATGCGACAGGGCTCAATTATTTCGTAGAAGACCACAAGAAATGAGGCTACACGTCAACTGACCTTGAAATTACTGCATCGCATTTTGTTAATATGTAATATTGTGCATATCTATCGCGTAAATCTAGGGACACCTTGTGTAACTTGGTTCCTTATCAAATTGCATCAAGCAGTAAAATGTAATAAGCTCACAACTTGCAGTATTATACTCTCAATCTGAATTGTTAAATTTTACGATATTTATTTTGCAAATAAAGCTAATTGTATACTATACCCTTTAAACCTCCTTCATACTAGCACAGGCCATACACCCCTAGTATTATGATGCATCCCCATATATTACTTTACTACTAATATATAAGCCACAAGTTGAGGAGCTTCGGGTCAACATGTGTGCTTAGAGTAATTGATTCTATGTTGATGGCTTCTTGGTCATTTCACCTAATATTTGTGCATCGTTTGCTTGAGCTCTATGCTTTAAAGCTGGCCTTTTGGATTTTATTGACAAAAAAAATTAAGTATGATTTTACTAAAATAACCTTTCATTATCTGGGCCAAGAAGGATTATTCTGTAATTATGTCAAAATGGAGCACCTCTATTGGTTGATAAGAGGCTTTACGGTAGTTCCCATATAAATTTATCACTGACCCTTTTATCCTTGCCCCAACCCCTGGGTGGACCCCATTCTCCGTTCTTTCCCTCTCGTTGGTTATTGTTAATAGGTTATTTTTCCAATACAATTTGAGTACTTTAATTAATTTTTTAACTGATTAAATTATTGTAGAAAATTTTGATCATTGCAAATATTTGAAATTCATGTACGAAAATACACACCTGAAAATCTCTACTCAGTTATGTATGAGCTACAAATAATTGTATTCCTCATCTTCCCCGGTTTATAACGATCATAACTTCACTTAAACTTATTGATATATCCATGATATCTTTGATAATTTAAGTAGGCCTTTGGCCATGAAAATCAAATATTTTTCACTTTATTTGATATTTTGGAGTTGGAGTTGAAGATGGAATTTTGTTTAGTTATAATTTTTGCAAAAAATATTTAATTGTTTGAATGTATTAAAAGTGAAAAAAAGTTTTTTGGTGCTTTTCAAATTTCAAATACAACTTCAAGTTGCTTGGGCCGTGCATAGCACGGACAAGCTTCACTAGTTTGTTTAGAAGTAGAATAGGTGAGGTGAATGCTAAGTGACCAATCATCCACGGATCAAGATTTTAACGGGAAAAATCATTTAAAAAAAAAAAAAAAGTGTATCTATGCCGTGAATGTCACTCCCATTGACCAACTTTTTTGCTTTTGACGTCTCTTGTCTTTCTTGGATTGACAAATCAAAGAGAAACTATTAAGGAAGCGTGGCAGCCTCCAAGTTGCAAAATAAAGAAAAAAATTGACAAAAAACCAACACCACAAATTTTCCTTTTTCCCCAAGTCTTGCTGCCAAGCATTTCCATATAAAACAACCAATGCTAAGAATGGGTAATTTAACAACAATACAAGTATACAACACATATCAAGATTCTACGATCTCTCCCCTCTAAAATTTTCAAAGGTTACTTGCATAAGGCCTCGCGTCTATATGAGGTTTGAGCTAAGGCAAATCGACCCATTTTGTCTTGCGAACAACTCTCATGTTCAAGTCAATTTCTTTTCTTATTCTCTAATAATCCGCTAGAAAAACAATTTTAATTTCTTCTAATCAACTAGAGACACTTTCTTTTGAGATACCAATTGACAGAGAGTCCGGAGCCTAAAGGGTATAAAAATACACGGTATTTACCAAAACGGAATGACCAAAAAATTATATACCAAAAGGGGTATATCATGGATTAGCCCACGATATACCCCAATTATTTTTTTCATCTGACACCAAGTCAACGAAAAACAAAAACAAAAAAAAAAAAATTGTATAACGTGGACTGATCCACGTTATACAATTAAAAAAAAATTCGAGCGTTTAACAAATACTTGGTAAGACGTTGCCTAAATTTAAATCATATGTTTTTAATAAAAAAAATTTATTGATTTTTTAAATTTTTAAAGCATGATTAACTCAAAAAATATTTTAACACATGCAATAATTAAATGTGTTATATATGCGAACAGAAATAAAAAATAAAATATAAGTTAAATAAACGTCACACATTAACTGAGTAGTAAATGTTAAATTACATACTAACTATTAAACGGTACAAGACATGTTATATATTCTTGGAAGATTACATAAGGAAGCAACGATCGTACAACTTAAGAAAAAACATAAAAACCAATAAGCAGCAACAACTACTGATTTTTGTCGGGGCAGCGATTCTTTTTATGACCTGTTTGCTTGCACGTACTACACTTCATTCCTCCTTCTAGTTGTAGTTCGCGCTCCTGAACCCGAAGTAAGTTTTGTTTGAAAAAACTTAGTGTTTGACTGTAAGGTTGTTTTAGTCAACTTTATATGTCGAGAAAATTAGTCAGCTTTATTTTCAAAAATTGAAACCACAGAAGTGAAATTGATATTCACAGCTACATTACCCCGGGATTTTTACGTTGAAATCTATTACGTATCATCATCTTATAAGTACATAAAACTGAAAATTTCAGGCTAATTTGGGGGAAAATTGAAATTGAATGGGATAAAAGGTGTTTTTTCAAAAATCGGCTAAGCCAAACGCGTAAAACGGACGCCCGAGCGCAAAGTTATGACCATCTAAAGTTTGACCACTTTACAACTAGTTTCCAAACAAAACTTACTTCGGGCACCTTTTCAACCCCTAAAATGACGATCCGAACGTCTACGTATCCTTGATGTATTGAGCCTACATTATTGTACGCAGAAAAAAATATCAGGTTCTATATAAAATATTGACGTTTCGAGTCTTGACACACGACTAATCGTTGGTCAAAGTATGGAAAAATCACTAAGTTTTTTCAAACAAAACTTACTTCGGTCACCTTTTCAACCCCTAAAATGACTATCCGAACGTCTACGTATCCTTGATGTATTGGGCCTACATTATTGTACGCAGAAAAAAATATCAGGTTCTAGATAAAATATTGATGTTTCGGAGTCTTGACACACGACTAATCGTTAGTCAAAGTATGGAAAAAACACTTCGGGCATTTTGGTTCTGGACTCCTATTTTGTAAAACGCTGGAATTTTTTTTTAATTGTATAACGTGGACTGATCCACGTTATACAATTTATATTGTATAACGTGGACTGATCCACGTTATACAATTTATATTGTATAACGTGGACTGATCCACGTTATACAATTTATATTGTATAACGTGGACTGATCCACGTTATACAATTTATATTGTATAACGTGGATCAGTCCACGTTATACAATTAAAAAAAATTGTTTTTCGTTGACTTGGTGTCAGATGAAATTTTTTTTTTGGGTATATCGTGGATCAGCCCACGATATACCCCTTTTGGTATATAAATTTTTGGTCATTCCATTTTGGTAAATACCGTGTATTTTTATATCCTTTAGGCTCCGGACTCAAATGACAGGTCTTACTCGGCAACCACACTTTGTGTTGTTTCCTTTCATGGAGCAAGGCCACATGATACCTACAATTGACATAGCTAGATTATTAGCACAGAGAGGCACTATTGTCACAATTCTAACTACACCCTCAAATGCCAAAAGGTTCAATAGTGTCATCGCTCGTGCAATACAAAAAGGACAAAAAATTCGTGTAATTCACCTCAATTTCAAAAAGGACAAAAAATTCGTGTAATTCACCTCAATTTCCCAAGTATAGAAGCAGGGCTACCACAAGGTTGTGAAAATATTGACATGCTTCCATCAATAGACATGATGAAAAATTTCTTTAATGCAACTCAAATGCTACAAACACAAGTGGAAGAGGTACTTCAAGAATTGGAACCATCACCAAGTTGCATAATATCTGATATGTGCTTCCCTTGGACAACAAAAGCAGCCAAAAAATTCAACATCCCTAGGTTTGTTTTTCACGGGATGTGTAGCTTTTCTTTGTTGTGTTTACACAATTTGAGAGAATTGAAGGTGTTGGAGAGTGTTGATACTGATGTTGAGTACTTTTTAGTGCCTGGACTTCCAAATACAGTTGAATTGACCAAAGCTCAACTTAAAACTTTGGTTGATCCAAGTGATCTTTATTGGAAAAGATTTGGAGAATTAAGGAAGGAGGCAGAGGATGAAGCTTATGGGGTTTTTGTGAATAGCTTTGAGGAGTTGGAACCAGAATATGTAGAAGGATTGAAAAAGGCCATAGGTAATATTGAATCGTTAAAGCAGATTTCTACCATCTTATTTAAAAGCTTAAGATGTTAGGTAACACGTTTTTAATTGCTCAACAATATTATATCTCAGCAAGCGCCCCCTCACGTTTTGACAATATATTTTTGCTTTTGGGCAAGAGCTCTACCTGCTCTGAAGCATGTTCAATTATGTAATGGCTATCTTATCTGCTAGCCTCACTCCCTTTCTCGATTGGTCCAACCTTCTCTATTAGCTTGGTTCAGTAGAGGATCATGCTAATTACTAGGGTGCTTTCAATTTTTTTGAAAGATTAGACTGTTAGAGAGAGTATACTATTAATTAATTAGTTATATTATGTCTCAACAGGTAAGACGGTTTGGACGATTGGTCCCGTTTCCCTGTGCAACAATGAGAAACAAGACAAAGTTGAAAGAGGAGAAAAGGCCTCAATTGATGAACAACACTGCCTAAAATGGCTTGATTCTCTTGAATCAAACTCTGTTCTCTTTGTTTGTCTTGGAAGCCTATCGCGCTTGCCAACATCTCAAATGAAAGAACTTGCACTTGGATTAGAGTCATCTAAACGACCCTTCATATGGGTAGTTAAACATATATCAGATGAATTCGGAAAATGGCTGAATGAAGAGAACTTTGAGGAAAGAGTTCAAAAACAAGGGATTTTAATCCATGGTTGGGCGCCACAAGTACTAATTTTGTCCCACCCTTCGGTCGGGGGATTCTTGACACATTGTGGATGGAATTCGAGCATAGAAGGAATATCTTCCGGTTTGCCAATGATCACTTGGCCATTATTCGCAGAGCAATTTTGCAACGACAGGCTCATTGTGAATGTACTCGAGACAGGAGTGAAGGCTGGCATGGAAAATCAAGTGATGTTTTTAGATGAAGAAAAAATGGATACACATGTGAAGAAGGTGAGATTAAGATGATCATTGAAAGAGTAATGGGTGAAGAAGAGGAAGCAAAAATGAGAAGAGAAAGAGCTAAAAAGCTTGGAGAAATGGCAAGGAGGGCTATGGAGGAAGGGGGGCTCTTCTCACATGAACTTGACAAAACTAATACAAGATGTCACAGAGCAAGCAAATCTTGAAAAAAATCTATGTGAAGTCTAATTAATTGTAGGAAAATCTATGTGCTCTCACATCTCATTAGGCGGCTCCCTGTCGGTAAATCCTTCACAGAAAACCCAAGAGGATCAAACTCAACAGAAACATTATTGTCCTTAGTGAATTTACGTACGAAAATAAGGTTTTTGATGAGTTTTGGAGCATGCAAGACATTTTGGAGACATAATTGGGGATTAGGTGGAGTTAGGGATGTATGACCATAGCCTCGAATTGGAATAGTGCTACCATTACCAAAAATGATTCCAGAATTATTGCTCAAATTAAAATAAGACATGAGAGTACCTGAGTTGGCAGTCATGTGGGAAGTCGCTCCGGTGTCCATGTACCAATTATCATCCGGTTGTTGCATGGACAGAGTGTGCATGGCTGCCTCCACGTCTGTTGGAGTGTACCCAGAATAGGACGGACCATGCATGAAATAGGCCTGCTGAGGTCGTGGACCCGCACCTAGAATGCCGCTGCCGGGCCGTGGCATCGTGGGACGCTGCTGCCATGGCCTTGTTGGATACGGGCAGGAGGGCAGTGGCCACTGCTGTGGCGGCCAGGCAGGCCAGTAGTAGCTCCCTGCCGGAGGCTATCCCGTCGGCCACTGGCCGTGGCTGGTCTGTCCGCCGCCACAGCGGCCGGATTTCCCGCGATTGTTGTTGTTGTTGTTCCCCTTTCCCTTGTTCCTGTTGGAATTCCTGCCACGATTATTATCACGACGGTTAGTTGAATTATTGGTGCCGCCAGGTGGCGGGGAGGGAGTATCATTGTCAACAAGTAGAGCCGCGGGACTAGAGTCGCGGGCACGTTCCTTGGCTGCAGCGTCTTTGAGCTTAAGTCTAGAGCACACTTCAGAGAAAGAGGGCAGCACATCCTTCTGCTGGATGGTGGTGACAAAGTGTGCATATGTCTCCGGTAAGCCTGCAAGGAGGCGCAAGACCAGACGTTGGTCGGACACCGGCAACCCCACGTTGCAAGCTGATTCGCGAGTGACTTTAGACTATTATAATAAGCCATAACCGAGCCGAAGTCTGCCATTTTTGTGGTGGTGAATTCAGTTTCAAGGTACGCTGCCCTTGAGTGCTTGTTATCTTGGAAATCTGAGCAACTCGATTCCAAACTTTTTCCGCAACATCATCCGCCACGAGAATAGAGGTAAGAATGTCATGGGATACGGTGGCGTATATCCATTGAAGGACCACCTCATCTAGCCATTTCCAGAGCGGAAGATTAGCCGCCTTCGTTGTGTTGTACGCGGTGAGTTCAGTGGTGTCAGTTGGTGGTATGATGTGCTCAAGTACGGAGTGGACACGGGCTAGAACTTTGAATAGTGTCGCCCATTCGTGATAATGGCCGGTTTCCATGTCTAGAGTGATTGGTATTAAAGATTTCATATTCGTGACGGTTAAAGCAGAATGGAAATTTTTGTTGTCAGTCATTGAAGAGAGAAGAGGGAGGAGGAAGGGGGGGCGGCTACGGCTAGGGTTAGGAGAGAGGGAAGTGGACGGCTAGGTTTAGGAGGTGAGGAAGGAAACCTAGTCTGATACCATGTAGGAAATCAATCTGTAATCTATATTGATGTATCAAAGTCATTATATACAAAGTAGGTATCTAACTATCAACATAATACTAGGCTAAATTATAGGACCTAATTACTATACATAAGGAAGAGATCATGCCTAATATAAAGTTGCTAATTATGAAAAGATTATCCTAATATTTACAATATTTATGTAGACTATTACATAGTCTATCATTAATAGTATTTGATAATGTAGTGCAACATATGGTTCATATAAAGCGTTCGAGGGCGTTTGATAAAATTGGAACGATACGGAGAAGATCAGTGTAACCTCTAAGCTAGGATGACTCACGCAAATTGAGAAATGGTTTAAATTGAGAAATGACTCACTCAAGGATGAAGCTTGAGTAGATTGCCAATCATGCTGAGAAAGTTTCTTGTTTACAATCTATAGTTGGAGTTGCCTATTTCCATCTAGATGTCGCAATTTCAATTTGTAATGTCTTACATATGCATGTAACTGAAAATTTTGAGCGAGTATAATCCGTTTTTCGTTTTGTTTTCGTCCTTGTTTTCTTTAGTTTAGGATCGGTATCCAAAATTTATTAGCCTAATTAATTCGAATTCACATCTACTAAGGGCTTTTATATTTTCAAATTTTGAATGGTTAATTTACGCAAATGTCTTTTTAAGGCTAGTATTTAGATTTTGTCTCTATTTTTAAAAGTTGCGTTAATATAGCCTTTGGGACTGATAAAATATTAGACTGTCTTCTAACGTCTACAAAATTTAGACCATGACTTAACGTCTTATATAAGATTTTTAAGTTTGTTCCAAAGTGATCCTTGAATCGTGGTTTAAAAGATTCATAAATTGCAAGAGGAATAAATGAGTATCAGTTATTAAATAATTATATCCCAAAAAAGATACACAAATAATAAATATTTTGGAATCCGAACTCCAGACAGTTAAGGACAAAAGGATATCATTTTTTCCACCACTTTCCTTTTAATTTGGTGGTTTTCTCTTTGTCGTTTACATGTTTTCTTGAAGCATCTAATTGCTTTTGACTTACATATATAGCACAAAACCAAGTGATTAGGTAGGTAAAAGTTTAAAAGTTGTAACTAAATTAGGTTGGAAAACCCTCGTGGTGCATGATCATCTTTTGGAGCCTTTTGAGGACAGTATTTAACTACTCTTTTGTTCTTTGTTTTAATCTCTTTCACCAATTTGCATAAAATTGTCGTGACCTTAAAATTTGTCTCATCCATTTCATCCTCATCTCCTTAGTTGTATATAGTAAAAATTATTTCTCAACTCTAGGTTCGGTATTCGCTTTGGATCCAACTAATTCGAATATGAGTCTAAAAGTTTCTTTTTGATAAAACGCTCGCTATTAAAGGTGATTCATTTTCAGTGGTCGATTAATCTGAGATCTTTAATTAAGGATGGAAGAATACTTACCGTCAGAGACAGATGCATGATTTTAAGTTGATAGGTTTACTTATACGGTTCGTAATAGATTATTTATACATATATTAAGTCGATTTTTAACATAAATACAAAGTTTACGTCAAAATTATTGGTTCTGCTGAACCATAATATGCATTGTATATTGCTCCTGCTTGTCGCCCCACCATAACCTTTAGTGCAGTTATATAAATTTCCCCCCTTTACAAGAGTTGTGACAGTTATTTCCTTTTACACTTAAGCAAACTAAGCTTCCCCGCAATGGCTTCTTCCCTAGCTAAACAACTTCATTTTCTTTTGATACCTTTAATGTCTCAAAGCCATATTATACCATTAACAGACTTTGCAAAATTACTAGCCATTCATGGAGTCACTGTCTCCATTATCACAACACCTCTCAATGCACAAAGGTACAAATCCATAGTCACTCATGCTTTGAAATCCAATCTAAAAATCCAATTAATTCCTCTTCATTTCCCAAGCCAAGAAGTTGGATTGCCTCAAGGATGTGAAAACTTGGACACACTCACTTCTCTAGAGTTGTTTAAAGATTTCTTCTTGGCTAGTGAAATGATGCAAGAACCACTAGAGAAATTGATTCAAGATTTGAAACCGAAGCCAAGTTGTATCATCTCCACTAGTCCGCTCATTTGGACTCAAGAAGTTGCTAATAAGTTCAAGATTCCAAGGTATATATTCCAAACTGTCTCTTGTTTCACTCTCTATTGTTCTCACATACTAAATCTGACAAAAATACAAGATAACTTTGTGTTGGATTCTGATTCATTCGTGATACCTAATGTTCCACACAAGATTGAGTTCACAAAAGGTCAAACATTGAATGGCACTATAAAAAAGCAATCTCAAGATATGCAAAGTATTATAGACAAAATTAATCAGTCTCAAGATTTAGCAAGAGGTACTTTGATCAATACTTTTGAGGAATTAGAACCATGGTATGTTGATGCATACAAGAAAGTTCTGAACAAAGTATTTTGTGTTGGTCCAGTATCATTGTGTAACAAAGAAATGGTTGAGATGGTTGATAGAGGCAACAAGGCCTCTATTGATGTGCATAGTAATTGTTTGAATTGGCTTGATTCTATGAAGACAAAATCAGTCATTTATGCTTGTTTTGGTAGCCTTTCTCGGATTTCATCCTTGCAAATGAAGGAAATTGGATTAGGCTTGGTGTCATCAAATTTTCCTTTCATTTGGATAATCAGAGAGCTTAATTTTACATTAGAAGTCGAAAAATGGCTAAGAGATGAAAATTTAGAAGAGAAGGTGAAAGGAAGAGGGATGATTATTCGAGGTTGGGCCCCACAAGTTTTAATATTATCTCATCCATCTGTTGGAGGATTCCTGACACATTGTGGATGGAATTCGACTTTAGAAGGAATTTCATGTGGCGTACCGATGATTACTTTTCCTTTGTTCGCCGAACAATTTTATAATGAAAAATTCATCGTAAATATTCTAAAGATTGGGGTTCGAGTTGGGGTTGAAGTAAGTATTAACTCTTGGAATGAAGAGAAGAATGGAGTGTTAGTTAACATGTATCAAGTCAAAAAAGCAATAGACCAACTAATGGATAAAGGATTAGAGGGTGAAGAAATAAGAAAAAGAGCAAAGGAACTAGCACATATGTCAAAGAAGACG
Source organism: Lycium barbarum (assembly GCF_019175385.1). Taxonomy (NCBI): domain Eukaryota; kingdom Viridiplantae; phylum Streptophyta; class Magnoliopsida; order Solanales; family Solanaceae; genus Lycium; species Lycium barbarum. Next base: position 4,352,347 of record NC_083339.1, on the reverse strand, counting down.
ATACAAGAAGAGGGTTCGTCATATTTGAATATCAAATTGTTGATTGAAGATGTCATGCAGCTACTTAAGGATAAGGAAGGGGAAGCCAATAATGTGGCTAAGACCATGTAAAGTTTATAAGTTGCACTACAAAAAGAATTTTGGTAATGACAAAAAAAGATGGTAATAAGATTGTCATTATTTATAGTGCCAACTTAATATTGTTTGGAAACAAAAAACTAATATTCCAAGTTTCTTTACTTCTTTTTTCGTCAAATTGTCCTTCTATTTACTATTTCCTCAATATTAATTTATGTGGCATATTTTTCTTTTCATTCTGTCCCGAAAATAATGGCATATTTTAATATATATTCAGAAACAACTTATCTAAAAAATTCTCATTTTATCCTTAAAAGATGAAAATTTTCAGCCACATAAGTACTAGGAGTATTATTTATGATTTATTTTAGATTATAACTTTTAAGAATCTTTCTTTTTTTAAAAAAAAAGTTCATATCCAGTCAAATAGTCACTTCCCGAAAAAATTTCGCAGATGAAAATCTAATTGTAAAAGTTACTACTAAATTCTCTGTCAATTAAGCTTGTTAATACTTGTCATGAACGAACTTAATGCTTACAACAAACTAATGGATGATATGTTTTTAATCTTACATATACACTTTTATTATACCTAATTATGATTAAGTGAAATGTATTTTCATTTTATTTTATTAAATATAACTTTAAAGAGTAATATCTACCAAAGTTATCGAACCGCGAAAATTGAAAACAAACCACACCAATTTTTTTTGGTTTGATATTAATATTTGAAAAAAGTGAAAATATCGAACCAACTATTTTCAAAACCGTATCAAACCGTCCGATGAACACCCCTACCTTAACGTAAGTTGTTGAATTTGAGATAGCTTTTGGTCCCCTAGCAAGAAAAACACATGTCGAAGCAATGAAAATGATATTTTTAATTTGCATATCTGAAGGTGGAATAGGCCTGTGGCTACTGATAAGATATAAGTCACCATCTCGTAGAATATCATGGCTAATGATGTTAGACAAATTATATTTTTAGAGTGATATTTTATGGGATAAGATGATAATACGATAAAAAAAAAAAAAAAATTGTAGCTCTAAGCTCATGAGTTGACAATTATCATTCTTTTACCTTTAATTAGAAATCTCGAATTCAAGCTTTTGGAATAGAAAAATTATGGTAATAAGGAGTGTTTTCCCTTTAAATGAATCTTTCGATGCATTTATTTAGATTAGTCGAGTCAATGAATACCGAATACCAGATAATTAAAAAAATCTCAATTGACCTATACACAACTCTTGTCGATCTCCAGAAAGACAAGTGAAGAGCCCATAGTTGGTTCTATTATTATATAAAGGCAAGTTACACTTTTATCCCGTGGGCCAAAAATAATTACATTCAGTAGTCATATATATAAAAATGATAGAGAATTTTGTATCAAGAATGTATATTTTATGTATATTATACATTAGTAAACAAAACATATACATTTATTGGGTATTATTTTGGTGGGCAACTATTTATGTTCATTTCTCTTATTAATTATAATATAATTTATTATCTAATGTTTGAAATGCAAAGTAAAGTGATTGGCAATATCGCGTTATCTTAATTAACCCATTATACCATTAATTATCCGAAATTTGCTTTATAAATATGTTTACCACGTCTATCAAAAAACAATTTTAGAATGAAAATCTTTTTTTTATCTTGATTCATGTTGCAAGATGGGGGTTTTAATATGTAACAATAAAATAAAACTGAGTTGTATGAAATGGCTTAACTCAATGAAGCCAAGATATGTCGTCATTTATGCCTCTTTTAGCCTTAGTCACATTTCAATTGATCCTCGAAAATAAAAGAAATTGGATTAGGTTTGGAATCATCAAATATACTGCTGGAAATCTAGGTATTCTTCACAAACGTTTCTGTTGAAATTTCGTTGATAATGTCAACGAAAATTTGTAAAAGACTGTTTTCGACGAGCACATTTTCCACAAAGTCCTTCAAAAATTCCGTGAAAAAATACGCATGTTTAAACCTTGTAGTATTATAATGTGCCCTATATGGATAATCTAGATGTTTCATTGAGAGTTTAGAAATCGCAAAGGGATGGAAATTTTGAAGAGAAAGTAAAACTACCACAAATTATATATGATCTTATCACATATCCAGAAAAATTTAAGCATATAAATGTGCAAACATTAAGGCGTTACCTTAATTTCAATTTTTTTTTTTTTTTGTTCCCACCCGATGTCCCGTACCCGCATTGGAGCCCGAATATATCTGGATTCGCGCCGCGTAGGGCCCCATTCGGGGGAAGCGCTCCCTACCAAGAATTTTTTCATACCCAAAGCTCGAACCCGAGACATCTGATTAAGAGAGGAACAACCCCATCCGTTACCCCACATCCTTTGGTGGTACCTTAATTTCAATTAGTTTCACCTCAGATCTCAAATGTCTCCCTTCTAACAAGAAAGAAGAGTGTTTAAGGTAAAAAGTTGGTAAATAAAGGAAATGATTTCGTATGACCAGCCACAATTTAAACATAGATATAATTTTATAAAGATTTGGTACATTTTATTTATTAATTATTGTGTTATTTTAAATTATCTCATGCGAAATGATCATCTGACTAAAATAAATTTGTAATGGATCATAAAATCAAATGTTACGGAACAATGCGACTAGGACAATAGAAGTAAAGAAACTTGTAAAAGATTTAGAGTTGGCTAGCAAACTTCAGGTGGTCCTATGTAGCTACATGCACTATTAGCTTCCTTCTTCTTTATTTTTGAGTACATGCAATACATCTTCAATGAATATTTTGATATTCAAATATGAAGATCCCTCTTCTTGTATTGCCTTCTTTGACAGATGTGCTAGCTCCTTTGCACTTTTTCTTCTTTCTTCACCCTCTAATCCTTTATCCATTAGTTGGTCTATTGCTTTTTTGACTTGATCTTTGTTAACTAACACTCCATTCTTCTCTTCATCCCAAGAGTCAATACTCACTTCAACACCAACTCGAACCCCAATCCTTAAAACATTCACGATGAATTTCTCGTTGTAAAATTGCTCAGCAAACATAGGAAAAGTAATCATCGGTACACCACAGGATATTCCTTCTAGAGCCGAATTCCATCCGCAATGGGTCAGGAATCCTCCGACAGACGGATGAGATAATATCAGAACTTGTGGACCCCAACCTCTAATAATCATGCCTCTTCCTTTAACCCTCTCTTCGAAATTTTCATCCCTTAGCCATTTTTCGACTTGTGGCGTGAAATTTAACCCTCTTATTATCCAAATGAATGGCACATTTGATGACTCCAAGCCTAATCCAATTTCCTTCATTTGCAAAAATGAAATGTTACAAAGGCTACCAAAACAAGCATAAATGACTGATTTTGGCTTCATAGAATCAAGCCAATTCAAGCAAGTATTATGCTCATCAATTGAGGCCTTGTTGCCTCTATCAACCATCTCATCCATTTCTTTGTTACACAATGATACTGGACCGACACAAAATACTTTGTTCACAACTTTCTTGTATGCATCAATATACCAAGGCTCCAACTCCTCAAAAGTATGGATCAAAGTACCTTTTGCTAAATCTTGCGACTGTTTAATTTTGTCTATAATACTTTGTACATCTTGAGAAGATTGCTTTCTTGAATCATAAGGCAATTGAGCTTTTGTCAACTCAATTTTGTGTGGCACATTAGGTATCAAGAATGAATCAGAATCCAACACAAGGGTTTCTTGAATTTTTGTCTGATTTAGTATGTAGGAACAATAGAGATTGAAACAAGAAACGGTTTGGAATATATACCTTGGAATCTTGAAGTTACTGGCAACTTGTTGAGTCCAAGTGAGAAGACTAGAGGAAATGATACAACTTGGCTTTGGTTCCAAATTTTGAATTAATTTCTCTAGGGGTTCTTGCATCATTTCACTTGCCAAAAAGAAATCTTTAAAAAACTCTAGTGAATTGAGTGTATCTGTATTTTCACATCCTTGAGGCAATCCAAATTCTTGGCTTGGGAAATAAAGAGGAATTAGTTGGACTTTTAAATTAGATTTTAAAGCATGAGTGACTATTGATTTGTACCTTTGGGCATTGATAGGTGTCGTGATAATTGAGACACTCACTCCATGAAGGGCTAGTAATTTTGCAAAGTCTGTTAATGGTATAATATGGCTTTGAGCCAACCAAGGTACCAAAAGGAAATGAAGCTCTTTAGAATTTAGGGAAACCATTGTTGAGAAAATTAATTTTGTTCAAGTGTACAAGATAGAAATAGTGATGAAATTTATAAAGAAGAAAAAGTGTACAAGATATGTGACCGTTAGATGACACCAAATGGATGAGACTAATTTTATGGCAACAATTAAGGAAAGAGATTACATACAAGAGAAAGTAGCACATTTAGTCCCTCGAATATTGGCATATTCTGATTTTAGCTCATGTGATTTTTGGTTGAAGCATATTTAATCTACAATTAATTGTTATATGCATGTTTAATCTCTTTGTCTATGAATCTTCACAAGTTTAACTAATTATTAAGTGCTAATTCATCATTCAATTATTGATGTGTCATCTTAAATATGTATTGTTACTTCATATTTAAGGATAATATATGACTTTAAGAATAGTCTAAATATCACATATTTTCTAAAATTAGTGACCAAACATGTACCTTTTAGCTAATTAAATGTTATACGTATAAGGACCTGAATTAAAACTTATCAATGACTGAGGAACTAAAAGTGTAACTATCCCTCACACGTCTCCAAATATATGATGATGCACCATGGGTTTATTCCATATCACTTTGTTTTTTTCATTATGTAATCACAAGTACAAAATATCACGTAAATGAAAAAGAAAATGTGAAATACAATAAAATCGTTGCCTTGTTTGACCCTTGGTGTCTGTGCTGAATTTTCAGTAATTGGTATGCTGGATCTGCTGACCAAGTTTGACGCATCAATGGTAATAACGTGATGTTAGTAAAATTTAAGTTATGGTTTGTAAATCAATTTCTTTGCTTAGCATATTGTTGTGTTGCAGTTATTGTCCATTTTTTTATTTGACCTGCTTTATTATTGCTTTATTCTGAGTCGAGGGTCTATCGGACAGGGGCGGACCCACGTGGTGCTAAGTGGATTCAATTGAACCCACTTCATCTGTAAATTTACTGTTTATGTAAGGAAAATCATCGTTACATTTTGATAGATGAAACCTTTTGAATCCACTTGACACAAAGCTTGGCTCTGGCGCAGCGAACGCGGGATAGAATTTTCTTGGACACGTTGTGCATGCTGTATTTTGTTACTTTTGGCCAATTTTCCCGCCATGCTACGAAGAACAAAGTACTGGCCAACAAAAGTCAGTTAATGTTGATTAGTAGTCAACTAGCTAGCCTTTATATTCTCTTTCTTTTTTCCGATGTCACCTTTTATATTTTGTTTTCTTACCCAAATTCAATAAAACATAATTATATAAAATCTATTTTACTTTAAAGAAATTAAAATTTTATAAAATGAATTTTGTTACTCTCTTTTATAGTTTTTTTGCTAAAAGATGCAACTATATTTGTTGAAATTATATATAGTTTCTTTTAATATAGTTAATCAGTTTATATTAGTTTTTAGTTTACAGATTTTTTTGTATCGTTTTTTGTTTGTAAATAACAACATTGGTCATTATAAATGAATTTTGTTAAATTACATAGAATTAATAGATTTTTTAATTCTTGTTGAAGTAAAACTCTTTTAATTAGATAGTTTTTTCTTAAAAAAAAATGTAATAGGTTCTTTGTCATTTTTTTCTCAAGTTGTTTTAAAAAAAAATTAAGGGTTGAGTACATTATTAACCCATAAAAAAAGGGGTAGCTTGTTCTGCTTAACGCTGCTTAAACTATTGGTTATCACCAATGATCCTCATTTATTACGCCATAATTGAACCCGCTTGTGTAAAATTCTGGGTCCGCCACTGCTATCAGAAACAACTTATCTATCTCCTAAGACGATAGGGGTAAGGTCTGCGTACAATCTACCCTCTTCAGACTCCACTTTTTGAAACTATACTGGGTATATTTTTGTTATTGGTTTGTAAATCAAGGTAACACACAGTCGGTGGTTTGTAAATCAAGGTAACACACAGTCGGTTGATACCTGGGGCTTAGATGTTTTGGATGACAAAAACTGTCTCTGAGTATTTTGAAATTGATTGCGACGTAATTGATTAAAATTTAAGATTTAAGCTTTTGAGTTCGACCTTTAAAATATTACCGCGGGATATATTAAATTTCTGGAATTAAGAACTCCAAATTTTAAATTTGTTTTTCTTTAGTAATTTTTTGCATAAAAATGTATATAGTCTGTATGAATATTACTTCTGCATCCATAGCAAATAATGTACATCCAACTGTGATTCAACTATGACAAAAGCAAGACATTTTGGTGTGGGTTTGGATATGAATTGAGTGACTTTTGAAAAAAGATACATATTTTTTTAGTCGAAATTAAAAATTAGTATTTCGAAGATGGGAAGTTACGTCTGACTATGCATTATATTTAAACAAAAAATGTTAAGATTTTGTAAGTGAGATAAAGAAATTACGTGTAAAACCGATTTTGAGAAACTCATCTTTAAAAACTTACCAATTAATCATTCTACTGTGTTAACCAAAATATTGTTCCAGAAGTATCTTTTGAAAAAAAATCATGCCCAGACCCTTGGTAAGCTAATTATAGACTTCCTCAATTGGTAGTGCACAGATTGCACCTCTCTAAATCATAATACAATTTCAGATACTATAAATCCCACAGTTTTTGTCAAGTTATTTATAACTTTTCAATTGGTAGTACAGTCAAACCTCTCTATAATTGTCATTCGATATAACAACATTTTACTATAACGGCCTGATTTTCTCCAGAACCGATTTTCATATTATATTTTACTTCTCTATAACATCATTCTACCTATAACAACAGTGACATTCATTAGAGCGGTACACTCTTTATAAAATTACCTCTCTATAACAGTCATACTCAAATATTATATAATTATATCTTCTACGAACTATATTATGTATAAAAATAAAATATTAAAATATTCATGGTAATCATCATTAATGTCATGGACATAGTAGAAGAGTCAATTGTTCAGCCCTTAGATAGCCTTCAAGGAAAGCTATTGAATTCTCTTTTGCTGAAAGGCTGGACAAATTTTTTTATCAATTGAAGCGTTATATTATCAGTAAGAAACTAGAATTTACGAAACAACCTACAATTGCAGAATTCTTACGTCAAACTTGAAATATTTAAATTCTCAATTAATTTTAAATGCATATGTTCCTTAGACTTAATTCTTTATCAGTATGGTACAACTAGTTATGAATTTATTAAGTAATTTATTTGTCTTTTCATTTTTAATTAATGAAATATGAAAATCAATTGAGATTTTGAAATTAACAAGTATATTGTTTTCATTTATAATATAACAATACAGAAAAATAATTGTTTGTGTACTTTTGTTTATAACAGCTAAATGAGATATAAACATCAAATGTCAGTATACATACATAACAGCACCTCGCTATAACAGCCATGAAATTTTCGGACAAACGCTGCCATTATAAAGAGGTTTGACTGTACCACTAATGAATTTATTCTTCTATAAATAGAGATAGTGCAAGTAAACATTACTATCCGAATTAAGCTTTTGATTATTCACAATGATTTCCCAAACCAAAAATCTTTGCTTCCTATTGATTCCTCTAATGTCCCAAAGTCATATAATACCTTTTAACAGATATTATTAGCCCATAATGGAGTTAAAGTCTCAATTATATTTATCACAAATCAGGTCAATGCACAAAGCTACGACTCATTAATCACTCATGCTTTGAATTCCAACCTTAAACTCCAATTAATTTCCCATGTCGAGAATTTGTTTTGCCTCAAGGATGTGAAAATATGGATTCACTTCCTTCTATAGAATTGGATAAAGAATTCTTTTTACCATGTGAGACACTAAAAGAACCAATTCAAGAAATAATTCAAAACATGGAAACAAAGCCAAGTTGTATCATTTCAACATGTTGACTTTCTTGGGTCCAAGAAGTGGCTGATAAATTCAAAATTCCAATGTATGTGTTCCAAACAATTTCTTCTTTTTCTCTCCTTTATAATCATGTACATCCTTAAACAAGAAAACTTAGAAGAAACCCTTATCTCGAATTCGAATGTGTTGTCGATCCCTGGATTGCCACAAAAGATCGAAATTATAAAAGTTGAGGTACTTGATGGGACAACAAGAAAACAATCTGATGACATGCAAAGTATAATTTGCCAATTTAAATTATCAGATGACTCTGCACAAGGCGCCTTGATCTAACACAAAATAGCGACAAAAGTGCAAATGACCCTACATTTTTGGGTTCAAAAGCATTGGGCCATATATTTCAAACTTGACCCTTCCATCGGGCTTCTTCAATGTGACTCGTCCTAGAAAATAGAACTTACAGATATAACTATCTTCTATGAGGATCTTATCATTAGTAACTACTATTTTTCAAATTACAATTCATAGCTTACTTTAAAGCAAAAGCTATGTATTTCGCGTGTATTTTGTGTATTCGTGTGTATTTGAGCGAGACTCTCCCTTTGCCCGCCTAGGTACGAACCCAACCAATAACATTAGTTTTCTTACATATTTTTCCTAGCTTCTTCTCCTTGTCTTTTGAGTGTATTTTCGTCATATATATTTGGCTCATATTGGATCTCATATGTATTTGATGTCATATGTATCTGATGTCACGTGTATTTGAACTTTATTTGAATGTATGTCATATGTATTTGGCTCATATGTCTTATATCCCATATGGCCATTATACATTCAGATACAAGACACTCAGGCCAAATACATATGACGAAATATACTCAGGCCAAATACATATGACGAAATACACTCAGGCCAAATACATATAGATACAAATATGAGCCAAATACATATGGCGAAATACACTCAAATACAAGGAGAAGAATCTAGGGAAAATATGTAAGAAAAGAATTGTTATTGGTCGCGTTCGAACCTGGACGGGCAGGCTGAGAGCCTCGCCCAATAACCACTTCAGCCACTCCAACTTTATGTATTTTGGTGTAGCTACGAATGGTAATTTACAAAATCACTGTAGCTAAATATAAATAAATTAAAAGATAGTTATTATCAATAATTACCTCTTACAAGAAGCTACACCAAGTAAAAATTCCAAATAGAAATGATACAAGATAGCTACTTTACTCCTACTTTAAATGGTGCTATTCAATTTAAAACATAATTGTAATTTATATTATATTTAAAATTTAGCCATTTGTTGCCTTTTTCTGTACAACCAGAGTAAACAACTATTATCAAAATCAACAGGTGTACTGTGTAGGGGCCTCAGAACTCCTTGTGTTATCGAACCAACTTAGCTCGACCCTCTAAACTCTTCGCACTTTAGTGCAAACATAGCACAAAAAATTAATTTCTTCAATTTGGAGTCAGATCGCAATTCAAATCCATCACACTTCAAGACACAATGAACAATATTGTTAAAGGTGTTCATCTCATAAAATGATATAGTTGTACCTTATACAACTGGGAACAATTCCTTGCGAATGACAATATTTTAGACAATATCAATATACTAGTAAAGTATATAAGCAGTATATTTTGGTATAGTCTTAGTCTCTGAGTCTGTGTTAGTGAATCCAAGGAGAGTGTTTCCTTAATTTAGTAGCCATTCTTGTCCATCTATAAATGAAATATCCATAAAAGGTGTTGCCTCATTTTGCTTCAATTGCTTTCCATAAGATACCCTAAATGTATAGTTTGCTCCAGGCCCATAACACTCGTATTCTCCAAAGAATATTGTCCTGCAAAACATATAGTATACATTTAAATCATGAAAAGTATAAAGGAATGTATCACTCTCTAACCAAAATAATATAAGAATTTCAATTGGTCAAAGCCTTTTTAAAAATGAGTTTAAGTAATATGTGTTGATTGCGTACAAAAGTATTTATACAATCAGACAGTTAGAATATGTGATTATCTCATTTAAAAGATTAAGTTGTTAGAGAGCATTTTTATTTACTTAACTACATATTCATAACACCTCTCCTTACGTGGAAGTTTTTTTTTTTTATAATATTGGGTGATTGGTGAGACTCGAATTCAGGACCAATATGTTTGCTCTGATACCATATTGAAAAGTGTGACCATATAATCTAGTAAAAGATTAGTACACGTTTTATTTGCTAAATAATGTCTTCACTAGGTCTAATCACACTTATACTATGATAGTTGTATATATGTACAGATGAAATCAATAATATAACTTATATACAGTGACAGTACAATGTACTGCTTCCTCTGTTTCAACTTTTTTGTCTTAATTTCCTTTGAAGTTCATTTAAAAAAGAATGTCTCGTTCCTTTTTTTGGCTACTCTGTTATTCTAATCTTTCACATGACATGTTTAAGTCCACAAGATTAAAGGACATTTTAGTATATTTTCCATATCTTTACTCTTTAATTTAAAATCACAAGAATCAAAAGTGTTTCTTACTTTCTTAAACTCTATGTCAAGTCAAAACCAGAAAAACAAATTGAAACGGAGGGAGTATATTATCTGAGGTAATTTGTCATATTCTTCAGGTTACTGGTCTCACTCATTTATGCTATATAGAGGTGAAGCTACAATTTTCGTTTCAGGTTCGACAGAACTCTGTAATTTTGATCCAAATCTTGTATTTGCGTTAAAAAGAATCAATTATTATGTATAAAAAGAAATATTCATAACCGAATACGCTACCATTTCTAGAGTTACAAAACCATATATTCAATATGCTAACTCCACCTATATTTTGATATAGGATCTCTCCACCCTTTACTACAGATCTTTGGTCTGAATCCTGAAAATGGAGAAAATTCTGGTAGGGAGCATTTTCCCCTTTTAATAGACCTTACGTGGAGCGAATCTGAATTAACTAGACCGTAAAATAGATGTAGGACACCGAGTGAAAAACCAATTAAAAATAAATAAATAAATAAATAAATAAATAAATAAATAAATAAATAAATAAAGCAGTAAGGAGTTAGGATCACCACAGACTGGTCTCTGGCAGGATCTCTCCAATCATTCCAGCCATCAGATGAAACCACATCTGACATATAAGTTCTTGAGAAAACCACTGTTGCATAAGAACCCCAAGCACGTCCTAGCCAAATTCTTCCAGTACCACTAATACTGCAATTCACAAATGAGAATCCAGATTTCTCACTTTGTGAATTCTTCCCTTGTGCTGTGATAGATCCTCCAACTCCACTTGTTCCTTCTTTTGCTATTGAATTTATTGTGCAATCCTGCAAAATGAATATCTTTGTCAAGTTCAATTTACCTAATAAAGTAATTAACCTTACTATAGAGACATTAAAGAATCTTTAATTCATGAAAAGTGGGATCTGTAAATTTTAAAATGGGCAAGTTATTTATACTATAATTAGTAAAGATGACATATTTTAAGTGATTAACTTATTTTAATAATAGATAGTACTTGAGAACATGCGCAGAAACTTTTTCAAATTGAACCGGAAGTGTCTATAGGAATGCTTTATGTGTTCAGATGTGAATATGACTTAATAGTCGAGTGTCTGAATGCAATTTACTAAACAAGTTTAAGGGTTGTCGATGTATTCCACCACAAATTAACCATGCTATAAAGAATTTAGTATGCTACTATCAGTTTTTATAACTTAAACTCTTTCTTTTTATTTGGTATACATTGTCAACTCACGCGCATGTGTTATATATGGAAATTTCGTTTACCCAAAGAAATGTCACCTCCATAATGGACCACAACAATGTTGTGATCTAACGTCATGTACTTAGTGAAATGCAGTTTCCTTTTTGTTCGTCTTTTGTTTTGCTTTATAATATGTTCAGTATCTGAAATACATTGACCTAATTAATTTGAATTTATCCCACATATGACTCATTAAAGGGTAAGGCTCATTTCTAGAAGTTTCTTTATTCTTACGGCTAAAATTCGAAATCTTTGATTAAAGATAGAGGAATTTCATCTATCCTACTATGCTCCTTCACAATTAGTACATAATATCGGTGAACATGAATGTTAGCAGTTCTTTTTGTAAATTATATATAACTAAGAAGTATATATGGACTTACCTAATCTGTCAATATTAAGTAACTTTTGTATTTGATTAATTTCATTAATCATACTTTTCATTTTATATATACTTGTGTTAGGAGGATTCATCATTAATTAGTAAGTTTTATATTGACTACCAGCCCACCGCAACCTACCTTATAAATTCGTGTTTGGAACCGATAAGCAAGTTGACGCATGCAGCCGGAATTATACTTTTTAAGTTATACTAAATGAAATATGCTACTTCAATATTAGGAATTACATGTCATATATTACATCATGCTAAGTGATTATTTTGAGTCAATATATGTGATTATTAAGAACCATACCTCATAGAGTGATCTACCATTTCCAAAGATAAAATCAATGGATCCTTGAATAAAACATTCTTTAAAATAATGTCTTCCTCTATCATCATTAAGAGTGTCTTGTGCTCCATAAAATCCACAACCATAAAATGCAGCTTGATCTCCTCCTATTCGTATAGCCAATGCTTGTGCTCCAACATCACCAGGCATAGGGTTAGGTGCTGTATTCTTTAAATAAACAAAAAGATCCAATCAGGAAAACACTACAATAAATAGGAATTAGCGACGGACTTTCTGTCGTCAAACAACAAAAATTCATCTCTAATCATAATTTAATGACGGATTAACGACAATTATCAAAAAAAAAAATTGTAGCTATGGGTTATTTAGCGATAGATTGTTGATGAATTTCGTAGCGATTTTTCTTTTTTTGGTAGTGTAAAAAACTAGGGAATTACGACTTAAGTGAAAAAGGCTGTACCTGGAAGCTGATATTGTATGCTATGAAATTTGGAGCATGAATAGCAACAGTGAAGCTATTGGCAGTTCCACCAGTTGAATTTGCAGTATCATTCCATGAGATAATAGTTTTAAGGTAACCTTGTCCTTGTATTATCAAATTAGTCTTGTTGGGGTTTATCACCACTTTCTCCCTTCCAAAACAGATAATAGGTTCTTAATCATTTTCATATCACTGGAAAAAAACTAGAATTAGCTAAGGACAGCTTCTGTCGCTAAACAACTAAAATTCATCGCTAATTTAGCGCCGGATTATAAAAAAATCATTATGTGCTACCGACAACTTTTTATCACTAAACATCAAAAATTCGTCGTTAATCCTATGCAACGACGGCTTAATCAAAACATTCGTCGTTAATCCTATGTAACGACGGATTAATTAACAAACAATCATGTTAGCTACAGACTATTATCGATAGATTCACGATGATTTCGTAGCCAATTCCTTTTCTTTTTTTTTTTTTTTTTTTTTTTTTGTAGTGATGTTCTGAAAATTGTTTACAATATGATACACTATACAATTTCATAATACATCAAATATGTTTAACAGGGAAAAAAAACAGATGATTGATTACTTGTATGTTCCTGAATCGATTATTATAAGTGTCCTAGTAGAGCTAAAATCAGGAGCAGCATCAACAGCCTTCTGTATGTTGCTAAAATTTCCACAACCATTCAAATCAACACTAACAACACGTGAAACGCCATACTTAGATACAAGCGTTGAGTTCCATTTTGAATCGTCGCATTTAGGTTTCCTCCTTCTGTGGTGGTGGTGGTGATGGCGACGAGTAATAATTTCGTCGAAAATAGAGAAGAAACTACCCTCTATGCCATTTTTCTTCAAAACCCTTTGTAAAATAGCAAGTGCAAAGCTACTTTTTTCACCATTACAGCTTTCAATAGAATTATTTGTGGAAGAGTAGTGGTTAAAATAGAGACGAAGTATGATGGAAAAGAGTGCAATGGCTAAGGCTATAAGCCAAAAGAGATTGGTCCTTCTCATAGTTAGGTATATTATTATGATTGATGTTGTTTTTGCTTTGTGTTTTTATGTTTCTGAAGGGTTAAGATAGTTATATATATTTAAGTTGAAGTAATGTTTTTAATTTATTAGCGTAGGAGGTAAGAGAAGTGTGGGTAAAGGGTCTTTCATGACATACATTTTGTAATGCAAAAGAAGGAAGAAAGAAGAGATTAATTGATTGTGGAAGATATGGACTGTAAGAAAAAGTGGGGTTTGGATGATGAGCATGCCAAGAATTGTACAAGGGGAAATGAATCTTTTATTGCCGAGTTTAAGGTATATACATTGATCGTGTAAAAAGATTATACAATTAGGTTACTATAATATTAAGGTAATCAGATGTGCAAGAGAGCCTGGGAGCAAGATAAAGTTGCTTCTAAATTGACGTATAGATCACAGTTTGAGCCATGGAACTAGCCTTTCCAACCCATGCATTAACACAGGATTTGGGCTGCCCTTTTTATAAGATGATTACATGTAAATTTCTGTGGTAAACATTAATTAGTAACCGAGTAATCACAGTAACTAACATGCTATCACAAGTTAAATTATACTAATAATATAAAAGAAAATAATATTATCAGTATATATAACTTCAAATTCTTTACCAATTTGGGTATGACTTTGTGATGAATGTGTAAAGTAAAGTTGTTACTCATGTGTTTGTTTATTTGGAAAAGTTGAATTCTTCAAAGGTAGGAGTTGGATCTTGGCCGGTGCAACTATGACTAAGTATGTGTGTATACATACATAAATGGCATCAAAAGAGAGCACTTGTTCTACCAAATGATGATACAATATATGGACAATAAAGGAATAATATTTTTTGAAAGGATGCAACAATTGATCTAGATATGATACTAATATGGCAGAATAATCAATGCAGATCTAGTTTTGTTCTCTCTGCCCTGTTCCTATTGCATATTTTAGTTCCAAAGTTTAGCATATCAAGACAGCCTTATTTTGCTTGGCACGCAAATTTAGTAGTTAGTGCACTCAATGTGATTACGAAGTGTGATCGCGGGCGGTTAAACTCGAAATGAAATTTAATTTTCTTTAGGCAAATCCCACCTCAAAATGAAAAGCGAAAGTTATAGCCTATAGGCCATAAAAAGGTTAGTTCATGATTCAAATGTCGAAGCATCTTTTGGGTTAAAGCTCAAGGTTACAAAATCATGAAGCCTAACAGATTTGAGATGATCGGGGAAAACGAACACCTAAATAGTTGGACCTAGGCACAGTGACGGATCCAGAATTTTCACTCAGGGGGTTCGAAAAAAAACAACAAAAGCTAAATATAAAAAATAAAGTTGTTGTATGGGAATTGAACCTAGGATGCTAGCGATAATTTTGAACATTTTGGACCGCCTGAGCTAACCTGTTGCATTTGTTCAAGGTGTTCAAAGTTAACATATGTATATAAAAATAAAAAATATATCCTGTATATACACTGTAATTTTTTGCCGAGAGTATTCGGATGAACACCCTCACCTCCACTTAAATCCGCCCCTGCCAAGGCCATGACAAGTGGCCAACCAAAGGCAGTACATCCCCTAATATGATGGTGGGGGGCAACATAGAACATTGTATCTCTAGTTCCAACAAGGTATGATTAACAGATATTAACTCTAAAATTTATATTAGTTCTTAAACGTCATTTAAGTCTGGGCTACATATTGATCAAAACCGATGGGAGGTTATTGATCAAAAGCACCACGGTTGTCATCAAGTTGATGGGTAACCTCCAATTTCCAGATCAGGGGCATTAAATGGAAGGGTTGGGTTGATCTTGAACATGGCAAAATGTGCAAATTTAACAATTAGGGGGGTAAATGATTACTTGGACTAAAATTAGCTAGGTCAAAATGAACTAAATCATGGAGCATAACTCAACCCATCCTCTCTTGCTAAATTTTATTAGTATTTTTCTTCTTTTCTTATAATTTTTTTGATGAAGTTTTCCTATAATTTTTTAAGTACATAGCCAAATTTTCTTTTCTTTATAATGCTTATACATAATATACCACACAACAAAAATATCTTTCTAAATTATTTTGACAAGATCTCCCTTGAATCAATTTGGGGATTACACATCAGCCCCAGAAAATTTAATATTGGAGCATTCTTCAAAGGATAAGGTATGTTTCTTCTTTCACTCTTTCAATACCCAAGGGGTGGGTTGGGGCTGTTCGACAAAAAGCACACGAATCTAACTTATAAACATGCAACAGCATTGACTTTTAAGTAATAAGAACCTTCTTTACAAAATTTTGATCCTCTCAAATTCATAATTTGTAAAGTTTAACTCATCCTCTTTGATTAAATAAGATTCTAATATATACATGTGATCAGAAATCTCTCTACAAAATGGGTTGAATGGAAAAAAAATTCCTATTTGCAGCCTACTACTACTCATCTGGTGCATCAGTTTCAGTTTCCTCATGCCGAATGATTCGACATTTAGGAACCATTTTTTCCAGCATAGATGTTCCTTTAAAGGTAATCATTTGCCAACAGGTTTTTTTGTAGCTGACAAGCTGCAATGTAAAACAGTCGCTTAGAAGAATTAAAAAGGATAGTCGCTTTGTATTCGAAGGGGAAAAGAAGACGGAAAACAGATGCAGCAGAGGCCAGGACTTGTACAACATACCTGATCTGGTGGGATCTCTTTGAATCCGAATTTCTCGGTCCATATTGACATTGATTCAACAGCAGCAGGGAGTACAAATTTTCTGACATTTAAGAATGCAAGCAATTTTTCTATACAGGAGAGAAGCAACTGAAAGTAACCCTGTAAATATTCAAAGCATACGTTCTTAACTTGGACATGTCAAGAACAATAGCTGAAGAAAGATCGCTAATAAGATGTATTCCACTATTTCTAATTACTTGACAGGCCTCTAACATGTAATAAGCAAGAACTATGATTTCCCATAAAAGAATCATCAGAATCAAACATCTAGTGTCAACATGAGTACATGACGATGTCAGATACACTATGTTGCCAATCAATGTTCTCCACCGTGGCAAAAAATGAATTAGGATTAGAGTGGGTGTTAAGGGACATCCAGTTAGGTTTAAATGTGTCTTAGTATTACCCAAATTAGAACCCCTTGAGGATCATCTTGAAGAAAATAGACCAACAATAAAGACGAACGTAAAAGCTGAAATACTGCCGGCCGCCCAATAGGCCAGTAGTCCAGCAGAAGTCAAACTTCTGCGATTGGCCAATAAATTTTGGAGGATGCTGGGCCTCTTCCACCAGTTTTTTAACAAATTCGTCATATCTACATACGTTGGGTCAAATATGGTCAAGCAGGAGAAGTTTATAAAGAAATGGTCCAGTCAGGCAACCAACCTTCTTTTTTACGCAACTCCAAACTTTAAAAGCCAAAATAAGTATAAATAAGGCAAGACATTCAAAATATGGACCTTCAGAATGTAACTATATGTAACCCAATCAAGTAGTGAATGAAATTTAAAGAGTATGCGACACAGGTAAAGCAACAAAAATTGAGAGAAAGTCATCCGATAGAAAATAAATTGAACCATTTTCCTGAACAGTTACACAGCTTTACCTGGCCCTGGCTATCAATACGTGTTGCCACAAGAGGAAGCTCTGCCATATCCTGACCAAAAATACGGAGGATCCCTGCTGATACTACTATTGAGCTGCACGATAACCAAATAGCCTTTTAAGTTATGTAATCAAAATGTGCTTAAAAATGAGAAGTTTCAAACGAAACAAATTGCAACACATTTCTTACTTTACTGTCAATATAGCACAGTACATGCCCCCAAAGTCTTGGCCCCTAATATTCCTTCTGCAAGGAAGAACAAATATCATAGATAACAACAATGGCAAAATAAATAAAAATCCAGTTCACTCTGCATAACAACGAAGAAGCTTACCCATAGACCATAGATGGAATGAAATCACGTCCAGTTGCCGAATCAACAATAGGATCAAAGCAATCCTGAAAAGTCAATAATGATGATGATTCTAACTTTTTCACTCATATCATTGACAAAACAAAAGATACAACCTCAAAATAGTTTTAAAACCCTTTAAGGGAACACAGAAAATCTAAATGAACCAACCACAAAACATCGCAGAACAAGAAAGTCACAAAACCTCTATGTGAGCGTACAAGAAAAAATATGACGAAATAACATCAAGAGAACATTATATCAACTCCGACTACAGAAGGAAACAGCAGGTAAAATTCCACGAAAGAAATTACCATTGGAATATAGCGATGACAAGTCTGTTTCTCATGATTAATAAATTCTTTGAAGCACTAATTCTCATTTCTCAAAAAAAAAAAAATTGATGAAATAAGATGTTGTATTAGGAAGGCATCAAGTAGATGCATGTTACATACACAAAAGAATCGTGGTTAACTCCTGAGAATAAAAACTTCAAATCTAAATCAGGGAGTTAACCAGAAAGCAAAAATATGGTCTCTAAGCCATATTGATGGAGCTAATGAAGTCTAAATTCTCATTTCTCAAAATTAAACTTAATGTGGCCACATAAAAATCACATAATCAAAGTTACAAAATAATGTAAAGGCATAAAACTGAACCCTACTCAGCAAACCCATCCCATCTCAGATAAGTTGGAGACTAAACAGTTTAAGTAACATCACACAGTGAACATGGTTATCACAGCCAAAGTCTGCTCACTGAAAGTGTGGACAAAAATAATTCAGGGCTGATGCTTACATGGAAAATTGAAACAGCTTCTGCTAGTAACACTCTGGTTTCACGAGAAGTAATTTTGCCACTTAGAAGTCTCCATCTCACATCAGGAACACCAACAAAATCCAAACGCTTTTCCTTTAGCTTCATTCTTACAGCGCCCAGGCAAGATTCTGACAGCTTCTCTTCTCCCGAGTTCAGCGAATTTTGCAGTGCAGAATAGATCCTCTTGCAATCCACACAGCAGAACCATTTTCCTTTAGGCAGCTCCTGCGATGCAAGTTGCACTAAATTTTTAACATGAGAATCCCAAAAAATATAAATTTAAAAAGGAAAAGAAAAGAGGAAAACAGGGAATGAAACAAAATGAAGGAGCAGGAATCCTGGACAAAGAACGGAGATCTCCCATGAAATAATCCTAAAATGCAAATGGACTAACCTTTAAATCAGCTATCTTGCGTTTCTTCAAGCAGCCAACATGATATTCCTTCTCACACTGGATATGAAAGGTGAGTAAAGCCTTTTAATCATATAACTTGGTCGAATAAGGCAGTTATAAGAAATGTAGAGGAAATACCTGGTCACAAAGGATAACCGTGCGTGGACCAAATCCAGATTTACTGAAATCGTAACACCTGTGTACAACAAATATTCGCTTCATTATACTACAAAAGCTAAGACATTAGGTTTTGAACAACTTTAAAAGCAGACAACTACCTGCATAAAACACATGCTATAACTTCTGCCTCTTCTGGGTTCTTGACAATACGAATGCAACGTTGGGTTATTTGCTCTATGGGATCAATACCAGAAACCCTCCCAGCAGCAACAGCATTTGCATTGTGCTCCGCAAACTTCTCCCTCTGAAACTTGTTTTCACAATACTTACAGTACCATTTACCAAGGGGAACAGCTGACAATGATGCACATTCTGCATAGACAATTGAAAACAAACATCAATACCACTTAAATGGAATATTGAAATTTTACCAGTAAAGGAACCAGAATTTTTAAGAGGTGAAAGAAAGAAAAATGAAACAAAACAGATGCAAGTCTGAAATTTTCTCAAAACTAGAAAAAAGAAAGAAACAGAGGCAAGTCTGAAATTTTCTCAAAACTAATCCATAGCTGCATGCTGCTCACCTAAATGGAGACATGGAACTGATTGTCCAAAAACACAGCTTATTTGTCATTATAAGCAAATCTATAGGATTAAGTAGACAACTATCAGAACCTTAATATTTCTTTCTTTTATTTTTAGAGATGATCAGTCCAGGTACTTGTGCTTGGGAGGGGGGAAGGGGCACTGGTGGGAGGTAGCAGGTACCAGTGGAATAGTCAAGGTGTGCGCAAGCTATCTGGGACCACCGTCATCAAAAAGAAAAAGTAACAGCCACTTGTGACTTAGTGGCTGTGTCTTCCTTATTAAAGGGGATCAATAAGAATTTACAGAAGCAGTCCACATGGCAAACTGGTAGAGCAAAAACTTCATCCAAAACAAACAAGAAGGCAGGTACAACATTTTTATCAAGTTCAAGTCGATTAACAAGGCGCTAGGATAATCTTCCCAAGTGTTTGTACTGAATAGATCAATATTTCAAATTTAACGTGTTGGGAATTATTAGAGACGAAGTGGTTATCATCTAAAACTAAAAGGTCAACTTCAATCAATTCATACTACTTAAAGGCTCACTGCTGTAGACCTTAGCTCAATTGATTTCACTTAAAGGAGGCACGAGGCATGAATCTGAATCATTCAGATCTTAGCCCATGAAGAATATTTTTGTTTTGTCCTTGTGCAACCATTCTTTGCTCTCGGTACGTCTGATTCATTCAAATCTTGTAGTCTTTTTGAGAAGGGCTTTTTTAAGAAGGAATGTAAGATTCATGCGAATGTGACCATTTAGTCTGCTATCCCATTATCACTGTGTAACCGCCGACGCCATCACCACTAACCACCTCTATCACTAACCCCCACCTAATGACCAACCATCATCACCACCAACCTCTACTCCACCTCCTCCACATAACCACCACAGGCAACCTCTACCATCACGACAACCACCCCACAACCATCATCGTCGATCGCCACCATCACCGTCAGCTTTAAGAGTGTACTTTGTCAAACAAACAATTTCTACAACACCATGTAAATTTATATTTTCTCTAGAATTAGTGGATATAATATATAATTATTAGTCTTTTTGAATTTTTTTTATCAGCTTCTATTTTTATTTTTATTTTGGCAATTTTTATTAGCTTCTAAATAAAGATAAATTATACTTCCTCTATCTCGTTTCATGTGACACTTATCCTTTTTAGACTGTCCCCGAAAAGAAAGACACCTTTCTCTTTTTGGAAACTACTTAAGCTTAGCATCCCTATTTTACCCTTTTTTTTTATGACATGGGAACCCGCAACCGCTACCCTTCGGGTGCGCACAGGGTAAACCCAGCTCCTATGCAATAGCTCGCAAACCACACAGGAGAGGTAACCCGCACTAGGCAAGCCCAGTGCGACGAGCTCGACCCAGAAGGCAAATCCCCTGCTGTCGAACATCCCTATTTTACCCTTAATGACATGATTTAGGGGAACTCTCACCACCACTCATTTAAAAGGATACTTTAGATATATTTGGTTAAGTCATCTTTAATTTCTTAAATTCCGTGCCCAGTCAAAAACTGTTACATAGATTAGTCGAAGAGAGTATTAAGTTCAATGCTGAGAAAACAAACAGTTTTAATTTACCAGCATCCAGATTCAGAAACAATATATTAATAATCGTACATGTATTCAGATGGCATAATACATAAACAGGTCCTCAGCTGGCAAGTATGCCCTCCAACTTTGGGTGTGCACAAGTAGGCACCTCAACTTGTATAAAGTTGAACACGTAAACACAAATGCTGACGTGGCACATAAAATTTGAGGTGTTTAGATGATCATTCTATAAGTTGGAGTGTTTAACTGGCAAAGTGGAGACAAGTTGAGGTTCCTACTTGTCCACCCCCAAAGTTGGAGGGAACACTTGCTAGCTGAGGCCAAGTTTGAGGGCCTGTTTATGTATTATGCCTATTCAGATTCATACATCTTCATCTTAATATAAACAAACAAGGCCTCAGTCCACTTGAGTAATCCTTATTCATCATCAGAGACTCCTCTAAAGAACTGAATAAGATAGTTTAGATGGAAAATGGTTCAAAACATTGCACAATGTGATTCATGATCAGAGTTGAAATTGTTTCAGACATATTATCTTCCTCTACAATATGCTTAATACTTTTTCCTCTCTAACTTTGTCCTCCCAAGATATGAAGAGCACACTAAACCTGAAAGACATCTAAGGAGTTTTGAGCCTATTACAAACTAAACAATCCTGGCACTTCGACAGTAACTTCCACAATTAGCGATATATAATATCTTTTCTTTATCTCTTTTGCTTTATCTTAACATGCCTCTCTAGTTTGCCCCGGGAGGGTAGTGTGGGGGTAAGGGCGGGGGTTGTGTCCCAATGTCTAACTTGGTGCTCTAATGCCAGACGACAAATTTATGAGCAGTTGTCATAACCTGACCCAACACACACACGCGGACACACCCGAAAAAAGGAAAAAAAGAAAAGCTAGTTAATGCATGGGATGATGAAATAGAACTTGATGGTTTTAATCATCAATAAGAAAATAAAGAAACCCCACATGCACAAAAGAAAGTGTTGGGTGGAAATATTAAGGCCCTACAATTTAACCTTTATGGAAGGCCCTTGGGCATCCATCACAAAGCACCAGTTTTCCACCATCTGCGCATATGATGCACAGGTCATCACTGTCTTTGACAGAAGACTTACGGCCTTTCAATAGGGATATAGCAAATTCATGCAGGGACACTCCATTTGAAGTGTAAATGTATCCATAGCTGCAGAAACATGAGAAAATGTCAAACATCTAAATGGGAATGCGTCAGAAGAAAAAGGTAAGCTAACAGCTAATGAGGATGAATTTTCGTTAAAAGACAGCTAAACAGAAGAATGACACTGACGGTTTTTTGCGAGACGCCCAACCTGCATGAGCTTCAAATTGTGATGGACTAACCTAACCATGACAGGAAAGCAATCATTATGTCTTATGTGACGGTTATGAAACCCTATGCAAAGAACCAAGGTTTTCATTTTTTGGAAAAATTATGCAAGCTACAAGAATTGTACCTCAGAATTGCAGCAAGAACAAAATATACCAGATCCCTGCTTATAACCAATGAGCAATTTCTGCCAATGATAAATGAGCAAATCACAATTATAACAAAACAAACCATATTTAGCATCTAGCACTTATAAGATGTCTCAACTAAGAAAAGGGAATGCTCGGTACCTTTCCACGAGAATAATAAGCTACTTCAGTCCCATCGGGCAGTCCACCTTCCTCAAAAACCAACCAATGCAGTTTTTGATCCCTAAATGCAAGCAATCACATTGACTTAAAGAAATGTGCTGACAGATGAAATCCAGAATAGCAAATGTCAAAGAGGAATGGCACCAACTTTTTTGTAATTTTCCATTGGGTCCTAGAGTGTACTGAAACACCAAGAGAACCAATTTTCAAGGAACTCGAAGCTGCAATGGATTTCGACAATCTGAATTAAAGAATACAGGCACCATACAAGTGAGAGGTAATATATCAGATAAAAGGAAATTACTGGCAATTGACTAGCCAAATATTCACCAACTTTTTTGAGATCTTGCTCTGCATCTTATCTCCGAAAGAGTTGCACATCGTGGCAGCTCCATTTGAGTGTGGAGAAAGAACTGGATTGGATAACCTAGATGGTTCCAAATAAAAGTGCATAAGAGAGAGATGGCAAAAATTTGCATTTTTACAGAGTAAATTTGATGTTGCAGACAAAGCAAAGTGAAAATATCAAATAGAGAAACATTGAGTAACATAACACACCTGTTTGGTGTCTTCAACTGATCCCTCCTTCCTGAGATTATATGCGCCGAAGATATTCTGAGGGACTTTTTCCTTGAATATATTTCCACAGCCCTTACAGCAATAATAAAACATCATTATTACATGTTGGCTAAACCATTTAGTCATGCTGAAAATATTCAGACTGCAAAATCAAGCAGAATTAGTCAACTGGAAAAGATACCAACTTTTTCTTTTTTCTTCCTCTACTCCTTTTTAGTGAAGTATCTGACGCAGTTGAATTTTCGGAGGAATTTATGTTCAGAACGGGCTCAAATATCCTAATTTTGCAAAAACAAGATTAGCAATGTCATTAAAACAAGAGCAGAGACTACTGAGAGCTTCTGACTATGCAAATACATCTATACAAACTAAAAAGTAATATAAATTGCAACATAACCATTCATAAGAATAAATCAGCTAATGCTTACAAGGAAAAATCATAAACTCAACTCTCAAAAAGATATTAATAATAAAGAAACATGAGATGTGACAAAGTGTCCTTTGGTTAATGCAATTAATAGTGTTAAATCCATGCTACTTGTCCGAAAGAATGATAAATAGCTTTAAGTTCATGACAAGCACTAGTTTTATTCCATTCATCAGAAGCACTAATCCTGAAAGCCAACTGAGAGCAGAAACATCTGCCTCGCGCTAAATAGATTTAATAGACCATGCTCTTACGACTTAGCCTTTTGCTTGGACACAAGCAGATCCAGGATTTGAAGTTGATGGATTCCTTCACAGTCAAATATTTATAAATATTTAATTTCTTAATACATATACAGGGTCTGAGCCAAAGCTATTTAGTTTAAGGCCACAAGATTCAAAAGTCTTCTTTACATTCTTAAAACTTCATGCCTAGTCAAACTAAGACACATAAAATGCAACTGATGGAGTATAAGAAGACTAGAGTCCAGTGAAACACCCAAAAGTATCAATATAATCATAAGCTTATTTTCAACAGAAACATACCCAGCTTCAACTTTTATTGACTGAGTTGGAGTGGCTTCTGATCTTAAAGAGACTACGCAAGAATCACAAATTTGATCAATTTTTCCAACTGAAGTTGCAGCAAAATACCCTGGCCACCATGAGAAATCAAGAAAAAGATCATTTGAGTGTACTTGTGCGAAAACCTGTCAACATATTCAACTTCACATAAGAAAGCTCACTTTTGCAATTCTGACATATGATATTTTCTTTCACAGGAATCGGGCCAATGAAGCTCCGAATTGTTGCTTCTAAATTCTTCAAAGAACCTTTCCTGCATTCTTTGACCACATCAAGGAGACTCTTCCCATTCTCCAGGCAGATATACTGTGATGCACGTCTATATGTTTTACATGCATGGATCTCAAATTTGCAAGGAGGAACAACCTAAAAGAAAGTCATACAGCCAGTTAATGGAAATGTTAAGACCCAAACAACTACAGAGTCAACAAAGAGCAAAAAAGAGATACAGAAATAACAAATACTCACCCTGGCACCCTTGCACAGATCACAAGAACATAGAATTCCAATATCTTTGACTGTTCCCCTCAGTGGAATTCCCTAAATTAAGACAATTCAGCCTTCAGAATAAGATAAAACTAATCAATTCCATGACCATTTTGAATTTTCAGTCCAAACTAGATGAGGAACATTGATAGGAAAAGCTAGATAAGCTTTTTGACAAGAGAAACTGCACAGCAAACTAAATGATGTAGCTTCCTGCAATAATAAATCCATGTAACATGTCCACACTCCACAGTTGAATGCCAATGCTGCTTTACTGTTTTCAACTCGACTCCCATTCATGTTCGGGCTATAACTCTATAAACAGAGCACACTCAACATACATTGTTTTCTAATAATCACATCGCATAATATAAACGGGCTCCAATGGTTTTCTCCCATAACTACCCCAGAAAGAAGAAAGTCCGACAACTGGGCAACACCAAAAAAATCTACACACGGTGTTTCCAGCCCTTTTTTTTTTTTATAACCGTGGTGTATGGGCCAGCTTACGTGCACTCGAATAATGTCACGGGGTATCGGCTACCTCCCACCAGCACAGGTACCGGATAACACAGTCCAACAAGACTTGGAGAGATAGAAAGAAATCACCTAGTGTTGCGGGTTTTGAACCTAAGACCTCATGATTCTCAACCCACTTCATTGATTACTAGGCCACACCGTTGGGTGCGTTTCCAGCCCTTTCTTTAGCTAATAATGAATATGTATGTGTCTTTTTTTTTGTGTGTGTGTGTGTGTCTGTAACAACTATTATTAAGCCTCTGTCAAGATCATATGTAACCAGTCTGCTCTATCCAGACCCAAATCAGGGGCGGAGTCAGGTGGGAGCAAGGGGTTCACGGGCAGAAAATTACTCTATATATACAAGGTTGAAATTATTTTTATGTATATACTATAGTAAATGTTCAATCCCTTTGACGTCCTCTTGCGTTTACCTAAGACAGGAATTCTCTACAAACAAAATGCCACGGGTTCAAATCGTGTCATCCCTACCTATTACTGCTCCTTTGGGCAGTAACGAGGGATCAATTTTGATTATTTTGAGCCCCTATGAACCCCGCCTCAGTAAAAATTCTGGCGACACCACTGACCTAAATCATTCCAAATAGAAGTATAGCAGAGTTAATTATAAGGTTCAAAAATATACAGCCCAACATAACTTATTACGCCACGTAGCCTAAATACAATATTATACAACACTATACCTGCGGAAAAGCATTATACATAATGTATCAACCTGGTATAAAAGTGCATAATAGTGTATAAAAGGTGTTTATACACAAATATGGGCTAAACCGGGTAACAAACTCAAAATATGGGCAACGTGGCGTAAATATTTTCTCCAATTATACATAGAGCATAATTTTCCCTGTATTATTTTGAACCCCCTTATGAAAAATTCTGGCTCCGCGCCACTAACCCAAATCATTCCAAATACAAGTATAGCTGAGTTAATTATAATGTACAGATATTTTTTTATTTTTTTTTTGGTGAAGTATAATGTACAGATATTTTCATGCAACAATAATACATAAAGAAAAAAAAAAAAAACATTACCCTCTTGCCACCATTCCCTAATAACTAATACATGTATTACTAATACCTGCATAACTCTAATCAGCTACTAAATGACCCCTTAATGCGTAAGAAAACAAACAAATAAACAATCCACACACGTTTAAGCTTAGAAAGCATTACCCTCTTGCCAACATTATAGAAAACTGCATATCCCTCAAGCAAACCAAGTCTCGAACATGAACTTTACTACACGTGATCAATTTCCCATATAACATGAATGTATCAACCTGGTATAAAAGTGTATAATAGCATATAAAAGGTGTTTATATACACAAATACGGGCTAAACCTGGTAATTTTCCCTATATATTTTGAACCCCCTCAGTAAAAATTCTGGCTCTACGCCACTAACCCAAATCATTCCAAATACAAGTATAGCATAGTTAATTATAATATATTGGTATTTTCATGCAACAATTAATATGTAACAAAAAAAAAAACCTTACCCTCTTGCCACCATTATAAAAAACCGGATATCCCTCAAGCAAACCAGTTTCGAAAAGCTCCTTAACGGTAGTAGGTCTTCCTATAATCGATATCTTCTTCGATATTTCCATACTACTACTCAATACAGACACACCATTACTATCATGAACTTCACCACATGTAATCAATTTACCTTCCAACAATTCCAAATTCTCATTAGACATATCAAGTGGTTCCACATTAACAGTAGTAACACAGTTGACTGTTAACGTTGACTCCTCTTTGACTTCAATTTCCACCATTTTACCCTCTGTTACGTCGTTAATTACAACTTTACCACTCAAATCACTCGGTTCATCTTCAACGCCACCGTTGCGCACTGGAATTCCCGAAATACCCTTTGTTTCATCGTTAATTACAATTTTACCACTTGAATTACACCTCAAATCACTCAGTTCTTCTTCAACGCTGCCATTGCGCACTGGAATTACGGAAATACCCTTTGTTTCATCGTTAATTACAACTTTACCACCTGAATTACACTCATTAGCTGCACTTTTCAATCTCTTGCACACTGGAATTACGGAATTACCCTCAGTTTCATCGTTAATTACAACTTTGCCACTTGAATTACACTTCAAATCACTCCGTTCTTCTTCAACGCTACCGTTGCCCGATGGAATTACGGAAATACCCTCGGTTACATCGTTAATTACAACTTTTCCACCGGAATTACACTTCAAACCACTCGGTTCTTCTTCGACGTCAACATTCTCACCCTTGCGCACTGGAATTACCGAAATACCCTTTGTTTCATCGTTAATTACGACTTTACCACTTGAATTACCCTCGGTTACATCGTTAATCACAACTTTGCCACTTGAATTACTACGCTCATTAGCGTTACTTTTCAATCTCTTGTTCCTTGTGTATACAACGACGCCGTTAGTGTCACGATTCCGAACCGGAGCATTAACCGAACCGTTCGATTCCGGTTTAATAACGTAACGCCGATCAGTTGTTCCGGTTTCGGTTTTGAGAACCGGTGACGTGGCTAACGGCTGTGACACGTCACGGTTCATCGTCGGTGTGAGAGCTATATATGGATCTATGGGAAACTGAAACCCTTATTCAAGTGTGAAGATTGTGAGAGTCCGTATTAATTAACTAATGAAGCTGGAATGAAAATAATACTTATGACCAAAAAAGGTTGCAATATAAATGAGTGGAAAGTGAATTATTTTAAAGTTTTAAGTAAAAGAAGAAAGTAAATTGCCTGAATTGAGCAATTCGCAAAATTATCCTTCTTTTGGGGTGGTCTTTTAACTTTTGTCCCTCAAATTGGCGGTCTTTAATTTTTGTCTTTTGCCTAAAATTCATGAGTTTCAAGTTCGAACATTTAGTTAGTCAAAAAATTTTAAAAAAATCCTAAAGGAGAGTTTGAATTTCGCTCTGCTCTCTCCGGCAGACTTTTAGTTATGCTTAACTAAAAGTTAAAAATTTTAAAAAAAATTGTAAGGCAGAGTTTGAATTTCGCTCTGCTCCCTCCGCCAGACTTTTAGTTATGCTCTACCAGAAATGGCAGACTTTGCCTTGAGGCATGTATTTTATTTTCTTAACTTTTCAAGGCAAACTTTTAGTTATGCCGGATCCGGCATAACTTTAGTTTTTCCTTAAGGCGTGTATGTCAGATCCAGCATACATGCCCCCAGCCTTGCCTTGCAAAATTATTTTTTTATTTTATGTTTAAGCAGTGGTTCGAACCCAGAACCTCAGGTATTCGTCCACCTTTCCAAGCGAAGGGCAAAACTTAAAGATCACAAATATGAAGGGTAAAATTTAAAGATCACAAATATGAGGGACAAAATTTAAAGACCACCCCAAAAGAAGGACAATCCGCGCAAAAAATGGGCATGAATTTCCTTTCAAATGACCTGGTCTTTAATTTTTGTCCTTCAAATGGTCTGATTTTTAATTTTTGTCCTTTAACAATCGAATTGGCGTTACTCTAGTTTCTCCTCCTTCGATTTCTGCTACTATCTGTTGTTTCTTATACTTTGATTATCATATTAATTTGTGGTAGTTATTGCTTCTTCTTTTTCCTTTCATCCTGCTTTATCATGCATCTATAGTATTTTTCACATGATTTTTTATACTGCTTTGAGTTGCTTGTTTTTGTGTCGAGAGTCTATCGGAAACAACCCCTCGACCGTCCAAAGTAGAGGTAAGATTTGCATACACTTTACCCTTCTCAAATTCTACTTTGTGAGATTTTACTGAGTATGCTGCAGCAATTTGTGCCTAGTTGGATACAAGTTCCTACGAAAAGGTACTACTTTGTTAGGAGGAGCAAAAATTAAAGACCAACACAAAATAGGGGAAAAGTTCAAATGGCCCATTCTAAAACACCCACAATGGAGTACAGTACTGACCAATTTGCAAAAAAAAAAAAAAAAAGCATTTCTGTTTGTGCAAAAAATTGTGAAAGTATTTTCGTCATCCGTGTACTTGAGTAAAATGCAAAAGGTTGAAAAAATAAAATAAAATAAAATTTGGCCTCAGATTTTGACTGAAAAGTTTTGTCTGTTATTCAATTCGATATTTGGGTGTTTTTTTTTTTATGACAATGGTGTTTAAGTGATTGTGCACCTTAATTATTTCATTAAGTATTCGCTACCTCTCGTAAGCATAGATATTAAAGTAACTCTATCCATTAAAATTCAGGTAAATAAAAGAAATTGCCCAATATTTTTTATTTGGTGAGAAATGCTGAAAAATTATTAGACTGATATTTGATTGAAGCTCAAAGAAAATAAACTGAACAATGTGTGCGCATCTAATATGTAATATGTACGATCAATTGTAATACTCATATTTAATATGATTTGGTAATAAACGCGGATTATTTGATGTAAATTATATGATTCTCAATTTCCTATTGCTTACACTTATCATGGTAAACTCTTCATTTCCTCTTCTAATTATTTTGTTCCAGATAATATATGGCCTAATCTTTGCTTAGTATTTGCAAATTCACTATGAATTAACAAATATTTAATGCTCTCTCTAAATCAATAAGTCCCGGCTTTTCTATTAAGGACATCAAAAAGAATAAATTCTTTTCAGGCTCAATAGTTCTATTTGTTGATGATATTGCCCCCACTTCCTTTGCTCATATTTCTTCTCATGCATTGGGTTAAAATAAGGGGAAATTTCAGAAATATACAATTTGCTCACTTACATTGCAAAAAAATAGTCCAAAATTTACATTGCAAAGCTTTAGCCCAAAAACACTTTTATACAGTGTTATACACTTATATACAAAAGACAGGTACATTATGTATATAGGTGTTTGAAGGTGTATAATGTGTAGGTATATACACTAAAAAATATAATTATACAATATTATACACAAATATGCATGAATACACATTTATACACGATTATACACTGGACTAATTACATTATGTATATGGGTGTATAAACATGTATAATAGTGTATAAGAGGTGTGTATACACCCATATAGGATATTATACACTATTATACACCCATTACCCCTGCACCTACCAGTTTCTCCACCTCCTGCAACTTCCCCTCCGTCGGCGTGACTCGAAATTTCTAGCCGGAACTCATCATCGGAGCTCAGTCGCGCAACAACCACAACGCCGCCGCCGCTCCATCTCCGGCCAAACAACTTAGACCAAACCCAACGCCACCAGTGGTTCTCGTTCGCCATCAATGGTTGTTTGCCAGCGACGTAGTGGTGGTCGGAGATTACGAGAGCATGAGAGAGGAGGCAGAGAGAGAGGGGGGAGGAGAGTGGGTCATTTTTTCGTAAGATTTAAAAATATGGGTCAATTTTAATAGCATTGTTACACTAATTCTCTTAAAATAACTCATACTACTGTTGTATATCCCTTCTTTGAAGTTGAACAGAATTCCCTTTGAACTTCTTTTCGCAAATAACTCACATATTATCATCTAAAAGTTTTTGAGTGTTGTTGCTATCCTATTTTGATAGATTATTTTGAATTTTGATTGTTCTTGTCTATAGCATATGTTTATCTACATTTATTTTGTGTGTGCGCAATATGTTAATTTATGTTAGTACGTATTAGTTTTCTATCGCTTTGTATGTGATATAGTACTCTCTTCCTTTCCTGTACAATTTGTTAGGCTTATTTATGGACGAAGTGCAAAGATCATTTTTTTGCACGGATTGACCTTCTTTTTGGGGTGGTCTTTAAATTTTGGCCCTCATATTTGTGGTCTTTAAATTTTGCCCTTCGCTTGAAAAGGTAGGCGAATACCTGAGGTTCTGGGTCTGAACCCCCGCTTAGGCATAAAATAAAATAAAAAATTCGCAAGGCAGGGCTGGAGGGGTGTATGCCGGATCCGGCATACAATCCTTAAGGAAAAACTAAAGTTATGTCGGATCCGGCATAACTAAAAGTTTGCCCCATAAGGCAGAATTTTTCCTTAAGGCATAGTTTAGTTATGTCTTATGGGGCAGACTTTTAGTTAAGGCATAACTAAAAGTATGCCCCATAAGGCCAGAACTTTTCCTTAAGGCATAAACTTTGCCTTATAAGACAAACTTTTAGTTATGCCTTAATGAGAAGTTCAGCCCTATGGGGCATACTTTTCGTTATGTCTTATGGGGCACACTTTTAGTTAAGGCATAACTAAAAGTTTATCTTGAAAAGTAAAAAATAAATAAAAATATATGCTTCAAGGCAAAGTCTGTCCCCTCCGACAGACTTTTTGTTAAACATAACTAAAAGTCTGTCGGAAGGGGCATAGCGAAATTCAAACTCTTCCTTGTGAATTTTTTTAAAATTTTTGACTGAGCAGGGGTTCGAACCCGGAATCCATGGGTTTTAGCCGAGGGGCAAAATTTAAAGACCACAAATATGACGGGCAAAATTTAAAGACCACCCCAAAAGAAGGGCCATTCACAGAATTGCCCTGCAAAGATAGTCGATTTCAAGATGTACACCATTTAAGTCATAGCCGGAATTCTTATTCTTTTTGAAAGTTTAGCCATTATTAAATCAACTTTAGGCGTGCGAGTCTGAAGCGCAAAGTATAACTTCAGACAATTCGAAAGCAAACAACTTCAACTATTTTTGCTTGAAGTTCAAGTCATATATGACTGAACTTCAACCATTTTTACGCGAAGTGCAGACCATAAACGAACTTCAACCATTTTAAAATGAAATGCATGCAATATATGACTGAATCACTTGACAATTAAACTTCTAACCCCCTGTTTGGATGGTGGTTTCCCGTGGTTCATTAATGTACAGTATGGTGTTGTGCAGTATGGTATTGTATTGTACTGTACTGTATTAATGAACACAATGTTTGGATACACTGTATCGTTTCTTGTGGTTTAATAATCATCTTATTGTTTGGTTTGACTGTATGGTGTTGTATAATAACATGTAGGTTTACTAAAATACCCTTAATTAATATAACTATTAAAAATATCAACAAGTACTAGGATAATCCCAATTTAAAGGACAATAAATAACTGCTTTGTTCTCTTTTTCTTTTTCTTTGACTCTATAACTTTTAATTCTTCCAGAAACATATGAACAATTATCAGCAAAAAACTTCTCCAATAATATGAAACAAAAAGTTTATGTATTCCACGTATAGAGAAGATCAGTCCTCAATCTCAGTACATTTACACAATATACGAAGTTAAAAGCACTGTACAGATGGAATGTATCAACTAATAAATTACTAAATATATCAAAAATGTCCAAAGCAACCACAAGAGATACCTGTTACATTGGTGACGATATAATAGTTGAAAACACCAATTCAGCAATTTTAATCCATAACATAAAATTTATCACATCAAAATATAAATTACTAATAAAACCCACTACTAGGAAATAATAATAAGATCAAGAATACTAGTATAACTCAATTTTCATCACGCATCGCGGACAACACTAGTGATTTGCGTGCTTCCCATGGGGCTCCAATCAGCATTCGACAAAAATCTGCATGTTGACAAATATATGAATAAGCTCTTGTGATCAAAGTCGGTTCCAATCCCATCTCATTTACCATTGCCCATATCTCAGACTCTGGAATCGGTGGTAGTGTTGAAAGACGGTTGATGGCACTTGCCAAATGATCCAACCCGCCTCTCAACAAAGTAGCCATTTCTCCAACATGATCTTGTTTTGCCCGTTTAGTCTTATTAGTTAACGGTGTTCGTGAAGAGACATTCAATTTAGCGGCAGCATCGGTTGGTTGCTCATGCTCAGCTTGACCATATTCCTCTGTATTTTCCAGGGAGGCAACATTCTCAGAAACCAGTTCATCTATATCATCAATTGTCACAGAGGTAGTACTTGGTCTTTTCAAATTATCACGAGTACATCTTCTCAACATTTCTGGTCCAGTCTCAGCATACTTTCCAGTAGCTCTATCTTTTCCATATATTACAAGTAACTTATCAAAATTTCTGATTGGCTTGTCCTTCCATTCCTTAGCTGCCGGCTTAGCCTACATATTTAACCATTAATTAAGAATTGAAAAATATCATTGTACACAAATAAGAAGAAAAAAATGTTAATAGACAAAAAAATACCTAAATTAATTGATCTCATACTTCTGATTCGGCACACCACTTGTTTGTGGTAGGATCCCATGCAAACCCACTCAATCCACCATTTTGAAATATATCATAACACCTGGTAAACTGCCTTTTAATAACCTTGACACGATTGTGAAGTTTCTCCTTTGTGAAAAGTTTGCCAGGAAATTTATCTTGAAGTTTCCTTAGTATATTATTCGATGCAGTTGAAGTGAATGTTCCACCAACCCTATTTCCGTCAACGTGCTCATGGTGGTATGCGTCAATTAACACATCATCCATGACTTGTGACCAAACAATAGAAGAATTATCTGAAGCCTCTGTATCACTTGAGTCTGCTTTTGACTTTTTCGGCATAGTTGCCAACTACATAATTAAAATAATTTAGATAATAGCATACTTCACTTATACACATTCAGAGGATATAAGGGGAAAAAAACATCCATTATACATATAGGAAATTGTATTACACATAATAGCTGCAATTCAAACAATGAATTTACGAACACGTGAATCTAGCAAATTGAACATTAAATAAAGTAAATGACATTACAAATAAATATCATTTAAGTTTTCATTCAAAAAAAATTAAGCTTGGTAGTTAGACCACATGCTGGCTGCAATTTGATCTCGAATTGTCTCTCCTCTTTGTGTTTCGTCATTGCTTTCCGTAGAATTTGACGGTTCTTCAGGCACACTATCACTATTCATAAGCTCAACATCCACTTGTACAAGTAACTCATCGTTTGGATTTACTCCTCTTAAATAGTTGTGCAAAATACAACACGCAAAAATAATAAGTTTTTGGGTACCAACACCATATGATGGCTCAGTTGAACTAGCAATTATAGGAAATCTCTTTTTAAGAACTCCAAATGCTCGTTCAATAGCATTACGCAAAGATGCATGTCGCAGATTAAACAATTCACGAGGATTTCGAGGTGGATTTCTTGAATACTCTTTCAAGTGATACCGCGCTCCCCTATAAGGTGTGATAAGCCCACTTCTCAACATGATTCCTCCATCAACAAGGTAGTATTTACCTAAAGATAAAATCAAAATTTTCAATTATTTGCTCAACACATATTTTTCTTTAAAGTAAATACTTTTCAGTATTTACCTTCGGGAATTTTTAACGGTTCTTGTCTAGTTAGTGCTTCTTTCATGATTCTTGAATCAGATGCTGTCCCTTCCCATCCAGCTAATACGTACGTGAATTTTAAATCAAACGTACATGCAGCCAATATATTTTGTGTTGGATAATATTTCCTCCCACGATATTTGGGTGCTTCATCTTGTGAAACTTTAGCACGTATATGTGTTCCATCGATTGCACCAATACAATCCTGACATTATAAGTATGAATTAACATCTTAAGGATTTTAACATTTGCAAACTATAAAGATGGTAGTTGTGTTCACCTTAAAGTATGGGTAGAATCTTTGGTTGCTGGCAATTTCAGAAGGAACTTGGGAGCCATCGGGTTGTTTAATAAATTTTTCATACAACCCCAAAATAGCTCACAAGACAGTATGAAAATGACGACTAACCGACTCCCCAGAGCGCCGAAAGATTAAAGATAACTCTCGATTTGTCATATTATGTGCTAACAACCAAAGGGCTTTTGCAACTTGTTCTTCAACAGTAACTTGAAGCGTTGGTCTAAGACCACCGTCTCTAATCAAAATCTCGCATAACCCGATGAAAGCCGAAGGAGTCATCCTTATAATATTAAAACAGAGTTCACTCGAGAATAGATAGCTCAGTAATTCATTTCTAACTTGTTCTCCCTCAAGCCGTATTTCATTTGGTATCGAGCAAGAATGTTCAACATCATATGTATAGGTCCAAAACCAAATAACTACCAAGCTCGCAGCATATGCAGTTAAAGAGCTCACTTGTTGTAATTTCTGTCTATTATCTTGATTATTCATATCGACCATCTATAACGAAAAATTTAAGGAGATAAAAATATTGTTTGAAACTAAAACCAGATAGCATATATATATTTCTATTAATGGTTTAATTAAGAAAAAAAAGTAGACAAAATTTGACAACAGACAATGCAAAAGTGGAGTTGTCATCTAACCCAATTCGTAATAGACCGCTGCTCTTCTTTTGCATTCTACTAATCGGATAAAAGGACTTTCACCTCAGAAACAAACTATACCACAAGCAAAAGTATCACCAAAACTATTTGAATAAGTAATAGCATAAATTCTACACATAATACAAACTACACTACATAGCGAACTGGTTGAGAATAACAAGGAAAGTTACCATTATGTTCTGCTTGCTATTTTTTTTTTACTACAATATACAGTTGAAGAAAACTAGCAGATGTGAGTGAAAGTAAGAGGAATCATATATGATACGCACAACATGGAAGAAACAGAAAGTAATAAAAGGAATCATATATGGTAATTGAGATCCTTTGGTATATGACAAGGTATATGACAAGGAAAAATGCATGCTTCAGTTTCCATGATTTTCCAGAAGCAAATATTGTGAAGTTAGCCTACAACGATTCAAAACAAAGCACAAAGAGAGCAGTAAGACAAAGAAGAGAACATACGGTTACAACTGAATTTCGCCGCCGATGGAGTTCACAGAGTAATTGGCTTCAGACGTTTGAAGGATTTGGAGGCAAAATTAAACATCTAGTTTATATATATTAATAAAACTAGGGTAAAGGATTAAATAGGAATTTTAAAATATAAGTAGGGTTATAATGGGGAAATAAAATATGTAACCACGGAAAAACCACCAAATCCGTGGTTACAAAAATTGGGACTTTTCATGGTTATATAACCATGAGATGAACCATGGGTTTACAACACCATACCACATAATTTTAAGAACAATGGAAACAAACATGGTTTCATACAAAACCATACATTAATGAATCACGGGAAACCACCATCCAAACAGGGGGTAAGTGATGTATGATTTTTTCCCCTCTCAGTGTGATATTACTTTTGAGCAACACAGTAATTCAAAAGAACGCGCCTTGGCACCGTAGATTATTTAAAAAAAAAAACAAAAGAAAAATAAGGGAAAACAGAAGAGTAAAGCTTAGCTAACTAATGATTCAAAATCTTTTAACAAGTGACAATAAAAGAAAAAACTTGTCGGACCGTTTGATATTTTCCTAAACTTCTGGTCCTATATTGTCTGTACGTATGATCATTTTCACTCAACATTGGCATTTCTTATGGTTCATTACTTCCGTTCATTGTAATTGCTCTTTGGTTATTATTTATTAAGTGAGAGAATTTTTAACCGAAAAATATTACTTTTTAAAGTAATGAATAGGTGTAAGCATTAGTCTAATAAAGTAGTACTTAATATCAAATCAATTGTCCACTGCTGCAACGATTCCAAATGCATGACGTAATAATGTTGTCTAGAAATGGCCACATTGTATTTTCTCTATGTACATCAGTATAAAATATTCTTGAAAATTAGATAGTGTAAAGATGTTTTTTGGCACTAGCTTGAATGACATCCAATGTAAGAGTACAAATGTATTTCAAAGATACTTTGTCATCCAATGAAAAATAAAAACAAATTCCTTTTTAAGTATAAGTGGCATAATCTTTTTCCTAAGATGTATATATATTGCAACTTGTTAGTATTACCCTTATGATTTAGGGAATAAGATTACAAGATCCTCTTAACATAGTGAATTTGGAATTATTACATCATAATGGGGAAAAGAAACTAGGTACGCTGCCATGCTTAGCATAAGATGTGTGCAACCTTTCGATGAGTTGGTATAACTTCTACATGTGTATTAAAAGGGTTAAATTTCATACGAATATTTTATTTGGAAATCACTATTTAATATGTATTTACTTTTTAAAATTTTGTATACATTATTTTGGAATAACTTTAGATATGCGGTGTCTGAAGTTAGGCTTGACAAATCCTACCTTGAAATAAAATATTTGAAGTTTCATATGATTGAATGAAGTTCAGGCAAAAATGGTTGAAGTTTAGACAAACTAATTGAACTTTAGTCATATGCGTTTGAACGTCAGTCATATGAAACTTCAAACATTGCATGTCCGAAGTTATTTCGAAGTGATACACTTGCAAATTTTTATGCACTGCATGTATGACTTAAATGGAGATCCTGAAATCGGGTATATGTGCAGGTTAACAATTAAAAGTTGTGATGTATTCAAATCTAAATAGGTCATTACAGCATAAAAGGTTGTGTTGGGATGCTAAATACCACGTATTCTTAATAAGAGGTCTCAAATTCTAGTCCTGATAATGAAATCACGTTTGACAGGAAATGCTTCATCCCAAGTTACTTCCTAGCGTGAATTTGAATTAGTTGGATCCTAGCAGTAACCAATACCAATGGGAACAAAAAAAAAATATTATTGCAGGGAAAACTCATCCTATATATGCATGACACAACATTCGTAGGCGTTTGGCCATGAAAATCAAATATTTTTCACTTTATTTTGTATTTTGGAGTTGGAGTTGAAGTTGAAGTTGTGTTTGGTTATAGTTTTTGCAAAGAATATTTGGTTGTTTAAATGTATTGAAAGTGAAAAAAAAAAGTGAAAAACAAGTTTTTATTGTTTTTCAAATTTCAAATATAAGTTCAAGTTGTATTTGAAACTTTTATGGCCAAACACCATAAAGTGAAAAAATATTTCTCAAAAAAGTGAATAATTTCAACTAATGTTTAGAACGCAGCCAGCCGCATCAACCACTCAGAAGTCAGCTGAAAGCACACAAATGTACAAGAACTTCATTACATTATTCCAACAACCTTTCTTGCTTCACGTAGGAAACATAATGCTATAATCAAACTAATCATAAACAAAACACACTCAAACATTAATACAACACAATAAACCATTATTCTGGCCATAGGACTATACGTAAAACACTCCTTGAGTATTTAGTTTTTTTTTTTTTTTTTAAAAACTCAATAATGAAGAACTAAGTAATTAAGGACAAAAAAAAAGTAATTAAGGACAGGATTAATTAGCATAATCTGCCTTGTTTTGAAATTGTCTTTTTTAGGAAAACTAGTATACATCAATTCCTAGAGCCCCATCAAGAGACTCAAAATGCCAAAGGATTAGAAGTTGCCCTTAAATTTGACCAGAAAATCACCATACCATGAACATG
The DNA here is from genome assembly GCF_019175385.1 of Lycium barbarum. Taxonomy (NCBI): domain Eukaryota; kingdom Viridiplantae; phylum Streptophyta; class Magnoliopsida; order Solanales; family Solanaceae; genus Lycium; species Lycium barbarum. The sequence goes on along the minus strand of NC_083339.1, from coordinate 4,313,275 downwards.
CCGGCCATTTACCTTAATTACCATGGAACTAATCAAGATTCTTCATGAATGATAATAGTTCCCCCCAAGCATCATCACAAAAATCATATTTTGCAGCCACCCTTTTGTTATCTTCAACATCTGTTGGTTCTAGTCTTTTCTGTTTACGTAGGAGTTCTTCCTTTTTCTCCATCAATAATTACCTTAAACAGGGAAGGAGCAGCAAAAACCACTAAAACAAGCCTAGAGATTTGATTAAAACCCTTTGTTGATGTTAATGAAGACAAATGTAAGAAAGAAGGTGACTTAAGTAGGGGGAATGTGGTCACTTTGGGTAAAGGAGGAACAAAAACGAAAGTAGGAAAAAAGAGTAAAATGGAGAGGTGGGTTGGCAAGTTTAGAATCTTATAAGGGATATGCCATTGGTACCTTCTTCCACTGCTCTTACATCACATATGTTATTTCATTGTTTATGTTTATAATTAAGAAACTCGTGAGTGTCAATGGCACACGGTTCGAAACTCGATAAATATTGAGTCACTTTTTTCTATCATCATATACTTAAATATTAAGTATTTTTTTGACAAAGTTCAAACTCGTAATATGTTATTTATTTGTACATCGCGCTCTTATCACTATACCAGATTCCTTGGGACCACATGTAGTATTTCTTCTGATGGCCTCTTATTACTTTCCGACCCTTGAGTTTTTTATATGTCATGCTTTACTTTTTTGTAGATGGTACTATTTTCTAATCAAATAAACCACGTATAGTTTTAAGGTTTAATTTAATTATTATATTAGAGGATGAAATCATCGTTCACACGCAGAATTTTAGAAGAGCGGTCATGAATTAAGTTTTTCAGCAAAAGTGACTCGTATGTATTGCTGAAACATTTCAAACTATGACCCACCTTTAGTTGTTAGAAACTATTAATTACTTCCTACGTATGAATGGAAGTGCCTTATTACTGTTCTTTTTAATATGTTTCTAGAAGTATGCATCTTTCTTGCTTCATCAACACAAAATACAATTTTCGAAAAAGCCACCCCCTTTAATACGAGTGTAAATTCTATGCGCTCAATGGCGCAATTAAATTTTTGAAAAACTTACATAAACAATTATCTTTTATAAGCTACTAACAATATAGCTACAAATTTATAATTTACAAGTCGTAGCTACCTTTTATGTGATTTCGACTGTATTTTCATTTTTTTTTAAATACAACAGAATACATGTATCATAAAAACAGAGCGAGTAAATCCTTTAAATACACGAAGGAGTTTCGGCTGTATTTCTGTATTTTTAAATATAGTGAAACACACGTCTCATAAAAGGGTGGAGTAAATCCTTTAAATACGCGAAGGAGTTTTATATTTCATTGTATTTATATACTGATAATCCTTTTGTTTTTGCTGTATTTAACTGTATTTCAGTGTTGATTTATCATTTTGTTTTGGCTATATTTGAATGTATTCGACTGTATTTAAATGTATTTACACTAAAAAATGACGAATTGAAGAATACAGTTAAATCCGGCCAAATCTCCGGCGAAAAAAATAAAATACACTATATTTAAAAAGGAAGAATACAATCTAAACCGTTTGGATCTCCGGCGAAATACAAATTACCACTATATTTACACCAACAAATGAAGAATACATTTAAATCCTTTTAAAAATACACTATATTCGGGTGTACTTGATTATTCAAATACACATTTTCTCTTGTGAAATACAAGCGATTCCGGTCCCAATGATCCCTCGGATCCCAAGCGCTCCAAAGAATCGTCCATTTCAAAACCCTAATTTCGTCTCGGAGTATCAAGATGCAAGGTCGAAGTCCAAAAATGCAGAAAAATATCTACTTCTTCATGCAAATATATGTTGCCAACTTTGATCGAAGTAGAGAGAATATTCCGGCGAGGATAACGGGGAGAGACGAGTATTAAAATATCGACGGCGAAAGGCAAATCAACCCATATCAATCCAGATCTAATTTCCAGATCAGTTCCAACTCTGGCGGTGCTTATGAGAGAAAGGAAGAGAGAGAGCCAGTTGTTTTGGTTGGGCTCCGGTAGAGCTTCGCCGGAGAGAGGTGTTTTATCGTGGTTCGTCGCTGGAGTTTCGGCAGTGGGGCGGCGGTGATTGTGTTTGTGAGTAGGAGGGAGAGAGATTTTTTTTTTTTAGGGTTTGGAGAAGATGAAAAATCTAAAATGTGTAGTGAGGGAAAATATAGAGAGGTATATGTATTTTGAAAGTTACTGGACCACTTATGAAATGTAATTTTTGGAAAAATAAAGCTACGAAAATTAAATAAAAAATAAGGTAGTTATTATTCATAAATAAGTCTTAGAGGTAGTTGTGGCAAGTAAATTTCCCTAATTTTTATTAAGAAGTAAAATATAATTTACACCTTTCAAGATAATTCAACATACATTAAAAATATTTATCAAATCTATATAGGGTAAATTTTCGGGAGAAAAAGGGACGTCATTGACTCTCCTTATACTCCCTTCGTCCCATAATAAGTGTCACCTTAATAAAAAAAACAATTGTCCCATAATAAGTGTCACCTTAGAAAATCAAGAAATAAATTGGGTAGTTTTTTCCAACTCTACCCTTAGACAAAAACTGACAGGTTAAAGTGACATTTAAATAATGATTGGAAAAGCCACATAGTAACTTGGGTATTGTTGGATTCCTAATGTCAAAAGGATTACTATTTGTGCATGCTCTAATCAAGAGAAAAAAGTAAATTATTTTTATGATATAGGGATAATCTAGTAAACTTTACATTGCATTATTGACTTCTTAATATGCGTGTTTTTTGCTAAGGTGTAAGGAGGGAGTATTAGACAAGGATATTTCCGCGGTTCTGCACTTGTATGCACTGACAATAATAACAAAGTTATATGTTTACACTGTCAAATCAATTGAAAATCTAATTATAGATGATTGCACTCAATAAATCAATTCGCAACCTGGAAAATAAAGCAGGTAATCTTTTGTACATAATTAAACTACACTAATTTTATAAATACTCGTGATATTGTAAAATATATAGGTTAAATCAATTAAATTATATATTAGGTGGTGGTATTTTCTATACCTATAGATCACGTGTTATTGTGGAATTCAAATGGGTATGTTGTTGTTGGTGGTGGTATTTCCTATACCTATATATGTATCGTTTGCAGATAATTAATTTCACTAACAGTGTAAAATTTTCGTGACAATGTCAGCAGATGCATGTAGGTTAAATCCTTACATTATAAGTAATTAGTAGGTAATTTGTACACCTACATATGTGTCTCTATCTAAATGTTGAATATAATTTAAAACGCTTTTTGAGGTGACACAACCAGCAGAACTACTTCCTCTGTCTCAAATTATCTGTTGTGATTTTTAAAAATAGTTGTTTCGAATTAATTCTCATTTTATAAATTCAAGACAAAATTAATTATTTTTTCTATTTCATCTGTAGTAGTTGTTGTTCTTGAAGACTACATGCATCTCAATTGGGATGATGTTGTGATTGTTCAAATATCGATGAAGGTAGTAGTTTCTATTTTATTTTTTTAACTTTTCAAGACAAACTTTTAGTTATGCCTTAAGGAAAAGTTTCCCCTTATGGGGCATACTTTGGTTATGCCTTAACTAAAAGTCTGCCCCATAAGGCATAACTAAACTATGCCTTAAGGAAAAGTTTTGCTTTATAAGGCAGACTTTTAGTTATGCCGGATCCGGCATAACTTTAGTTTTTCCTTAAGGCGTGTATGTCGGATCCACTATACACGCCCCCAGCCCTGCCTTGCAAAATTAATTTTTTATTTTATGCTTAAGCGGTGGTTCGAACCCAGAACCTCAGGTATTCGCCCACCTTTCCAAGCGAAGGGCAAAACTTAAAGATCACAAATATGAAGGGCAAAATTTAAAGATCACAAATATGAGGGGCAAAATTTAAAGACCACCCCAAAAGAAGGACAATCCGCGCAAAAAATGGGCATGAATTTCCTTTCAAATGACCTGGTCTTTAATTTTTGTCCTTCAAATGGTTTGATTTTTAATTTTTGTCCTTTAACAATCGAATTGGCGTTACTCTAGTTTCTCCACCTTCGATTTCTGCTACTATCTGTTGTTTCTTATACTTCGATTATCATATTAATTTGTGGTAGTTATTGCTTCTTCTTTTTCCTTTCATCCTGCTTTATCATGCATCTATAGTATTTTTCACATGATTTTTTATACTGCTTTGAGTTGCTTGTTCTTGTGTCGAGAGTCTATCGGAAACAACCCCTCGACCGTCCAAAGTAGAGGCAAGATTTGCATACACTTTACCCTTCCCAAATTCTACTTTGTGAGATTTTACTGAGTATGCTGCAGCAATTTGTGCCTAGTTGGATACAAGTTCCTACGAAAAGGTACTACTTTGTTAGGAGGAGCAAAAATTAAAGACCAACACAAAATAGGGGAAAAGTTCAAATGGCCCATTCTAAAACACCCACAACGGAGTACAGTACTGACCAATTTGCAAAAAAAAAAACATTTCTGTTTGTGCAAAAAATTGTTAAAGTATTTTCGTCATCCGTGTACTTGAGTAAAATGCAAAAGGTTGAAAAAATAAAATAAAATAAAATTTGGCCTCAGATTTTGACTGAAGAGTTTTGTCTGTTATTCAATTCGATATTATTTGGGGTGATTGTTTTTATTTTTTTTATGACAGTGGTGGTTAAATGATTGTGCACCTTAATTATTCCATTAGGTATTTGCTACCTCTCGTAAGCATAGATATTAAATTAACTCTATCCATTAAAATTCAGGCTAATAAAAGAAATTGCCCAATATTTTTTATTTGGTGAGAAATGCTGAAAAATTATTAGACTGATATTTGATTGAAGCTCAAAGAAAATAAACTGAACAATGTGTGCGCATGTAATATGTAATATGTACGATCAATTGTAATACTCATATTTAATATGATTTGGTAATAAACGCGGATTATTTGATGTAAATTATATGATTCTCAATTTCCTATTGCTTACACTTATCATGGTAAACTCTTCATTTCCTCTTCTAATTATTTTGTTCTAGATAATATATGGATGTTCCTAATCTTTGCTTAGTATTTGCAAATTCACTATGAATTAACAAATATTTAATGCTCTCTCTAAATCAATAAGTCCCGGCTTTTCTATTAAGGACATCAAAAAGAATAAATTCTTTTCAGGCTCAATAGTTCTATTTGTTGATGATACTGCCCCCACTTCCTTTGCTCATATTTCTTCTCATGCATTGGGTTAAAATAAGGGGAAATTTCAGAAATATACAATTTGCTCACTTGCATTGCAAAAAAATAGTCTAAAATTTACATTGTAAAGATTTAGCCCAAAAACACTTTTATACAGTGTTATACACTTATATACAAAAGACAGATACATTATGTATATATGTGTTTGAAGGTGTATAATGTGTAGGTATATACACTCAAAAATATAATTATACAATATTATACACGAAAATATGCACGAATACACATTTATACACGATTATACACTGGACTGATTACATTATGTATATGGGTGTATAAACATGTATAATAGTGTATAAGAGGTGTATATACACCCATATAGGATATTATACACTATTATACACCCACTACCCCTGCACCTACCGGTTTCTCCACCTCCTGCGACTTCCCCTCCGTCGGCGCGACTCGAGATTTCTACCCGGAACTCATCATCGGAGCTCAGTCGCGCAACAACCACAACGACGCCGCTGCTCCATCTCCGGCCAAACAACTTAGACCAAACCCAACGTCACCAGTGGTTATCGTTCGCCATCAATGGTTGTTTGCCAGCGACGTAGTGGTGGTCGGAGATTACGAGAGTAAGAGAGAGGAGGCAGAGAGAGAGGGAGGAGGAGAGTGGGTCATTTTTTCGTAAGATTTAAAAATATGGGTCAATTTTGATAGCATTGTTACACTAATTAACATAGAGTGTAATTTTCTCTTAAAATAACTGATACTACTGTTGTATATCCCTTCTTTGAAGTTGAACAGAATTCCCTTTGACCTTCTTTTCGCAAATAACTCACATATTATCATCTAAAAGTTTTTGATTGTTCTTGCTATCCTATTTTGATCGATTATTTTGAATTTTGATTGTGCTTGTCTATAGCATATGTTTATCTACATTTATTTTGTGTGTGTGCAATATGTTATTTTATGTTAATACGTATTAGTTTTCTATCTCTTTGTATGTGATATAGTACTCTCTTCCTTTCCTGTACAATTTGTTGGGCTTATTTTTGGACGAAGTGCAAAGATCATGTTACATTCCGTATCTTAGAACTAAGGTTAGACTCGTATCATTAGAGTTTTAGTGGGAAAATTGAAGGTTTGAACGTTTTGCGAAAATGGTTGATAGGCCTATTTCGAGCAGCCAGAACTCCTTGATTAGTTGGGAATTTGGGAAAGTACCCTGAATGAAAGTTGTAGTATGTAGAAATACCTTTCTAACGATATCTGGACCAGGCCAATGAGAGATCAGAGCAAGGAGATATGATCGTCTCAATATGGCTAATAGTAAGGCACTTAAAATTCTATAGAATCGGTTAAGTTTTCGATACGTTTGGATTACGGTCAAATTTAGTGAAACTACGTTGGGAATTTGAGAAAACTTAAAACATGAAAGTTGTAGTACTTTGAAAAATCTTTCCAACGGTATATTATGGAGCCCAAACAGAGCTCTGTACAAGAAGTTATGACCATTTTACCGAACACTATATAGAACCGACACACGTCACTTTTCAGGGAGCGTGAGGGCGCGTGCGATGTCCCCGCGTCGCGGGTCGATCACACAAAAACACCCTCTCTGAGTATCAACTTGTAGAATTTCGCGCGATGCACGTGCGTCGCGGACCCATCGCATAACAGGTCGGGTTTCGGGTCAAAAGTCGGGATTTCGCGTTTTAAGTTATATTTAAGCTTGGGGTTTATTTCCCAACACCCCTAGTCACAAAAAATAACCCTAAAGTCAGAGGGAACAAGTCCTAAGCCTCAAGAACCCTCCAAGGTAAGTTTTATCATGATTCTAGGTTGAATTCAAGTCCCTAATCTCTTTCTAACTTGAGTACACCCTTCAAATCAATAGAGTTGTGAGTGGAATGTTATTGTTGGGCGTGGAAACCCTAGACCTCGAATTCAAGAGGATGGAACGTCAAAAATGTAATGCTTCTGCACTCTAATCATTCATAATAGTGAATTGATGAGTTCTTGGGAGAATAGTAAATGGGTTTAGTAAAGAGAATTACACGAACTATAGTAGGGTTTTGGATTATTGACTTGAGATTGTTATAATGATATGGGTGATGGAGAATGATGTTAATTACACCTAATTGAGATTGTAGAATCACCTAGAAGTAATAGAATGAGAATTGGGTGAAGAAACACCATTAATGGAGATTGTGGAGCTTTATGCCCACTAAGTGTTTGATAAAATGCTTAGATGACCAAAGCATGAATATTATTGCTAATATAGAATCCCTTTGACTTGTATTGATATAGATCAAAGTTGAAAGGGTTGACGAACATTGTATTACGCTCAAAGGCTGGAATTAAGGTATGTGAGGCTAACTATCTACGTTAGGGAATATTCATGATTCTCCCTACGCCTCATTCTTCATACTTGTCAGTAATTTGACTCAGAATACAGTTTAGCCCGAGTTCCATGATATGATATAGAACTGTTATCTTCTAGGGTTGCAGTTACAGAATTCATTCATGGTTGTCACTTTGAACATCATGAACTCAACACGTAATCTTTATAGACTTATGCATTGTTATCACATGAGTCTCAGTCAGTTTCAGTCAGTGTATAACCAGTTATTTGCATGAGTCCCATAATCAGAAACAGTTATCATGCTATCAGCTATAGCCAGTCTCAGTCTTGTAAATTGTTAATGTTGAACACTTGTATCTGTATTTTTAGGCCCTAGGCCACAGTTTATGCATACGTATTGCTTGGGCCTGAGGCCACAGTTTTTGTGCACATTATTTGGGCCCTAGGCCACAGTTATATTTACAGTTTTACAGGTGATTCTTCATCCAGAACAGGGAGTACTTCAGCTTCTTGCTTTCCTGTTTAGTTCAGTTTCAGTTCCAGTATTTTATTGCTTCAGTTGCTTTACATACCATTATAATTCAAATGTGCTGATGTCTCTTTTATTGCTTGGGGACCTGCATCTCGCGATGCAGGCAACGATATATAGGTTGACGACTCAGCTATTTAGGAGTGCACGTATCAGCTACTAGTGAGCCCTAAATTCCTTCGGGGCATTGTCAGCTATCCAGTTATTTCAGTTTATAGACAGCTCTATTATTCAGTACTCTTAGAGGCTTCATAGACACAGTTCAGGCAGTCAGATATTTATTATGTTAGCCTTGTAGACAGTTATACTCAGTCGTTCAGTTGTTTTGGTTTAGCCATGTTGGCTACTTTCAGATATGTTTAGATTGTCTAAATATTTCCGCATTATGATATTCCAGTCAGACTTTTAGTTAATCAGCATGTGTTAGTTTTATTTTATAAATTAGTTATGTTTTGGTATCACATGTTGATTCAGCCAGCCAGTTGGTTTGCTCGGTCACATACAGTCAGGCATCGGGTGCCGTGTTACGTCCAGGCCCAGGTTCGGGGCGTGACAGATCATTTTTTTGCACGGATTAAATTTTTTCCCTCATATTTGTGGTCTTTAAATTTTGCCCTTCGCTTGAAAAGGTGGGCGAATACCTAAGGTTCTGGGTCCGAACCCCCGCTTAGGTATAAAATAAAATAAAAAATTAGCAAGGCAGGGCTGGAGGCGTGTATGCCGGATCCGGCATACAATCCTTAAGGAAAAACTAAAGTTATGCCGGATCCGGCATAACTAAAAGTTTGCGCCATAAGGCAGAATTTTTCCTTAAGGCATAGTTTAGTTATGTCTTATGAGACAGACTTTTAGTTAAGGCATAACCAAAAGTATGCCCTATAAGGCCAGAACTTTTCCTTAAGGCATAGACTTTGCCTTATAAGACAAACTTTTAGTTATGCCTTAATGAAACGTTCAGCCTTATGGGGCATGCTTTTAGTTATGTCTTATGGGGCACACTTTTAGTTAAGGCATAACTAAAAGTTTATCTTGAAAAGTAAAATAAAAATAAAAGTAAAAATATATGCTTCAAGGCAAAGTCTGCCCCCTCCGGCAAACTTTTAGTTAAACATAACTAAAAGTCTGCCGGAAGGGGCATAGCGAAATTCAAACTCTGCCTTGTGATTTTTTTAAAATTTTTGACTGAGCAGGGGTTCGAACCCGGAATCCATGGGTTTTAGCCGAGGGGCAAAATTTAAAGATCACAAATATGAGGGGCGAAATTTAAAGACTACCCCAAAAGAAGGGCCATTCGCAGAATTGCCCTGCAAAGATAGTCGATTTCAAGATGTACACCATTTAAGTCATAGCCGGAATTCTTATTCTTTTTGAAAGTTTAGCCATTATTAAATCAACTTTAGGCGTGCGAGTCTGAAGCGCAAAGTATAACTTCAGACAATTCGAAAGCAAACAACTTCAACTATTTTTGCAAGAAGTTCAAGTCATACATGACTGAACTTCAACCATTTTTACCCGAAGTGCAGGCCATAAACGAACTTCAACCATTTTAAAATGAAATGCATGCAATATATGACCGAATCACTTGACAATTAAACTTCTAAGTGATGTATGATTTTTTCCCCTCTCAGTGTGATATTACTTTTGAGCAACACAGTAATTCAAAAGAACGCGCCTTGGCACCGTAGATTATTAAAAAAAAAAAAAACAAAAGAAAAATAAGGGCAAACAGAAGAGTAAAGCTTAGCTAACGAGAAAAGGACCAAAATCATCCATAATGTTTGGGTTTGGATCAAAATCATACATATTCTTTCACATTGAGCACTAATAGTACATTATGTTTGCATAAGTGGTGCACTTTAGTCAAACTCCCAAATAAATTTAACGGAAAAGAACAAAAATGCCCCTGAACTTTTAGAAAAGGTATAAAAATACCCTTTATTCATCTATTTTGCTAAAACTACCCCTCAATTCAATTTTTTGGCTCATTTTTTCCCCTTGACTAACGGACAACACTAATTTAAAAAAAATAAAAATAAATTGCACATGACATTTTATTACTGAAAAATTGATTTATTCTTTTAAAAAGAAATCTGAAACCTTGGAATTTTTTTAAATTTGGAAAACTTTTTTTTAACGAGTAAAACCTTGATTAACGGACAACACTAATTTTTTTTCTTTTCAAAATGTGAAAAATTGGATTTTTATGAAAAAATTAAATTTTTTATGGAAAAACTGTGTTTAAAAAAAACCCAGAAAACTATCTTTTTTTAAATCTAGAAGAAAATTATGGAGTATTAGTTTTGCACATTTTACTTAAAAAAACAATCAGTTTTTCAGATTTAAAAATTGAATTTTCTAAAAAAAAAAATGGGGTTTCCACCCGTTAAAAAAAGTTTTCCAAACTTAAAAAAATTCCACATGTTTTAATGAAAATCCAATTCTGTTTTTATATATATATATATATATATATATATATATATATATATATATATATATATATATATATATATATATATATAAAGCTTACTACATTTGTTTTTTAAAGAAATGGATGTTGAAAAATTATTTTTCCTTATTCTACAAATAACGATTTTTCAGATTTCTTTTTAAAAGAATAAATTAATTTTTCAGTAATAAAATGTCATGTGCAATTTAATTATTTTTTTTAAAATTAGTTTTGTCCGTTAGTCAAGGGGAAAAAATGAGCCAAAAAATTGAATTGAGGGGTAGTTTTAGCAAAATAGATGAATAAAGGGTATTTTTATACCTTTTCTAAACGTTCAGGGGCATTTTTGTTCTTTTCCGTTAAATTTATTTGGGAGTTTGACTAAAAGTGCACCACTTATGCAAACATAATGTACTATTAGTGCTCCATGTGAAAGAATATGTATGATTTTGATCCAAACCCAAACATTATGGATGATTTTGGTCCTTTTCTCCTTAGCTAACTAATGATTCAAAATCTTTTAACAAGTAACAATAAAAGAAAAAACTTGTCGGACCGTTTGATATTTTCCTAAACTTCTGGTCCTATATTGTCTGTACGTATGATCTTATGGTTCATTACTTCCGTCATTGTAATTGCTCTTTGGTTATTATTTATTAAGTGAGAGAATTTTTAACCGAAAAATATTACTATTTAAAGTAATGAATAGGTGTAAGCATTAGTCTAATAAAGTAGTACTTAATATCAAATAAATTGTCCACTGCTGCAACGATTTCAAATGCATGACGTAATAATGTTGTCTAGAAATGACCACATTGTATTTTCTCTATGTACATCAGTATAAAATATTCTTGAAAATTAGATAGTGCAAAGATGTTTTTTGGCACTAGCTTGAATGACATCCAATGTAAGAGTACAAATGTATTTCAAAGATACTTTGTCATCCAATGAAAAATAAAAACAAATTCCTTTTTAAGTATAAGTGGCATAATCTTTTTCCTAAGATGTATATATATTGCAACTTGTTAGTATTACCCTTATGGTTGAGGGAATAAGATTACAAGATCCTCTTAACATAGTGAATTTGGAATTATTACATCATAATGGGGAAAAGAAACTAGGTACGCTGCCATGCTTAGCATAAGATGTGTGCAACCTTTTGATGAGTTGGTATAACTTCTACATGTGTATTAAAAGGGTTAAATTTCATACGGATATTTTATTTGGAAATCACTATTTAATATGTATTTACTTTTTGAAATTTTGTATACATTATTTTGGAATAACTTTAGATATGTGATGTCTGAAGTTAGGCTTGACAAATCCTACCTTGAAATAAAATATTTGAAGTTTCATATGATTGAAATTCAAGCATTAATCTGTTTGAAGCTCAGGCAAAAATGGTTGAAGTTTAGACAAATTAATTGAACTTTAGTCATATGCATTTGAACTTCAGTCATATGAAACTTCAAACACTGCATGTCCGAAGTTATTTCGAAGTGATACACTTGCAAATTTTTATGCACTGCAGGTATGACTTAAATGGAGATCCTGAAATCGGGTATATGTGCAGGTTAACAATTAAAAGTTGTGATTCAAATCTAAATAGGTCATTACAACATAAAAGGTTGTGTTGGGATGCTAAATACCACGTATTCTTAATAAGAGGTCTCAAATTCTAGTTCTGATAATGAATCATGTTTGACAGGAAATGCTTCATCCCAAGTTACTTCCTAGCGTGAATTTGAATTAGTTGGATCCTAGCAGTAACCAATACCAATGGGAACAAAAAAAAAAAATATTATTGCAGGGAAAACTCATCCTATATATGCATGACACAACATTTGTAGGCGTTTGGCCATGAAAATCAAATATTTTTCACTTTATTTGGTATTTTGGAGTTGAAGTTGAAGTTGAAGATGGAGTTGTGTTTGGTTATAATTTTTGCAAAAAATATTTGGTTGTTTAAATGTATTGAAAGTGAAAAAAAAAAGTGAAAAACAAATTTTTATTGTTTTTCAAATTTCAAATATAAGTTCAAATTGTATTTGGAATTTTTATGGTCAAACATCATAAAGCGAAAAAATATTTTTGAAAAAAAGTGAATAATTTCAACTAATGTTTAGAACGCAGCCAGCCGCATCAACCACTCAGAAGTCAGCTGAAAGCACACAAACGTACAAGAACTTCATTACATTATTCCGACAACCTTTCTTGCTTCACGTAGGAAACATAATCCTATAATCAAACTAATCATAAACAAAACACACTCAAACATTAATACAACACAATAAACCATTATTCTGGCCATAGGACTATACGTAAAACACTCCTTGAGTAACTTACAAAAACATACCTATTTAGTTTTTTTTTTTTTTTTTAAACTCAATAATGAAGAACTAAGTAATTAAGGACAAAAAAAAAAGTAATTAAGGACAGGATTAATTAGCATAACCTGCCTTGTTTTGAAATTGTCTTTTTTAGGAAAACTAGTATACATCAATTCCTAGAGCCCCATCAAGAGACTCAAAATGCCAAAGGATTAGAAGTTGCCCTTAAATTTGACCAGAAAATCACCATACCATGAACATGCCGGCCATTTTCCTTAATTACCATGGAACTAATCAAGATTCTTCATGAATGATAATAGTTCCCCCCAAGCACCATCACAAAAACCATATTTTGCAGCCACCCTTTTGTTATCTTCAACATCTGATGGTTCTAGTCTTTTCTGTTTACGTAGGAGTTCTTCCTTTTTCTCCATCAATAATTACCTTAAACAGGGAAGGAGCTGCAAAAACCACTAAAACAAGCCTAGAGATTTGATTAAAACCCTTTGTTGATGTTAATGAAGACAAATATAAGAAAGAAGGTGACTTAAGTAGGGTGAATGTGGCCACTTTGGGTAAAGGAGGAACAAAAACGAAAGTAGGAAAAAAGAGTAAAATGGAGAGGTGGGTTGGCAAGTTTAGAATCTTATAAGGGATATGCCATTGGTACCTTCTTCCACTGCTCTTACATCACATATGTTATTTCGTTGTTTATGTTTATAATTTCGAAACTCGTGAGTGTCAGTGGCACACGGTTCGAAACTCGATAAATATTGAGCCACTTTTTTCTATTATCATATACTTAAATATTAAGTATTTGTTTGACAGAGTTCTAATTTGTTATTTATTTGTACATATGTTGCGCTCTTATGACTATACCAGATTCCTTGGGACCACATGTAGTATTTCTTCTGATGGCCTCTTATTACTTTCCGACCCTTGAGTTTTTTATATGTCATGCTTTACTTTTTTGTAGATGGTACTATTTTCTAATCAAATAAACCACGTATAGTTTTAAGGTTTAATTTAATTATTATATTAGAGGATGAAATCATCGTTCACACGCAGAATTTTAGAAGAGCGGTCATGAATTAAGTTTTTCAGCAAAAGTGAATCGTATGTATTGCTGAAAAATTTCAAACTATGACCCACCTTTAGTTGTTAGAAACTATTAATTACTTCCTACGTATGAATGGAAGTGCCTTATTGCTGTTCTTTTTAATATGTTTCTAGAAGTATGCATCTTTCTTGTTTCATCAACACAAAATACAATTTTCGAAAAAGCCACCCCCTTTAATACGAGTGTAAATTCTATGCGCTCAATGACGCAATTAAATTTTTGAAAAACTTACATAAACAGTTACCTTTTATAAGCTACTAACAATATAGCTACAAATTTATAATTTACAAGTCGTAGCTACCTTTTATGTGATTTCGACTGTATTTTCATTTTTTTTTAAATACAACAGAATACATGTATCATAAAAACAGAGCGAGTAAATCCTTTAAATACACGAAGGAGTTTCGGCTGTATTTCTGTATTTTTAAATATAGTGAAACACACGTCTCATAAAAGGGTGGAGTAAATCCTTTAAATACGCGAAGGAGTTTTATATTTCATTGTATTTATATACTGATAATCCTTTTGTTTTTGCTGTATTTAACTGTATTTCAGTGTTGATTTATCATTTTGTTTTGGCTATATTTGAATGTATTCGACTGTATTTAAATGTATTTACACTAAAAAATGACGAATTGAAGAATACAGTTAAATCCGGCCAAATCTCCGGCGAAAAAAATAAAATACACTATATTTAAAAAGGAAGAATACAATCTAAACCGGGTTTGGATCTCCGGCGAAATACAAATTACCACTATATTTACACCAACAAATGAAGAATACATTTAAATCCTTTTAAAAATACACTATATTCGGGTGTACTTGATTATTCAAATACACATTTTCTCTTGTGAAATACAAGCGATTCCGGTCCCAATGCTCCCTCGGATCCCAAGCGCTCCAAAGAATCGTCCATTTCAAAACCCTAATTTTGTCTCGGAGTATCAAGATGCAAGGTCGAAGTCCAAAAATGCAGAAAAATATCTACTTCTTCATGCAAATATATGTTGCCAACATTGATCGAAGTAGAGAGAATATTCCGGCGAGGATAACGGGGAGAGACGAGTATTAAAATATCGACGGCGAAAGGCAAATCAACCCATATCAATCCAGATCTAATTTCCAGATCAGTTCCAACTCTGGCGGTGCTTATGAGAGAAAGGAAGAGAGAGAGCCAGTTGTTTTGGTTGGGCTCCGGTAGAGCTTCGCCGGAGAGAGGTGTTTTATCGTGGTTCGTCGCTGGAGTTTCGGCAGTGGGGCGGCGGCGATTGTGTTTGTGAGTAGGAGGGAGAGAGATTTTTTTTTTTTTAGGGTTTGGAGAAGATGAAAAATCTAAAATGTGTAGTGAGGGAAAATATAGAGAGATATATGTATTTTGAAAGTTACTGGACCACTTATGAAATGTAATTTTTGGAAAAATAAAGCTACGAAAATTAAATAAAAAATAAGGTAGTTATTATTCATAAATAAGTCTTAGAGGTAGTTGTGGCAAGTAAATTTCCCTAATTTTTATTAAGAAGTAAAATATAATTTACACCTTTCAAGATAATTCAACATACATTAAAAATATTGATCAAATCTATATAGGGTAAATTTTCGGGAGAAAAAGGGACGTCATTGACTCTCCTTATACTCCCTTCGTCCCATAATAAGTGTCACCTTAATAAAAAAAAAATTGTCCCATAATAAGTGTCACCTTAGAAAATCAAGAAATAAACTGGGTAGTTTTTTCCAACTCTACCCTTAGACAAAAACTGACAGGTTAAAGTGACATTTAAATAATGATTGGAAAAGCCACATAGTAACTTGGGTATTGTTGGATTCCTAATGTCAAAAGGATTACTATTTGTGCATGCTCTAATCAAGAGAAAAAAGTAAATTATTTTTATGATATAGAGATAATCTAGTAAACTTTACATTGTATTATTGACTTCTTAATATGCGTGTTTTTTGCTAAGGTGTAAGGAGGGAGTATTAGACAAGGATATTTCCGCGGTTCTGCACTTGTATGCACTGACAATAATAACAAAGTTATATGTTTACACTGTCAAATCAATTGAAAATCTAATTATAGATGATTGCACTCAATAAATGAATTCGCAACCTGGAAAATAAAGCAGGTAATCTTTTGTCCATAATTAAACTACACTAATTTTATAAATACTCGTGATATTGTAAAATATATAGGTTAAATCAATTAAATTATATATTAGGTGGTGGTATTTTCTATACCTATAGATCACGTGTTATTGTGGAATTCAAATGGGTATGTTGTTGTTGTTGGTGGTATTTCCTATACCTATATATGTATCGTTTGCAGATAATTAATTTCACTAACAGTGTAAAATTTTCGTGACAATGTCAGCAGATGCATGTAGGTAAATCCTTACATTATAAGCAATTAGTAGGTAATTTGTACACCTACATATGTGTCTCTATCTAAATGTTGAATATAATTTAAAACGCTTTTTGAGGTGACACAACCAGCAGAACTACTTCCTCTGTCTCAAATTATCTGTTGTGATTTTTAAAAATAGTTGTTTCAAATTAATTCTCGTTTTATAAATTCAAGACAAAATTAATTATTTTTTCTATTTCACCTGTAGTAGTTGTTGTTCTTGAAGACTACATGCATCTCAATTGGATGATGTTGTGATTGTTCAAATATCGATGAAGGTAGTAGTTTCTATTTTATTTTTTTAAATTTTCAAGGCAAACTTTTAGTTATGCCTTAAGGAAAAGTTTCCCCTTATGGGCATACTTTGGTTATGCCTTAACTAAAAGTCTGCCCCATAAGGCATAACTAAACTATGCCTTAAGGAAAAGTTTTGCTTTATAAGGCAGACTTTTAGTTATGCCGGATCCGGCATAACTTTAGTTTTTCCTTAAGGCGTGTATGTCGGATCCACTATACACGCCCCAGCCCTGTCTTGCAAAATTAATTTTTTATTTTATGCTAAAGCGGTGGTTCGAACCCAGAACCTCAGGTATTCGCCCACCTTTGCAAGCGAAGGGCAAAACTTAAAGATCACAAATATGAGGGGCAAAATTTAAAGATCACAAATATGAGGGGCAAAATTTAAAGACCACCTCAAAAGAAGGACAATCCGCGCAAAAAATGGGCATGAATTTCCTTTCAAATGACCAGGTCTTTAATTTTTGTCCTTCAAATGGTTTGATTTTAAAATTTTGTCCTTTAACAATCGAATTGGCGTTACTCTAGTTTCTCCTCCTTCGATTTCTGCTACTATCTGTTGTTTCTTATACTTCGATTATCATATTAATTTGTGGTAGTTATTGCTTCTTCTTTTTCCTTTCATCCTGCTTTATCATGCATCTATAGTATTTTTCACATGATTTTTTATATTGCTTTGAGTTGCTTGTTCTTGTGTCGAGAGTCTATCGGAAACAACCCCTCGACCGTCCAAAGTAGAGGTAAGATTTGCGTACACTTTACCCTTCCCAAATTCTACTTTGTGAGATTTTACTGAGTATGTTGCAGCAATTTGTGCCTAGTTGGATACAAGTTCCTACGAAAAGGTACTACTTTGTTAGGAGGAGCAAAAATTAAAGACCAACACAAAATAGGGGAAAAGTTCAAATGGCCCATTCTAAAACACCCACAATGGAGTACAGTACTGACCAATTTGCAAAAACAAAACATTTCTGTTTGTGCAAAAAATTGTTAAAGTATTTTCGTCATCCGTGTACTTGAGTAAAATGCAAAAGGTTGAAAAAATAAAATAAAATAAAATTTGGCCTCAGATTTTGACTGAAGAGTTTTGTCTGTTATTCAATTCGATATTATTTGGGGTGATTTTTTTATGACAGTGATGGTTAAATGATTGTGCACCTTAATTATTCCATTAGGTATTTGCTACCTCTCGTAAGCATAGATATTAAATTAACTCTATCCATTAAAATTCAGGCTAATAAAAGAAATTGCCCAATATTTTTTATTTGGTGAGAAATGCTGAAAAATTATTAGACTGATATTTGATTGAAGCTCAAAGAAAATAAACTGAACAATGTGTGCGCATGTAATATGTAATATGTACGATCAATTGTAATACTCATATTTAATATGATTTGGTAATAAACGCGGATTATTTGATGTAAATTATATGATTCTCAATTTCCTATTGCTTACACTTATCATGGTAAACTCTTCATTTCCTCTTCTAATTATTTTGTTCTAGATAATATATGGATGTTCCTAATCTTTGCTTAGTATTTGCAAATTCACTATGAATTAACAAATATTTAATGCTCTCTCTAAATCAATAAGTCCCGGCTTTTCTATTAAGGACATCAAAAAGAATAAATTCTTTTCAGGCTCAATAGTTCTATTTGTTGATGATACTGCCCTCACTTCCTTTGCTCATATTTCTTCTCATGCATTGGGTTAAAATAAGGGGAAATTTCAGAAATATACAATTTGCTCACTTGCATTGCAAAAAAATAGTCTAAAATTTACATTGTAAAGCTTTAGCCCAAAAACACTTTTATACAGTGTTATACACTTATATACAAAAGACAGATACATTATGTATATAGGTGTTTGAAGGTGTATAATGTGTAGGTATATACACTCAAAAATATAATTATACAATATTATACACGAAAATATGCACGAATACACATTTATACACGATTATACACTGGACTGATTACATTATGTATATGGGTGTATAAACATGTATAATAGTGTATAAGAGGTGTATATACACCCATATAGGATATTATACACTATTATACACCCACTACCCCTGCACCTACCGGTTTCTCCACCTCCTGCGACTTCCCCTCCGTCGGCGCGACTCGAGATTTCTAGCCGGAACTCATCATCGGAGCTCAGTCGCGCAACAACCACAACGACGTCGCTGCTCCATCTCCGGCCAAACAACTTAGACCAAACCCAACGTCACCAGTGGTTATCGTTCGCCATCAATGGTTGTTTGCCAGCGACGTAGTGGTGGTCGGAGATTACGAGAGCTAGAGAGAGGAGGCAGAGAGAGAGGGAGGAGGAGAGTGGGTCATTTTTTCGTAAGATTTAAAAATATGGGTCAATTTTGATAGCATTGTTACACTAATTAACATAGAGTGTAATTTTCTCTTAAAATAACTGATACTACTGTTGTATATGCCTTCTTTGAAGTTGAACAGAATTCCCTTTGACATTCTTTTCGCAAATAACTCACATATTATCATCTAAAAGTTTTTGAGTGTTCTTGCTATCCTATTTTGATCGATTATTTTGAATTTTGATTGTGCTTGTCTATAGCATATGTTTATCTACATTTGTTTTGTGTGTGTGCAATATGTTATTTTATGTTAATACGTATTAGTTTTCTATCTCTTTGTATGTGATATAGTACTCTCTTCCTTTCCTGTACAATTTGTTGGGCTTATTTCTGGACGAAGTGCAAAGATCATGTTACATTTCGTATCTTAGAACTAAGGTTAGACTCGTATCATTAGATTTTTAGTGGGAAAATTGAAGGTTTGAACGTTTTGCGAAAATGTTTGATAGGCCTATTTCGGGCAGCCAGAACTCCTTGATTAGTTGGGAATTTGGGAAAGTACCCTGAATGAAAGTTGTAGTATGTAGAAATACCTTTCTAACGATATCTGGACCAGGCCAATGAGAGATCAGAGAAGGAGATATGATCGTCTCAATATGGCTAATAGTAAGGCACTTAAAATTCTATAGAATCGGTTAAGTTTTCGATACGTTTGCATTACGGTCAAATTTAGTGAAACTACGTTGCGAATTTGAGAAAACTTAAAACATGAAAGTTGCAGTACTTTGAAAAATCTTTCCAACGGTATATTATGGATCCCAAACAGAGCTATGTACAAGAAGTTATGACCATTTTACCGAACACTATATAGAACCGACACACGTCACTTTTCAGGGAGCGTGAGGGCGCGTGCGATGTCCCCGCGTCGCGGGTCGATCGCACAAAAACACCCTCTCTGAGTATCAACCTGTAGAATTTCGCGCGATGCACATGCATCGCGGACCCATCGCATAACAGGTCGCGTTTCGGGTCAAAAGTCGGGATTTCGCGTTTTAAGTTATATTTAAGCTTGGGGTTTATTTCCCAACACCCCTAGTCACAAAAAATAACCCTAAAGTCAGAGGGAACAAGTCCCAAGCCTCAAGAACCCTCCAAGGTAAGTTTTATCATGATTCTAGGTTGAATTCAAGTCCCTAATCTCTTTCTAACTTGAGTACACCCTTCAAATCAATAGAGTTGTGAGTGGAATGTTATTGTTGGGCGTGGAAACCCTAGACCTCGAATTCAAGAGGATGGAACGTCAAAAAGGTAATGCTTCTGCACTCTAATCATTCATAATAGTGAATTGATGAGTTCTTGGGAGAATAGTAAATGGGTTTAGTAAAGAGAATTACACGAACTATAATAGGGTTTTGGATTATTGACTTGAGATTGTTATAATGATATGGGTGATGGAGAATGATGTTAATTACACCTAATTGAGATTGTAGAATCACCTAGAAGTAATAGAATGGGAATTGGGTGAAGAAACACCATTAATGGAGATTGTGGAGCTTTATGCCCACTAAGTGTTTGATAAAATGCTTAGATGACCAAAACATGAATATTATTGCTAATATAGAATCCCTTTGACTTGTATTGATATAGATCAAAGTTGAAAGGGTTGACGAACATTGTATTAAACTCAAAGGCTGGAATTAAGGTATGTGAGGCTAACTATCTACGTTAGGGAATATTCATGATTCTCCCTACGCCTCATTCTTCATACTTGTCAGTAATTTGACTCAGAATACAGTTTAGCCCGAGTTCCATGATATGATATAAAACTGTTATCTTCTAGGGTTGCAGTTACAGAATTCATTCATGGTTGTCACTTTGAACATCATGAACTCAACACATAATCTTTATAGACTTATGCATTGTTATCACATGAGTCTCAGTCAGTTTCAGTCAGTGTATAACCAGTTATTTGCATGAGTCCCATAATCAGAAACAGTTATCATGCTATCAGCTATAGCCAGTCTCAGTCTTGTAAATTGTTAATGTTGAACACTTGTATATGTATTTTTAGGCCCTAGGCCACAGTTTATGCAACGCATTGCTTGGGCCTGAGGCCACAGTTTTTGTGCACATTATTTGAGCCCTAGGCCACAGTTATATTTACAGTTTTACAGGTGATTCTTCATCCAGAACAGGGAGTACTTCAGCTTCTTGATTTCCTGTTTAGTTCAGTTTCAGTTCCAGTATTTTATTGCTTCAGTTGTTTTACATACCATTACAATTCAAATGTGCTGATGTCTCTTTTATTGCTTGGGGACCTGCATCTCACGATGCAGGCAACGATATATAGGTTGACGACTCAGCTACTTAGGAGTGCACGTATCAGCTACTAGTGAGCCCTAAATTCCTTCGGGGCATTGTCAGTTATCCAGTTATTTCAGTTTATAGACAGCTCTATTATTCAGTACTCTTAGAGGCTTCATAGACACAGTTCAGACAGTCAGATATTTATTATGTTAGCCTTGTAGACAGTTATACTCAGTCGTTCAGTTGTTTTGGTTTAGCCATGTTGGCTACTTTCAGATATGTTTAGATTGTCTAAATATTTCCGCATTATGATATTCCAGTCAGACTTTTAGTTAATCAACATGTGTTAGTTTTATTTTATAAATTAGTTATGTTTTGGTATCACATGTTGATTCAGCCAGCCAGTTGGTTCGCTCGGTCACATACAGTCAGGCACCGGGTGCCGTGTTACGTCCAAGCCCAGGTTCGGGGAGTGACAGATCATTTTTTTGCACGAATTAAATTTTTGCCCTCATATTTGTGGTCTTTAATTTTTGCCCTTCGCTTGAAAAGGTGGGCGAATACCTAAGGTTCTGGGTCCGAACCCCCGCTTAGGTATAAAATAAAATAAAAAATTCGCAAGGCAGGGCTGGAGGCGTGTATGCCGGATCCGGCATAGACTTTAATTTTCCTTAAGGCATAGACTTTGCCTTATAAGACAAACTTTTAGTTATGCCTTAATGAAAATTTCAGCCTTATGGGGCATGCTTTTAATTATGTCTTATGGGGCACACTTTTAGTTAAGGCATAACTAAAAGTTTATCTTGAAAAGTAAAATAAAAATAAAAGTAAAAATATATGCTTCAAGGCAAAGTCTGCCCCCTCCGGCAGACTTTTAGTTAAACATAACTAAAAGTCTGCCGGAAGGGGCATAGCGAAATTCAAACTCTGCCTTGTGATTTTTTTAAAATTTTTGACTGAGCAGGGGTTCGAACCCGGAATCCATGGGTTTTAGCCGAGGGGCAAAATTTAAAGATCACAAATATGAGGGGCGAAATTTAAAGACTACCCCAAAAGAAGGGCCATTCGCAGAATTACCCTGCAAAGATAGTCGATTTCAAGATGTACACCATTTAAGTCATAGCCGGAATTCTTATTCTTTTTGAAAGTTTAGCCATTATTAAATCAACTTTAGGCGTGCGAGACTGAAGCGCAAAGTATAACTTCATACAATTCGAAAGCAAACAACTTCAACTATTTTTGCATGAAGTTCAAGTCATATATGACTGAACTTCAACCATTTTTACGCGAAGTGCAGACCATAAACGAACTTCAACCATTTTAAAATGAAATGCATGCAATATATGACTGAATCACTTGACAATTAAACTTCTAAGTGATGTATGATTTTTTCCCCTCTCAGTGTGATATTACTTTTGAGCAACACAGTAATTCAAAAGAACGCGCCTTGGCACCGTAGATTATTTAAAAAAAAAAAACAAAAGAAAAATAAGGGCAAACAGAAGAGTAAAGCTTAGCTAACGAGAAAAGGACCAAAATCATACATATTCTTTCACATGGAGCACTAATAGTACATTATGTTTGCATAAGTGGTGTACTTTTAGTCAAACTCCCAAATAAATTTAACGGAAAAGAACAAAAATGCCCCTGAACTTTTAGAAAAGGTATAAAAATACCCTTTATTCATCTATTTTACTAAAACTACCCCTCAATTCAATTTTTTGGCTCATTTATGCCCCTTGACTAACGGACAACACTAATTTAAAAAAAATAAAAAAATTGCACATGACATTTTATTACTGAAAAATTGATTTATTATTTTAAAAAGAAATCTGAAACCTTGGAATTTTTTTAAATTTGGAAAACTTTTTTTTAACGAGTAAAACCTTGATTAACGGATAACACTAATTTTTTTTCTTTTCAAAATGTGAAAAATTGGATTTTTATGAAAAAATTAATTTTTTTATGGAAAAACTGTGTTTAAAAAAAAAAACCAGAAAACTATCTTTTTTTAAATCTAGAAGAAAATTATGGAGTATTAGTTTTGCACATTTTACTTAAAAAAACAATCAGTTTTTCAGATTTAAAAATTGAATTTTCTAAAAAAAAAAATGGGGTTTCCACCCGTTAAAAAAAGTTTTCCAAACTTAAAAAAATTCCACATGTTTTAATGAAAATCCAATTCTGTTTTTTTTTTTTTTTTATATATATATATAAAGCTTACTACATTTGTTTTTTTAAAGAAATGGATGTTGAAAAATTATTTTTCCTTATTCTACAAATAACGATTTTTCAGATTTCGTTTTAAAAGAATAAATTAATTTTTCAGTAATAAAATGTCATGTGCAATTTAATTTTTTTTTTTAAATTAGTGTTGTCCGTTAGTCAAGGGGAATAAATGAGCCAAAAAATTGAATTGAGGGGTAGTTTTAGCAAAATAGATGAATAAATGGTATTTTTATACCTTTTCTAAAAGTTCAGGGGCATTTTTGTTGTTTTCCGTTAAATTTATTTGGGAGTTTGACTAAAAGTGCACCACTTATGCAAACATAATGTACTATTAGTGCTCTATGTGAAAGAATATGTATGATTTTGATCCAAACCCAAACATTATGGATGATTTTGGTCCTTTTCTCCTTAGCTAACTAATGATTCAAAATCTTTTAACAAGTGACAATAAAAGAAAAAACTTGTCGGACCGTTTGATATTTTCCTAAACTTCTGGTCCTATATTGTCTGTACGTATGATCTTATGGTTCATTACTTCCGTCATTGTAATTGCTCTTTGGTTATTATTTATTAAGTGAGAGAATATTTAACCGAAAAATATTACTATTTAAAGTAATGAATAGGTGTAAGCATTAGTCTAATAAAGTAGTACTTAATATCAAATAAATTGTCCACTGCTGCAACGATTTCAAATGCATGACGTAATAATGTTGTCTAGAAATGACCACATTGTATTTTCTCTATGTACATCAGTATAAAATATTCTTGAAAATTAGATAGTGCAAAGATGTTTTTTGGCACTAGCTTGAATGACATCCAATGTAAGAGTACAAATGTATTTCAAAGATACTTTGTCATCCAATGAAAAATAAAAACAAATTCCTTTTTAAGTATAAGTGGCATAATCTTTTTCCTAAGATGTATATATATTGCAACTTGTTAGTATTACCCTTATGGTTGAGGGAATAAGATTACAAGATCCTCTTAACATAGTGAATTTGGAATTATTACATCATAATGGGGAAAAGAAACTAGGTACGCTGCCATGCTTAGCATAAGATGTGTGCAACCTTTTGATGAGTTGGTATAACTTCTACATGTGTATTAAAAGGGTTAAATTTCATACGGATATTTTATTTGGAAATCACTATTTAATATGTATTTACTTTTTGAAATTTTGTATACATTATTTTGGAATAACTTTAGATATGTGATGTCTGAAGTTAGGCTTGACAAATCCTATCTTGAAATAAAATATTTGAAGTTTCATATGATTGAAATTCAAGCATTAATCTGTTTGAAGCTCAGGCAAAAATGGTTGAAGTTTAGACAAATTAATTGAACTTTAGTCATATGCGTTTGAACTTCAGTCATATGAAACTTCAAACACTGCATGTCCGAAGTTATTTCGAAGTGATACACTTGCAAATTTTTATGCACTGCAGGTATGACTTAAATGGAGATCCTGAAATCGGGTATATGTGCAGGTTAACAATTAAAAGTTGTGATTCAAATCTAAATAGGTCATTACAACATAAAAGGTTGTGTTGGGATGCTAAATACCACGTATTCTTAATAAGAGGTCTCAAATTCTAGTTCTGATAATGAATCATGTTTGACAGGAAATGCTTCATCCCAAGTTACTTCCTAGCGTGAATTTGAATTAGTTGGATCCTAGCAGTAACCAATACCAATGGGAACAAAAAAAAAAATATTATTGCAGGGAAAACTCATCCTATATATGCATGACACAACATTTGTAGGCGTTTGGCCATGAAAATCAAATATTTTTCACTTTATTTGGTATTTTGGAGTTGAAGTTGAAGTTGAAGATGGAGTTATGTTTGGTTATAGTTTTTGCAAAAAATATTTGGTTGTTTAAATGTATTGAAAGTGAAAAAAAAAAGTGAAAAACAAATTTTTATTGTTTTTCAAATTTCAAATATAAGTTCAAGTTGTATTTGGAATTTTTATGGTCAAACATCATAAAGCGAAAAAATATTTTTGAAAAAAAGTGAATAATTTCAACTAATCTAAGTTCAGTATTTCAAGTGTAAAAGAAATTTCAAATTAAGAAAACTGTAAAGCCGAGAAGAAAATCCTTAAAAAAAAGAAATTTCTTAATTTGAAATTTCTTTTTTTAAGGATTTTTATTGGTTAAAGTTATTGTTTTTTAATTATTCAAGTGTAAAAAAAAATCCGAGTTAATTAAAAGCTGCAAAATTGCGATTAGCGAGTATTTATTGGTTTAAGTGCACATTTATAGTCTCATGTATATGCGTTTGCCTTATTTTTGCATTTTAAAAAAAAATATTTTGTGATATATTTAGGGCTTGTTTGGCCATGAAAATTGTGAGTGTTTGAAAAATATAGTTTTTGTTTTCAAAACAACTAAAAAACTTGAAAAATACACTTTGAGTAAGTTTAAGTGTCTATCTGGTCATCTTATAAGTTTATATGCCTATCTTACAAAACATGCCAAGTTTAAGGGTCCATCTGGGTATTAAGCCTAGGAAAAAAAGAGTAAAATGGAGAGGTAGGTTGGCAAGTTTAGAATCTTATAAGGGATATGCCATTGGTACCTTCTTCCACTGCTCTTACATCACATATGTTATTTCGTTGTTTATGTTTATAATTAAGAAACTCGTGAGTGTTAGTGGCACACGATTTGAAACTCTATAGATATTGAGCCACTTTTTTCTATCATCATATACTTAAATATTAAGTATTTTTTTGACAGAGTTCAAACTCGTAATATGTTATTAATTTGTATATCACACGCTCTAATCACTATACCAGATTCCTTGGGACCACATGTAGTATTTCTTCTGACGGCCTCTTATTACTTTCCGACCTTGAGTTTTTTATATGTCATGCTTTACTTTTTTGTAGATGGTACTATTTTCTAATCAAATAAACCACGTATAGTTTTAAGGTTTAATTTAATTATTATATTAGAGGATGAAATCATCGTTCACATGCAGAATTTTAGAAGAGTGGTCATGAATTAAGTTTTTCAGCAAAGTGACTCGTATGTATTGCTAAAAAATTTCAAACTATGACCCACCTTTAATTGTTAGAAACTATTACTTCCTACGTATCAATGGAAGTGCCTTATTACTGTTCTTTTTAATATGTTTCTAGAAGTATGCATCTTTCTATGTTTGATAAATTTTTTAATTTTAATATTTTACATGACATATTTAAGACCACAAGTTCATATAACATTTTGGCACACTAAAGAATTACACAAATAATGAGATGCTTAGGAATGAAGAAACTTAATTTGGAGAGTGCTTCTCGCTTTATAAGCGATCTTACACTCTGTGAATTAGGATTAATCAGACCAATTATAAATTCTGAATACCGAATGATTAAACAAAAGAAATATATTAGAAACTGATCACTAAAGAATGAAAATAATACTAGAAGGGGTTTCATGAATTCTAATTAAAAAATATAAAATATGCCCCATTTAGTCTTTTATGTCAAAGTAGGTTTACACAAGCATGTTACTTTCATGGAGGCCAAATTATCAAACGTACATTTTGAAGCATATAAATTCAACTTCATCGAATATCAAGTTTCGTGAAAAAATTGTTTTGTTACTAAGTATATATATTTCAGTCGATCGGAGATAAAAAGAGAGAGAAATCAAACGAGAAAACCTGCTCTTTTTTCTGGTTTGGTTTCTTTATATCCTTTTCTGCAAGGGAAATCCAAAAAAATCAAGAATCACGTGAAGTTGATATTTATCGCAGTTGACAAATTGTACCTAAGAAATAGGCCACATGCAATATTTATCCAATCCAATTGCGACTCAAACTATGATTTATTCATGTCTAGATGCAAGATTGTCGCTTGTTTCATCAACACAAAATACAATTTTCGAAAAAGCCACCCCCTTTAATACGAGTGTTAATTCTATGCTCAATGGCGCAGTTAAATTTTTGAAAAACTTACGTAAACAACTTCCATTTATAAGCTCTTATCAAAATATAACTACAAGTTTATAATTTACAAATCGTAGCTACCTTTTATGTGATTTCAGCTGTATTTTTGTTTTTTTAAATACAACAGAATACATGTATCATAAAAACAGAGTGAGTAAATCCTTTAAATACACGAAGGAGTTTCGGCTGTATTTTCCTATTTTTAAATACAGCGAAATACATATATCATAAAAGGGTGAAGTAAATCCTTTAAATACATGAAGGAGTTGTGTATTTCATTGTATTTATATACTGATAATCCTTTTGTTTTCGCTGTATTTAACTATATTTCAGTGTTGATTTGTCATTTTGTTTTGGCTATATTGAATGTATTCGACTGTATTTAAATGTATTTATACTTAAAAAATGACGAATTGAAGAATACAGTTAAATTCGGCCAAATCTCCGGCGAAAAAAAATAAAATACACTATATTTAAAAAGGAAGAACACAATAAAAACCGTTTGGATCTCCGGCGAAATATAAAATACCACTGTATTTACACCAAAAAATGAAGAATACATTTAAATCCTTTTAAAAATACAGTATATTCGGGTGTACTTGATTATTCAAATACACATTTTCTCTTGTGAAATACAAGCGATTCCGGTCCCAATGCTCCCTCGGATCCCAAGCTCTCCAAAAAATTATCCATTTCAAAACCGTAATTTCGTCTCGGAGTATCAAGATGCAAGGTCGAAGTCCCAAAATGCAGAAAAATATGTACTTCTTGATGCAAAGATATGTTGCCGACTTTGATCCAAGTAGAGAGAATATTCCGGCGAGGATAACGGGGAGAGACGAGTATTAAAATATGGACGGCGAAAGGCAAATCAACCCATATCAATCCAGATCTGATTTCCAGATCAGTTCCAACTCCGGCGGTGCATATGAGAGAAAGGAAGAGAGAGAGGCAGTTGTTTTGGTTGGGCTCCGCCGAAGAGAGGTGTTGTTGTCGTGGTTCGTCGCTGGAGTTCCGGCAGTGAGGCGGCAGTGATTGTGCTTGTGAATAGGAGGGAGAGAGAATTTTTTTTCAGGGTTTGGAGAAGATGAAAAATTTGAAATGTGTAGTGAGGGAGAATAGAGAGAGGTATATGTATTTTGAAAGTTACTGGACCACTTATGAAATATAGCTTTTGGAAAAATAAAGCTACGAAAATTAAATAAAAAATAAGGTAGTTATTATTCATAAATAAGTCTTAGAGGTAGTTATGACAAGTAAATTTCCCTAATTTTTATTAAGAAGTAAAATATAATTTACATGATTTCAAGATAATTCAACATACAGTAAAAATATTGATCAAATCTATACAGGGTAAATTTTCGGGAGAAAAAGGGACGTCATTGACTCTCCTTATACTCCCTTCGTCCTATAATAAGTGTCACCTTAGTCAAAAACTTTTGTCCCATAATAAGTGTCACCTTAGAAAATCAAGAAATAAATTGGGTAGTTTTTTCCAACTCTACCCTTAGATAAAAACTAACAAGTTAAAGTAACATTTAAATAATAATTGGAAAAGCCACATATATTTGGGTATTGTTGGATTCCTAATGCCAAAAGGATTACTATTTGTGCATGCTCTAATCAAGAGAAAAAAGTAAATTATTTTTATGATATAGGGATAATCTAGTAAACTTTACATTGCATTATTGACTTCTTAATATGCGTGTTTTTTGCTAAGGTGTAAGGAGGGAGTATTAGACAAGGATATTTCCGCGGTTCCGCACTTGTATACACTTACAATAATAATAAAGTTATATGTTTACACTGTCAAATCAATTGAAAATCTAATTATAGATGATTGCACGTAATAAATCAATTCGCAACCTGGAAAATAAAGCAGGTAATCTTTTGTACATAATTAAACTATACTAATTTTATAAATACTCGTGATATTGTAAAATATATAGGTTAAATCAATTAAATGATATATTAGGTGGTGGTATTTTCTATACCTATAGGTCACGTGTTATTGTGGGATTCAACTGGGCATGTTGTTATTGTTGTTGATATTTTCTATACCTATATATGTATCATTTGCAGATAATTAATTTCACTAGCAGTGTAAAATTTTCGTGACAATGTCAGCAGATGCATGTTGGTTAAATCCTTACATTATAAGTAATTAGTAGGTAATTTGTACACCTACATATGTGTCTCTATCTAAATGTTGAATATAATTTAAAACACTTTTTGAGGTGACACAACTAGTAGAACTACTTCTTCCGTCTCAAATTATCTATTGTGATTTTTAAAAATAGTTGTCTTGAATTAATTCTCATTTTAGAAATTCAAGACAAAATTAATTATTTTTTCTATTTCATTTGCAGTAGTTGTTGTTCTTAAAGACTACATGTACCTCAATTGGGATGATGTTGTGATTGTTCAAATATCGATGAAGGTAAAATGGTTACTATCCCCTTCTAATTAATATTTCCTAAGAAGCGTGTAAAAGAAAATCACGACAGAAAATTTGAGACGGAGAGAGCATCATTTAGTACCGATTTTCTTCGATGAACATTAAAAGCTTGTACTACTTATATTTTAATTTGGTCGCGTAATGTTTTCTATCGGAATAGTCTTTGATCTTTCATGATTCATATGGTACATCTGGCCAATGGTTAATAGGTCAATACATATTTTTTTTGTTTATAAATCTAAATTGCGTTTATTATACTTCATAATTTAACTTCTATACATTGAGAATCATAGACATCCATTTTTGTTATAGTTTGATGACGTACGTGAAGAAAAGTAAACATACCTAGATCTCACAGACTGGTTTCCTTTGATAAAAAACTACTTTTCTAGTAGATTGTGCAAAGATGTTTTCTGGCATTACCTTGATGACATTCAATGTAAGAGTACAATGTATTTCACTATACTTTATCGTCCAATTGAAAAAAGAACTTTTAAGAATAATAAGTGGCATCATGTAAATATCTTTTTGCTAAGACGTAGCATATTGCAACTTGTTATTACCGGCCTTATGATTAAGGGAATAAAATTACAAGATCCTCTTAACATAATGAAATTCGAATTATTACATCATAATGGGGAAAAACTTAGGTACTCTACCATGCTTAGCAATTAGCATAGGATATATATGTGCAACCATTTTGATTAGTACTTCTATAGTCCAATATATATATGTGTGTATTAAAAAGTAAGTATTCAAAGAAAGTACGTCATATTGTACCAGTAAAAGTTGTGACGAGATGATAAGTATGTGAGGCGTGAGACATGAGTCATGTGAATAAAATCATCTTTTGTAGGGAGCGTTTTATCCCAAAGCGAAATTTTTCATTACGAATTCGAATTAGTCAGGCCTCAAGCGAGCAGGGGGCACCCAGAGGGAAACAAAAACATTGGTCATTGCAAGGAAAACTTATCATAATCATGTGCATAACACAACATTTCAACTAATTAATGTTAGAACGCGGCCAACCATGAATCACTCATAAGTCAGCTCAAAGCACAAAAGTACTACAAACTTCGTATATCATTCCAACAACCTTTTATTGCTTCACGTAGAAAACATGATACTCTAAATTAAACACACCAATCATAAACAAAATACACTCAAACTCAAACATTAATACAACACTAGACCATTATTCTGGCCATAGGCCTAATACATAAAACGCTCATTAAGTAGCTTGCAAACACAAGTAAAATACAGAACTAAGTAAAGGACCAGATTAACATAATAATCTGTCTTGCCTTTGAGAATTACCTTCTTTTAACTACTATAAATTTAATTCCTAGAGCCCATCAAGAGACTCAAATGCCAAAGGATATAGAAGTTGCCCTTAATTTTGACCAGAAAAACCGCCACCATGAAAATGCCAATTACCTTACACCATCGGACTAACCAAGATTCTTCATAAATGACAATAGCAATTCCCACCAAACACCATCACAAAAACCATCTTTTGGAGCCACCCTTTTATTATCTTCAACTGACCGTTGTTTCAGTGTTTTCCGTTTACGTAGTAGTTCGTCCTCTTCCTCCATCGAACGAAAATAACGATAAATCAAGAAAACTACACCTAGAGGGTTTGATTAAATTATAAGGTTGGAAAATGATGAGGTCCACACCCATTCAATTGATGAAGAGGAAAAGTGAAGTCTGGACATGAGTTTGTCTCTAACAAGTTGGCCACTTGAAGACTATGTCACGACATCTTGCAATTGAAGACTATGTCGCGACATTTGCAATTGTTTCCTTCATTTTGATTGGTTAAGAGGGAGCCAACTTTTCCTATAAATAGAAGCCTTCAGGCTTCTCATTCTACACACCAACGAAAAGAGAGAAAGAGTGAGGCATCACAGACAGGGTTAGAAATTGTCTGTGAGGAAAAATAGAGAGAGTGAGCGATATTGTAGTGAGATGTGAAAATTTTAAAAGAGGGTTATTTCTTTTGAGTGTGTAGGGGTCTTTGGAGTATTTTACTCAGACCTACAAAGTGTAAATTAAAATCCTTACTATAGTGATATCAGTTGCTCCTCTCGGCCCGTGATTTTTTCCCTTTTTAGGTTTCCACGTAAAAATCTTGGTGTCATTATCGCTCTTTTTATTCTTGTTGATTAATCGTATCACGGTGCTACTTTATTATTCCGCTGTTAATACCGTGAATATTATTTCTGTGGCGGGTTTATTCCCAACAGAAAATTGGTGATGTTTATGAAGGCAAATATATAAGAGTGAGGATGACATAATGTGATCACTTTTGGTAAAGGAGGAACAAAAACGAAAGTAGGAATAAAGAGTAAAATGGAGGGGTGGGTTGGCAAGTTAAGAATCTTATAAGGGATATGCCATTGGTACCTCTTGCATCACAAATTTTATTTCTTCTAATGGCCTCATATTCCTTTCTTACCCTTCAATTTTTTATATTGTCATGCTTTACTTTTTTGTAGCTAGTACTATTTTAATTATATATAAACCATTTTATTATAATATTATAAGGGGATGAAATCATCATTCACATTGCTGAATTTTTAGAAGACGCGACTATCATGGTTGTTAAGCAAAATTAGAAACTACGTACGATCAAGCTAAGAAGAATCCAACTTTTAAATCTTGCAATGATCAGTTCAACATTTAAGGTTTTTAATATTTAACTCATTATATATTCAAAAACATGGAAATTTATATTCTATTTGTTGCGATTTCGATGAACTTTTACACAAAAAATTATGCTCCACGCGCATCGAAATTACAGGATTCAGATGAACCTAGCTAGTATTAGAAGGCCGCATCTGTCTCTGTTATCAAGGAGTGTGGTTGGGATGAATGCAATACCTCGAGTGGCGAAGATCAGATATTCATCAAAGAGGTCCATCATCTACTCTATATATTAAAAAGATTTGACTTTGTTTATATATTGTGATTTTCCAACAAATAGGGTTCGGAACTTCGGATGAACCTCTTAGTGTGATTTTCCAACAAATAGGGTTCGGAACTTCAGATGAACCCCTTCTGCCCCTGAATACCTCCTTTCTTTTAATTAGAAGTTTTAAGTTCGAGACAAGATATGGAGAAACTCTTGAAAGAGAGTATTTCTCGATTCAATAGGCCAGTAGCCATACACAACGTAAATCAAGATTTCTCCGGCCAGTGATAAATTTCAGATACTGAATGGTTATAAAGACAAATATTAGAAACTCAGACCACTAAAGAGTGATAATAAAACGGGGCTTTCTTGACTTCTAATTAAAAATATTATGGTTACAAGCATGTCACTCTCATGGAAGGCATATCAGATATTAATATTTTGAAGCATGTACGTCATTCAACTTCATCGAATATCTAAATTCGTAAAAGAATTATTTTGTGGAGTCAAATATTTTTTTCTTTGACTATGATTTTCTCCAACTCTTTTCATATATCATGAATTACTATTTATTATGCAAACTTATAGTATTTTTATGTAGTTTTCAAAAATGTAAATTTTATTATAAAATACTCGAAGTATTCATATTTAAAATTGTAATCAAAGAAAGAATTGTTTGACTTTCCAAATAAGTCATCCCTCGTATAAATTGGGATAGTGGGAGTACTATATTTCTGTAGTGCTGAGATAATAGTACAATAATAGAGAAAAACCAAACGAGAAAATTAAACCTGCTCCATTTTGCTTCTTTTTTTTAAAAAAGAAAAATCCCAGTCGAGCTTGGGTGCTGCATTTATTACTAATTATTTTATTATTTACTATATTTTTCTTCTTGTGTTTCTTTATAACCTTTTCTGCAAGGGAAATCCATAAGGAAACATTAAAGAAAAATCAAAGAATCATGTCAAGAATATAATTATCGCAGTTGAAAAATTGTACCTCATATATGGCCAGACATACTGAGACTCATTTTCATGTGTAGATGATAGTATATCTTGTTTCATCATCATGAGAAACTACACTTTTAAAAAAGCCACCATTTTAAATGATGCATTTAATTTTGTAAAATCTTTTTACGCTACTTGACCGGTAATTAATTACATGTAATTACTATAATAATGTGAATTAGTAAATTGAAAAATAAAGCAGGTAACCTTTATAGGTAATAATTTCACTACTGTAAAAAATAAATTTGTGCCATCAGCAGTGAATATCGGTACGTCGAATTTGGTCTGTGGTATAGGGGATGACAATCTAAAGATAAAATGATCAGACATAGTTATACACTTATATATAGGAGTATCATTTTTATACCACCTTCAATATAGGATAACAATCCTGATTACTAATCTGGGGGACAAACCACCAAAATATCAAGATGTCCTTCTCCAAGTTTCTTCTTTTAAATTCTTTTAAACAAGCTAAGGCTAACATTGAAAATTAAAGTTTATTCCAACTTATCTCTAGTGTAACATCAAACACATACTTTATACTATACTTGGTATATTTAATTTCATAGTCCATTAAACTAAATATCCACTGATAAAAATATATTCACTAAATAATTTCGTTATTATTTGATCCTGTAATCTCATACAATATATCCTGGTATAATGTGTTCACCAATCAAATTACCCCTCCAATTATTAGGTAAGTATATATATATATATATATCTTTATCTAAATGTGGAATAGAATTTTAAAACGCTTTTTGAGGTGACACAAGCAGTACACTATCATTTAGTGCAATTTTTTCACGATACTTAGAAGTTTGTACTAATATACTTTATTTTTATTGGGTAATGCTCTTTCTATGGAGGATCTTAGTCTTTGATGATTCATAAATCATATGGTACATCTGGCCAACGGTTAATAGGTTAATCTTTTTGTTTATAAATTTAATCAAAAAATGTGTTTATTACATAATTTAACTTCTTTACATATTGAGAAAATCTTGGACACATCCACATTGTTAGTTTGATGACGTACGTGAAGAAAAGTGAACATACCGAATTCTCACATACTGAGTTTTTTTTTTTTTTTTTAATTTCTTTGTTGTTTCTTTTAATAAAAATTCTTCTTCTTTTATTAATTAATTTCCCCAAAATATATTCTTGTATAATAATTAGATTGTGCAAAGATATTTTTTGGCATTAGCTTGAACGACTTTGGATGTAAGAGTACAATGTATTTCAAAGATACTTCAACGTCCAATGAAAAATAAAAACCAATTTCTTTTCAAGTATAAGTGGCATCATCTTTTTGCTAAGATGTATAGTATATTGTAACTTGTTGGTATTACCATTATGGTTAAGGATATATAAGTTACACAATCCCCTTAACATAGTGAATTTGGAATTATTTCATCGTAAGGGAAGAAAGACTAGGTACTTTACCCAGCTTAGCATAAGATATGTGCAACACTTTAATTTGATGAGCGGCAAAAACTTACCCGCATCCGTTTTAAACCAACAAATGCATGACATGTGTTTTTACATATATTTTTAGTACTTAACTATGATTAATTAATATGGATACTTACCTAATTAAATCACTTAACTATAGTAAATTTACATGATTTGGTGTAAATATCCGATACATGTAATTAAGTATTTATCAAGTTCGTACTACTCCTATATGTGTACTTAAAAGTATTATATATTCAAATAAAATAAGTCATTGCATCGAAGGTAATGGTAGAATGATAAATACGTTTTTATTTTTAATTAACTAAAGGTTTTGAGTTTGAGTTATGAAAATGGTATCGACTGTATGTAGAAAGAGCTAAAGTATAACTTTCTGGCACAAAAGAAATTAGCCGGTCCAAAGTCCAAACGAAAAAAAAAGTAGGGCATTGCAAGGAAAACTCACCGTCATGACATGATGAGAGAGACTATACATAATTCATAAGGAGAGAAAGGAATAAGTGCATATATCAAACCTTTCGTTTTCAAACAAGATACACACATGTCCTCTTTATGCATGACACAACATTTCAACTAATGTTTAGAAAGAAAAATAAAAGAACACAAATGTTAATTTAGAACGCAGCCAACCGCATCAATCATTAATAAGTTATCTCAAATCATAAATGCACTACAAACTTCATACATTATTCCAATAATAACTTACTTTCTCGCTTCAGCTAGGAAACATAATGCTTTACTTTAAACAAACCAATCATAAACGAATCACAGTACTCAAACATTAATACAACACTATATCATTATTCTGGCCATAGGCCTAATACATAATACACTTAATTAAGTTGCTAGCTTACAAACACATACAACATTTGATAAAAAAAACTCCAACAAAGAACTAAGTAAGGACAGGATTAATTATTATAATCTGCCTTGTCTTTGAGAATTATCTTCTTTTAACTACGATAATTTTAATTCCTAGAGCCCATGAAGAGACTCAAATGCCAAAGGATTAGAAGTTGCCCTTAATTTTGACCAGAAAAACCACCACACCATGAACATGCCAATTACCTTTACACCGTGGGACTAATCAAGATTAATATATTAATGACTAATCAAGATTCTTCATGAATGATAATAGTAATTCCCACCAAACACCATCACAAAAACCATCTGCATCCACCCTTTTATTATCTTCAACTGACCGTGGTTCCAGCGTTTTCCGTTTACGTAGTAGTTCTTCCTCTTCCTCCATCGAATGAAAATAACGATAAATCAAGAAAACTGCACCTAGAGGGTTTGATTAAATTATAAGGTAATTGGAATATTGGTGATGTTCATGAAGCCAAATATATAAGAGGGAAGGTGACTTAAGCAGGGAGAATGTGATCACTTTTGGATAAAGCAGGAACAAAAACGAAAGTAGGAAAAAAAAAAGAGTAAAAATAGAGGGGTAGGTTGGCAAGTTAAGAATCTTACAAGGGATATGCCATTGGTACCTCTTACATCACAAATGTTATTTCTTATAATGGCCTCATATTTCTTTTCCGACCCTTGAATTTTTTATATTGTCATGCTTTACTTTTTTGTAGCTAGTACTATTTTAATTATATATATATATATATACACACACCATGTACAATATTTGCTGTTTAATTTAGTTACTATATTAGCGGATGAAATCATCATTCACACGGCAGAATTTTTGAAGACTCTCATGTATAGAGTTTTTTTTAGCAAAAGTGATTCGTTTGTAGTACCAAAATCTTTCAAATTATGAAGCGCACCTTTAAATACTACTACTAGAAACTAAAGTGCTATCAAGGAATATGGCGAGATGAATGTAGTATATTCCTCCTTAATTCAAAGTTTTGAATTTGAGATTTGAGAATGGAGCAACTCTTGAAAGTAAGAGAGTGTTTTTCTCTTTGATAAGTCGTCCCTATGCAACGTAAATCAAGATTTGTCGGCCTATTATGTGTTTCACATCTTGGTTAAAGAATTTTTTTCAGAAACCCTCGCTAAAGAATGATAATCAGGGTGGATGTAGAGTATATTTATAGGTTCATCTGATCCGAACTATTAGTTTTGGCTCAAACACAATATAGATATGTTAAAAGTTCGCTAAATAAGTATAAATAATAGATTTTAATTCAGTAAATTAAATGGGTGGGGTTAAGTAGAATTTAAAACTTGATGAAACCCCTAAATTTAAAATTCTCAATCTGCCTCTGATATAATGTTAGTGAATTTCTTGAATTCTAATTAAAAATATGCCCCATTTTTTTTAATCTTTTATGTCATATAAAGTAGGGTTACAAGCGCATGTTACTCTCATGGAGGCCTTATTAAACGTTTTGAAGCATGTAATTCAACTTCATCGAATATCCAGTTTAATTAATAAGAGGAATTGTTTCCTGACTTAGAATTATATTTATTTAAAATTGAGATAATACTCCTTTTTTCTTGTTTTGTTTCTTTAAAAGAAAAATCAAGAATCATGTGAAGAAGATAATTGTCACAGTTGAAAAATTGTACATCAAAAATGGTCCACAGACAAGTTTTATCCTATCCAATTTTAGACTCGTTCATGTCTAGATGATACTCTCTTGTTTCATCAACACAAATTACAATTTTAAAAAATCCATCCCTTTAAATTAAGAGTTTTACTTCTATGCATTCAGTGGCGGTGCTAAAATTCTTACTAAGAAGAGTTTAAAAAGTTTACATTTTTAAGACGATTCAATAAATAGTGTATATAAATTTAAAAACAATAAATCGATCTATATAAGTCTTCTTTCTAAGTCTACTTATAATTTGAATGGGAGAAAATGACCCTGCAAAGTGATATTTTGTATGTTGTTTACTAATCTCATGTTATTATTAACTAATATGCTGTGAAAATGGTCATATATATAATTAAAATAACATTTGTTATGATGGACTACAAAATCAAACTCTCGAAGAAAAAGATTGAGGTGGTTAATTAAATGAGTTTAAGTTAAATGTACTGAAGATGTAAAAAATATTTCACAATCAAGTGATCACTTGACAAATAATTGCAAGTGAATCTATTTAATGTTAATTGTAACTTAAAATAAATAGTAAGCAACATGTTATAACATAATTAATTTATATCTGTATATGTGTCTTTATCTAAATGTTGAATACAATTAAAAAAGCTTTTTGAGGTGACAGAGGCACCACACTATCAGTTGGTACAATTTTTTGATGAAACATGGAAGCTTGTATTTGATTGCGTAATGCTCTTTCTACATGGAGGTCAAGATCTTTGATGATTCATAAATCATATGGTACATCTGGCCAATGGTTAATAGGTCAATTTTATTTATTTATTGCATATAAATCCAAATTGTGTTTATTATATAATTTTAACTTTTTTACATATTGAGAAAATCTTAGACACATCCATATTAGTTTGATGACGTGAAGAAAAGTGAACATACTCTAGATGCCACATATACTGGTAGGTTTTTCCTTTTTTTTTAATCATTTCTTTTGATAAACTATTTTTTTTAAAAAAATTTACTTCTTTCCTGTTTATTGATTATATATATATATATATAATATTAAAAAAAAATTACTCTAGATTAGGCGGCTTCCCGTCGGTAAATCCTTCACAGAAAACCCAAGAGGATCAAACTCAACAGAAACATTATTGTCCTTAGTGAATTTACGTACGGAAATAAGGTTTTTGATGAGTTTTGGAGCATGCAAGACATTTCGGAGACGTAATTGAGGATTAGGTGGGGGTAGGGATGTATGACCATAGCCTTGAATTGGAATAGTGCTACCATTACCAACAATGATTCCAGAATTATTGCTCAAATTAAAATAAGACGTGAGAGTACCTGAGTTGACAGTCATGTGGGAAGTCGCTCCGGTGTCCATGTACCAATTATCATCCAGTTGATGCATGGACAGAGTGTGCATGACTGCTTCCACGTCTGTCAGAGTGTACCCAGAATAGGTCGGACCATGCATGGAATAGGCCTGCTGAGGTCGTGGACCCGCACCGAGAATGCCGTTGTCGGGCCGCGGTGTGGTGGGACGCTGCTGCCACTATCTTGTCGGATACGGGCAGGGGGGCATTGGCTACTGTTGGGGTGGCTAGGCAGGCCAATAGTAGCCCCCTGCCGGTAGCTGTCTCGTCGGCCACTGGCTATTGCTAGTCTGTCCGCCACCGCCACGGCCAAATTTCCCGCGGTTGTTGTTGTTGTTGTTCCCCTTTCCCTTGTTCCTGTTAGAATTCCTGCCACGATTATTATCACGACGGTTAGTTGAATTATTGTTGCCGCCAGGTGGCGGGGAGGGAGTATCATTATCAACAAGTAGAGCCGCGGGACTGGAATCACGGGCACGTTCCTTGAGTCTGGAGCATACTTCAGAGAAAGAGGGCAGCACATCCTTCTGCTGGATGGTGGTGACAAAGTGTGCATATGTCTCCGGTAAGCCTGCAAGGAGGCGTAAGACCATACGTTGGTCGGACACCGGCGACCCCACGTTGGCAAGCTGATCCGCGAGAGACTTGAGCCTATTATAATAGGCCATAACCGAGCCGAATTCGGTCATTTTTGTGGTGGTGAATTCAGTTTCAAGGTACGCTGCCCTTGAGTGCTTGTTATCTTGGAAAAGTTGAGCAACTCGATTCCAAGCCTTCTCTGCAACATCATCCGCCACGAGAATAGAGGTAAGAATATCATGGGATACGGTGGTGTATATCCATTGAAGGACCACCGCATCTAGCCGTTTCCAGAGCGGAAGGTTAGCCACCTTTGTTGCGTTGTACGCGGTGAGTTCAGTGGTGTCAGTTGGTGGTATGATGTGTTCAAGTACGGAGTGGACGCGGGCTAGAACTTTGAATAGTGTCGCCCATTCGTGATAATGGTCGGTTTCCATGTCTAGAGTGATTGGGATTAAATATTTCACATTCGTGACGGTTAAAGCAGAATGAAATTTTTTGTTGTCAGCCATTGAAGAGAGAAGAGGGAGGAGGAAGGGGTGGCGGCTACGGCTAGGGTTAGGAGAGAAGAGGGAGGTGGACGGCTAGGGTTTAGGAAGCTAGGGTTTTAAGGAGAAACCTAGTCTGATACCATGTAGGAAATCAATCCGTGATTTGTATTGTTGTATGAAAGTCATTATATACAAAGTAGGTATCTCCTATCAGAATGATACTAGGCTAAATTATAGGACCTAATTACTATACATAAGGAAGAGAATATTTACAATATTTACATAGACTATTACATAGTCTATCAATATATATATATAGAAAAATTACCTATAAAAACGGAAATAGAAAAGTTAGTTAAAGTTATTATAGAAAAACCAAAAGAAATAGAACTAAAAACAACCCACATAGTCTCTAAAATAACGCAACAAGTAGAAGTTTTAACTAGTGATATTAAAGAATTAAAAAAGACAGTAGCAGAACTAAAAGAGATCACTCTTTCATGAGTAGACCAACATTAGCTCAAGAAGAAGCCTTGAAATTAATAGAAAAATCTATACCTTTACCAGCAGACTATAAAGATTATATACCTAGCGCTAAATCGGACCAAATAATAATACAACAGAATACTACTATAATTTCATTACCTACTCGGTACTTCCTCACTCCTTGAATCTTCTTATCATGTAGGTGTTTTTCTTATTTTCTGCCTATTCTCCCAATTTTTATAATTTTCGTTTTTTTTTTTTTTTGAAAAATCTGTTTTAGTTATGAATCTTTATTACACTGTTCATCTCTTTCTCTTAATCTTGGTTCTTAATATCCGTCTTCTTTAACCACACCCCGGTTACCATGGCCAACATCGTCTTTTTATCATTTGGACATTAAAACGGCCTTTCAAACACCTAGGAATTTACAGGTTAATCCATCGAGTATATCAAGAAATTATATATATATATATTGTGTTTTAATTTCCTTCCAAAAGTAAGTGGAGAACAAATGCAAAATGCTTAGGTTTTGCAATATTGATGACTTGATTATAGAAGTCAAGTTTGTGTACGCCTTATTACCTTTCTTTTCTTTAGGTGTTTGATATTCAAAATTCATTACTCCGATTAATCTAAATACATGTCGCATAGACTCACTATGGCAGTAAATGTTGAATGATGAGATGTTTAGTATTCACTGTTCAAAATTCATTGATCCAACTAACTAATTTGAAATTCGTACCGGATAGACTTACTCAGGCAGATAAAACGCTAAATGTTCGCATTCAGTATTCAAAATTCACTGATTTGACTAATTTGTATTCTCGGGTGACTCATCTAAGGGAATAAAATGCTCTTGCCGAGAAGAATGGTGACCTAACAATATAAGCTTTTGTGTGGCGTTGACTCACTAAGAGGGTAAAACGCTGAATGTCAAGACGTTCACTTCAAAACTCACTCCTCCTATTAATCTGAATTTAACATTGAATGGTCAAGGGTTTCAATACTTGAAATTCATTGATCCGATAAATCTGAATTTGTATCGCATCGACTCGCTAAGGGGGTAAAATGCTAAAGGCTGGTGTTCAGTCACCAATTCAACTAATCTAAATTTGTGTTAGGTAGACTCACTAAGAGAGTAAAACATTTAGCGGTCGTTTGTTGGGAAACAAGTTATCTCGAGATTATTTATCCTGAGATTAATTATCCTGGGATTAGTTATCTCACCCTCGCATAAGGATAAAATAACACTACAATTCTGAGATAACTAATTCCGGAAATAGTTATACCATGATTTTATCCCAATCAAACGTGGGATAAACTCATCTCAAATTTAATTGCAAAATTATTTATCTCTTATCATTTATCCCTCGTACCAAACGAGCCCTTAATGACAAGAGGGTTTGATGACCTAACAATGGAAGCTTTTAGAGAATCAGAGAAAAATACCTGATGTCAAAAGCAAAGCAATCAAATATTCCAACAGTACAAGAGTTTAAGCTTATGTTATGCGTGCCTGTCTTCCAACATGTACTACTTTTTCTTGTTCTGTTCAATCATTGTTTATCCTTTTTCCTTAATTTTATATTTGCTATGTACTTGTGGCTAAATCCTGTTATCAATAGCCAGCATACAATTCAGCACATTCAATGGCATAGTCAGCATACACTTAAGTAAGCTTCTCTCATTCTCTCAACCTTCTTCTTTTTTTACTTTCAGTGGAGACTAGACACCAAGTTTAATTTAACTGGTTAATTATATTTGTTGTCACTTTAGATTTTAGATTTTGGAATGTATATTTTCATTATTAAAAGGATGTGCCTAAGCCACTATATAAAAATTTAAAAAAGGTACAAACTTCGTCGCTGATCTGTCGCTAAATAACATGTAGCTAACATGATTCTTTCATAATCTATCGTTAAATAGAATTAGGGACCCTTTTTTGTTGTTTAGAGACAGAAAACCCTTAGATTTTGGATTGTATATTTTCATTATTAAGAGGATATCCCATCGTCCCTACGAAAAAAAAGGAATCATCTACAAACTTAGTTGTTGATCTGTTGCTAAATAGCATGTATCTAACATGATTCTTTCATAATCCATCATTAAATATGATTAAAGACCGATTTTTGTTGTTTAGAGATAGAAAGCTTAAGCCCCTTGCTAACATAATTTTTTAATAATCCGTAGTTAAATAGGATTAACTACGGAGTTTTGCTGTTCAGCGATAAAAATTGCCCGTCGCTAATTATAGAAAGTATAGAGATAGTATTTGGGAAATTTTGTGCGTGTTATTTCATTACTAGATGTCATAGGCCCGAGCCAGCACGGGCCCAACAATTTATGTTGGGACGTATGTTCATTTCACATTATTTGAGCCTATTTTTTAGTCCATTTTGGCAAAAATCATCTCTTGCAAATTTAGAAGTAATTCAAATTAAACTTTATTTTTATTCCTGATGATAATCTTTTGTTGTCACACAAATGTTCTAACATATTTAAAATTATCAGCTTCAAAAATCTAAAAACTATATACTCCCTCTGTTTCAATTTATGTGAACCTATTTCCTTATTAGTCTGTGCCAAAAAAAAATGATCTCTTTCTATAATTGGAAACAATTTACCTTTATGAAATGATTTATAACCACACAAATCATATGTGACTCATTTAACACCATAAGTTTAAAAGTCTTCTCCTCTTTCTTAAACTCCGTGCCCAGTCAAATGAGTTCATATAAATCAAAACGGAGAAAGTATATGTTATGCCATATTTTAAACCACAACTTTCCACAATCTTTGTTCCTCTTCGAAATATTATCTGCATTGTAGAACGAGAAACGAAAACCTACATTTACATGTAATAGTTTAATCAGTTTTGTTTTTTACTTTTTTAAATACCTATAGAGGAAATCTAATACCCTACTACCCGGAGAATTGTTAGTGGAATAATCTGATATCGCTAAGATAATTTGAGCTGGAGTTAAATTGATTTTATTTGAAGAATAAATGTGGATTAAGTTTGTTATTTTATTTATTTTAGTTCTTTTTGTTGATTTTAAATGTAAAATGTTAGTAGCTTTAAACTTTTATGAAAAAAAGGTAAAGAAAAATAAAACAATATATGCTACATAAGATTAATTTGAAACATTTGTGTGCGTGTATAAATAGCTGTATGTGGTAGGGATCTTTTTATGACGAATCCTTGTTTCAGTCTTAAGAACTTGTACTGGTGTATGAGTAATATTTTTTAAGAAAATTACTCCATCTCTTGTAATCATACAGCTACCATTATTATGTAACATGAAGTCTAATCCTATGACAAAGTCTACATTTATATTAAGGTCTCTTACCCATATCTTATCCATTTTATAACTTGGTTTGTAAAACTCTGAACATGTATTTATAAAGCTAATGTAGGCTTTATGAACATAATGTCTATATATATTATGGGTTCCATCCATTTGCATGGCCGCAACTGATTTTTCTAGAATTTTTATTAAATTAGGTGGAACTATTCTTTTATTTATTATGCACTTTGTGCACCCTGAATCTACTAATGCTAACGTTTCTATCTCATAATCATCTATTTTAATTCTTGCAAGTATTTTTATTGTTCCTAATTTTTTATCTTCATTACATACTAATGCTTCATGGTCTTCTATGCTCATTAATTCTGCTTGAGATTCTTCTGGTATTATTGTTAATGGTTTCATTATTGGTTGTATATTTGATAATCTTATTTCTTCGTCTTCACTATCTACTTCTCTTTGTTTTCCTCTTTCTAGGTTACATAATCTGGTTTCTAATTCATTTATTCTTGTTTCTAATGTTATTATTCTTAGACTAATAGTAGGGTCTTCAATTTTCTTATGAGTTGTTTCTTTATTTATTTTTGTTTTAAATTCTTTTTCTATACACATTGTACATCCTTCTATGTAACAATTTTTACATTTAACTCTTTTGTCTCTACTAGGATATCATTTACAAGAGATGGAGTAATTTTCTTAAAAACTATTACTCATACACCAGTACAAGTTCTTAAGACTGAAACAAGGATTCGTCATAAAAAGATCCCTACCATAG
Source organism: Lycium barbarum (assembly GCF_019175385.1). Classification (NCBI taxonomy): domain Eukaryota; kingdom Viridiplantae; phylum Streptophyta; class Magnoliopsida; order Solanales; family Solanaceae; genus Lycium; species Lycium barbarum. Next base: position 4,268,332 of record NC_083339.1, on the reverse strand, counting down.
ACCTGCAAAAGAAAAAGGGGATAGGATAGGGGGTTATATTTTTTGTTTCAATAGATATATAAGTCCTAATGTGGATTAAGTTTGTTATTTTATTTATTTTAGTTCTTTTTGTTGATTTTAAATGTAAAATGTTAGTAGCTTTAAACTTTTATGAAAAAAAGGTAAAGAAAAATAAAACAATATATGCTACATAAGATTAATTTGAAACATTTGTGTGCGTGTATAAATAGCAAAGAGAGGGAAAAAGTGAATATGTTGTCAGTGAAAGGCAATGAATAGAGGGAATACGTGGTCAGTTGTGGGCCTTGTGATTAATGAATGAGTGATGAAATATGACATAAGCAGAAGGGCAATTTTGTCAAGACATACAAAAATCAATACAACAGCTACAGTAACATTCTGTTTTGGCCAATTATGTTGTTTCATTTTAATTGAAATTACCAAATTACCCCTTGGACAATAATCCTACCCCAAACTCACTCTTCTATATAGTAGTAAAGTAACGAGGCCTATGCCTATATGTACAAATATATTGAAAACAAAATAAAAGAATAATCAAATAATCCTATACACTTGTCTATTTTCTATTTGCTCTACGATAACTAATTTTGTCTTTTATAGTGTACTACCTAGACAAGAATCTTCCTATCACTATCCAAAAATGCTTGTTGATCAAGATTATTTGATCGTGTGGCTGAGGTGATTTTGTCAACTTTGGATGGTTGTGATGAAACCATTGTAATTGGGCCAGAGTCCTTCTTGTTGTTTCCTTCTGATTTATTATTTGTTTGGGCTATTTCCTTCTTTTTCATTTTGGGCTGTTGATGCAAAGCCCAAAATACATTTTTTCCAATGTCGGCCCATATGTTATGTTGACTGAATATGTTTTCCCTTTGTCTTCCATTTTCACCATTGACAATGAAGGAGAGTGAGAGTAACTTTGTGAGAGATCAGTTCCAATACTAATTCCTATTTTTTTGTAGTGTAATAATTTTTTTTAATGCCACATGCTAGATTGTTAACTATGAACAATGCATAGATACATAGAAAATGAAACCATGTGTTCTGAGACCAAATGAAAAATCTTTTGCTGCAGCTACAAAATCCACAGAAAACACGAAAAAAAACAATGCTCCTCCAAGTCTATGAAACATTAGATAAGAAAAACATTGGCACAATTTGGCAGAGGGGGTAGTAAGGTTATTTTCTTTCTAAGAATTAAGTACTACCACGATGTAATTAAAGCACACTTATCTACAATGCAAGAAAACTTTCACAAACTACAAAAACCAAGTATATCCACAATCCCTTTTGGGACATCAGATAAAATTGGAACGACTCTTATGCAAGGATGATATGCATAATGGAGAAATGTAAAAAGCAAAAACGCTGCACGATAGGATGTTGCTCGGACTCTTAAAAATACCCTCGGATGTGTGTCTGATCCTCCAAAAGGTCTGCATTTTTGGAAAATCCGGCACGGGTACGACAATATTTTGGAGGGTCCGAGCAACATAACTTAAAATCATGTCAACCTTTCAGTAAATTTTCAAACGTTGAGAATATCTAATGTTGCACTTTGATTCTAATGGCAGCTATGGGTTGATGATGTTCTTATGATGTAGACTTGAAGGTTCTTATCAATCACGTTTCACAGTGCTCTTTAACATGTTTGTACTTAAAAGGGGCTAATCGACAAAACAAAGAAAATGTCCAGATGAAACTTTAGCAAATTTTTAAGTGCTGACTGACCTTTATTTGGATTAGGATCTAGCCAAAGCAATTGTAATTAGGACTGATTAACAGAAACTAAGGTTGTCCCTAAGTAGAATATTATTTCAATTAGGGACATTCCGAACCGGTTATAGTTATAGATAGATACCATTGAGAATCAGAATATACTAATACAACAACACAGGTTTATTAGTGTAGTTTCTTGTCTAACAAATCAAATATGCAGCTATGTAAAGAGCTACGTGTGCCGTTCAGTGGCGAATCCAGAATTTTTACTACGGGGATTAGAGCCACATGATGAAGTCAAGAGAATTCAACATCTACTATATGCATAAAAATAATTTTGACGTTGTATATACAGTGTAATTTTTCCGACAAAGGAGGCTCGCATGAACCCCTTGTACCCACCCCCCAGCTCCACCCCTGTTGCCACTGTAGCAATCTTTCTCACTTCTCAACTACTTAGGAACTCAGATGCATAAAGTTAAAAATTATTCATGGGATAACATATCCACTTGTGGAGAAAATTGTGAGGAGCTACTTGTCTTTTAACTCTAGTAGAAAGCATCTCTAACTTAGTAACTCCATTCAATAACATGTGCTGTCTTTATTTGGTGTAATTCTTTATTTTGCTCGGTCTCTCAATGCTGCCGCACCCGTGTCAGATCCTCAAAAAATACAATAATTTTGGATGATGCGACACGCATCCCGATGAATATTTGAAGAGTCTGAACAACATAGATGTAAGACGAAATGTGGACGGTTTACCTAAGGTTAGCGAGATTCAAGAGAACCATCTCTTTCCAGTCTTAACTGCCTTCAGTTTCATAACAAGATCCTCTCTCTGTGCTTCTACTTCAGCATATTTAAGACTCATTTGAAAGTAGCGCTCTCGGATGTCTTTTAATTCCGTCTCTAGTAAATTCTTCGTATGTTCGAACCTTTTCACCATTTCGCTGTCCCCGTCTGACTTCTTGGAAGCAGGTGAATGGCCTTTCCGTTCCTCGGTCTTAAACCTACACAAATAAACAAGAATAGTAGCTTAAAAACTCATGACATTATACATTAGTCTCTCCACTCGCTTAATATGAATGTAAAATTTGGAGTTGTAAACATCTAATGCCTACCTTTGAAGCTGAATCTTGTACTTCTTATTTGCCTCTAATGCTTCAGCAAGCTTGTTCTCAAGCAGCTGTATTCTAGCCAAGTAATCCATTTCAATAGAAGAAGCGATTTCACCAGAGAAACCATTTTCAGCCTGGAAGAGCAAAACGGGAGTTAAAGCATTTGAAAGGGAAAACAAGAAACTCAAAAGACCGGCCATGTTCGTGATATGATGTGCTTCAAAGGTGAAAATGAATAGTAGAAGGGAAATTAAGGGCACCTCTGATTCGCTACACTTGCGATCTGAATGAAGTCGATCCACCAGAAGTTCTTGTGACTGACTAAGCTTTTGAGGTGTTCGATTGAAGTTACTGTATTTACTGATGCTCTTCGGTGTATCGTTCTGTTCAAACTGCAGAGAACGTGAAGTTTTATCAGTCACCAACATTTATATTAAGTGGAACTGGTAAAAGCAATAAGAAAGAATTTCGTCAATGTTGCTCGAACTGTTCAAAAATGCTACCGGGTGCGTGTCAGATCCTCCGAAAGTAATGCATTGTTGGAGGATCCAACATGGATGCAACAACATTTGTTGGAGAGTCCGAGCAACATAGAAATTCGTAATAAGCTAACCTTTTTGGCATATATTTTTTTCTCCTCTTCCATCATTTTCACCTCTGCTTCAAGTGCATGAACTTTTCTCAAGCAGTTATCCTTCTCCTCCTCCAGCTTATATATTTTCAACTTATATTGCTCATTTTCCCTCTTAGTTTCACTAAGCTCATTTTTCAAGTCAGCCACTTGTGCACAGAATTTCTCTTTTTCAGTTAAATCACTTTCCATTTGCTCTACTTTTTCTTCCAGAGAAACTCTCTTTCTGTTGCTGTTCTCCAACTCCGACAAGACTCTATGCAATTCCGAGATCTTACCAGCAAACGAGGCCTTCTCAGCTTTCATTTCTTCACCATCTCTAGATATTCTCTCCACCAATGCTTCTAATTTTTCCTTCTCGGACATGCACTCGGTGAGCTCGCTTTTCAGATTGAAGACTTCATCTTGAAGCTCCTTTGTTTTCTGCAACTGAAATTTCAGATTAGCACTCTCTTCGTGAAGCTTTTGGTGTTCATAACGTGAAAGAGTGAGCTGCAACTCAAGGTCATTAACAGCCGTCTTAAGCTTTTCCTCATTCGCCCTATAATTTGGTAAAAGCTTCGAAATCTTTGCATGTTCAACCATCAACTTTTCATAACTTAGTTTTGAAGCCGCAAGCTCCTTCTCATTCAATGTAAGTTTTGATTCCAGATTTTCTTTATCAGCACGCAAACTGGAAACTTCATTAACAGCGTCAGAAGCTAATCTTCGTTCCTCGTCCCTCTCAGAAATTTGCTTCGTTAGTTGTTCTACCTCTTTCTTGAGACTCTCAACTTCTGTCAACTTCTCTGAATACCTCCGATTAGACGAACTTTCTTGCTGCACGAGTTTCTTAATTTCGTTCTTGTTCTCTTGAACTAGTTTGTTTAGTTCAGCATTCAATCTCTCCTCTTTCAAGGAAAAATCTTTACACATTGAATTGAGATTCTCCTCAAGAGCTTTAACCTTTATCAAGGTATTAGCCAAGCTTTTCTTTGATTCATGCAAAGATTCTTGTAACTTTTCATTCTCATTCTCGAGAAGCCCACATTCTTCTCTAGCTTGTGACCATAAGATCTGCATGTCTTCTAATTCTTCTTTGAGATCAGCAATGTTTGTTTTCGTCTCACTCTCCAACTTCCCGATTTCTTCTTGAAGATTCATTACAATAGACCTGGATTCTTCCAATTCTGATTGACGAGATTCTCTCTCAACTGTCATGAGCCAAATTTGTGCTTCCGTATTTTCATTCTTCTCTGTCAATCCTACTAACTGATCCTCCAATATATGTTTTTCACTTTCGAGCTGCACTAATTTCCTCGAAGTGATTGAACTTTCTCTCGAGATGATTTTCATGTTTTCTTCGACCTGATCCTTTTCCTTTTGAAGATCAGCAACTTTACTTTCTAGTTCTCTTTGATGCTCCAAAAGACGGATTTTCTCCTCTTCGTTTGTTTGTAAGTCAGCGTGTAACTTATCCAACTTTGAACTTTTTTGATCCAACTCTTTTAGTAGACCGGAACATTCAATTTCTAGTTCCGCCTTTGCGCTCTCATGTGCTTGAACCTCAAGACTGTAATCATCCAACTTTCTTTGAGCTTCTGCAAGAGAGTGATTTTTCTCCTGGATCGATTGTTCATGTTGTTTAAAACGTTCCTCACACTCAACAATTCTAGTTTCTAAGAGATTGTTCAGGTCAAACAGATATGTAAGGACACAGCCGGTACTGTTGTCGCTCAAATTTTCCAAGTTTTCGAGGTGATGTTTGCACTGATCGCTTACACCGGAAGAAAGTTTATGCCACGGTCTCTTTAGATGGTGAAAAGCTACTTCAAGCTGCTTCACTAATTGAATGAAGTCTTTGGAGTTCTCACTTGCACCAACTTTTTCCACAGGTATCAGTGTGCTTTCACTACCGGACTCCTTAAACTTGATCAAAAGGTCCAAGTTTTCCTGAGTAAGTTCAGCACAATCTCTTTCTAGCTCTTGCACTTTCTCTTGTAATGCTTCGATATCTCTTAGCAGCTCAATACTACCTTTCTCAGAGTGTCCATTGTATTCATATTCCTTCTTAATATCTGAAAGCGTCTGTCTGTTCATTCTCCCTTCACTCTCGAGCTCGTGATTTTTGTCTTGTAATGCCTTTGTGAGGGATTCAACACTGCTTTGCAATGTCTCGTCCGATTTTTCCACCGAGGAGTTAACTTTTTCTTGCGAATCGACTATGGCAGAATATTGCATGTCAGTTAACTTCAGATGCAGAGATGAAAATTTCTTTATCTCCACTTTTTGCTGTTCTATAGTTTCTTCCAGCTCCTGAAGAAGCGAGACTAGCTCGACGTTTGAATCTTGACTTCCTTTCAGTTGTAAGGCTAAACTGGCATTCAACTCCTGCTGCTGTCTTATTTCATTTTCCAGTTCCTCCTGGATATGCTTCCGACTTTTCGGTTGATATATCGAATCCTCTGCCACTGTGTGTTTTGCTGTCGACTCCTCCAAGATCATTTTCAGATTTTCGATCTCTCTTTTCAAGTTACCTTGCTCAGCATAGGCAGCTGAAAGATCCATCACCAAGTCTGCTTGCTTTTTCGACTGAGCCGTGAAGTCTTCTCTCAGTATGTCCAAATCGAGCATGAGCTTCCGAGCATTTCTCTCCCACATCTTAGCTTCTATTCGGAGTTCCGCGATTGTATCTTCTGCAGCCTCCAGAAGGTTTTTTGAACTGCCCAAATTCGTCAGAGAAGACGTATTCTTCAGATTCTCCATCGATCCTGTGGCCTTTGTATTATAGGATGATCGGTTTGAAACAGAATGATCGTTGCTAGAATAATCATGGTCAGGACTTGCTCTAACTTGTTTGCCCGTGTGACTTCTAGAGGGAAACTTTTCTTTTCGGGTGAAACTTTCAGCTGAGCTAAAGCTGTTATTTGACCCGGATGCCGAGAAGCTTCTCTCCTGAAATGAAATGAAGAGGTAATCAACCACACAAGACACTGAATGAGGGAGAGAATTTACTACTTAAAACTGAGTTCATTACAACACACAACAGAAAAATTGGATTATAATGTCTAAAATGTGTCTAATGTAGTGAGAAGTTGATAAATGAGATCCAAGCTATGTTGCTAGGACTCTCCAAAAATGTTTTCCTACCCGTATCAGATCCTCAGAAATTACACTACTTTTGGAGGATCTAACACACACTTTGTCTCCATATTGAAGAATCCGAGCAACATAAAATCCAAGCATTAGTGGCTGATTCAATGGCTCGAACATGTGACCTATAAGTCACATGGAGACAACTTTACAGTTGCTCCAAGGCTCCCATTCGGTGTATTACTATAATCTAAAGGAAAAAAATCATGTTACTAAATTGGAAGCTTAACTTAAGAAATAAACAAAACCTATCAAGTTCAGTGGTAATAAAACAGTAAAACGGATAAATTGCATTAGTACCTTGATCTCAAAGTTGCTTGGACCTGAGTTAGAGCCGGAGTCATATGGAAGCACGTCACTCTCAGCAGAAATGTTGTCAGACTCAGTTGATTTACTGGCAACGTCATGATCTGAACCCTGCTCTTTCATACCAGAACCTGAAGATTTGGATTCATCTCTGAAAGTATATAAAGAGCATTTAGTTAAATGACGATTCACTTTTATTTATATAGTATGACTATAATATGAAATGAGTGTAAAAGAAAAGAAGTGTGGATTCATATAGGGACTGAGGTGTAAAATGATGAGAATTTGACTGTTTTCTTAGTACCTGAATTTACTCCTTGGTGTTAGGCAGTGAATTTTCACCTGTAAAACAAGATTGGTAAGAATTTCAGTAAATAAAAAGTTGGAGAAATTCCCTCTTATGTCTGTTGATCTTAGTAATATAGGCATAAAAGATAAATGTCACCTTATAACATGAAAGTTTAATGTTGAATGGGCATTAGTTATAGAGGAAGTTTTTAAATGTTCCATGTTTCTACTTTCTAGTTAAAATATACCATTAAACCTTAGAGGAAATTGGCGGGGAAAGGAAAGACTTATCGATCATAAGACTTGCCTGTAGTGTTGTGCCCTGATTGCATTTCTTTAAAGGAACCAAAACTGGAGAAGACATTCTTGAACCAACATATGATGCTAGATTAATGGTTCCCTCTCCAAGTAGGCTAGATCTAGCAGAGCCCTGTGTTAAAGGAGCAATTAAGAAATCAAATAAGCAAGTCATCTTGAAGCGTCTTTAATATTTTAATGGCAGAATACCTCGGGACCACCCCCCCCCCCCCCCCCCGAACTTGGCAAGTCAATCTCACGAGTCTAAAAAGAGAGTGTATTCACGCTCTTTGCCATGTTAGCATCTAGGGGGGTCAAGACTATCAAACTGCCAAATTCATGGGGGTAATCAAAATAAGTCAAGTGTTTACTGAAAAAACATGTCAAATTTTGTGGGAGGCGGGGTCACGAGGTATTCTGCCCATTTATAAAAGGAAAGCGGTGTTGACGAAGAAGTGTGATGAACTTGAAGAAAACTAGTTATGCCACTGTATTGCTATCAATGAAATAGTTTTTTTGAAGTAAAACGCGAGGATTTCCATCATACCATTGAAACAACAAACTTGTAGAGAGATTCTTCAATCTCCAGAGAAGAAGAATCGTCTTGTGAAATCCACACGGATTCCAAAAGCGTCTCCGGCCATTGACAACTCCCATTTTTCACGAGCGCTTTTCCTAGCTTTGCTACTGTTTTTCCTGTTTCTACACAGATTATAGACAGAGATAGCCTGTCCCATCCTTTTGGTACCTATCCCATGACAACATCATAATAATCAACTGTCAGTGACCGTCCATTAGTGGTTGCTGCTACATTATTTTGTCAACAAGCTGAATGAAATCACATTAGGAAGTTCTTTAGTACAATTGAATCAACTAAACCATATAGGATTATGGGCAAATAGAACTCCTTAAGCATTATATCAAACAGTTTCATGTTAAGCATGATTTCTGATTCGACTCTGGTGCGAAATCCATTTATTCATCAAAAGAAATGTCCCTTTTGAAGCCAGAATTGATTTTCATTTGGGGTCATAGAATAAGAGTTAGCAAAGGTGCAGACAGCCCGATCTAGCGAGTGACCAAGCATTTATTAGAGGTTGAGTCAATCATCATCAGAAGAATTAGGCAAAAAATTAGGATACATTTTGGGAAAATCGAACTTCCATTGGAGAGAAGCAAATGAAAGACTTTCACAAAAATTCTTGTAGAACCGAGAATGAACTAGGAGTAAAGTGTTGTGGCTTCAGATTGCATAAAGAAGAATGCTTTTGTTATCTGCCCAAAATCTTATGTTTTGCTTATGAAGTAAGTTACAGAAACTATACAGTGTACATTTCAACTTCACAATCCTCAAATAATCACACAAAACCTCATCATGGGAATCAAAATCAAGAGGGAAAAGTGGAGTACTATGTTGCTCGGACTCTTCAAAAGTGTCGACGCGTGCGTGTCAGACCCTTCAACAATAGTGTATTTTTGGAGGATCCGACATGGGTGCGGCAATATTCTTGGAGAATCCGAGCAACATCAAAAGCCACATGTTACGGGAAAATCAGAAGTATAGTTTAGTCCTGCCGCATGATCTTATCTGAAACTTTTTTTTTTTTTTTCTGAAATGGTAAAGTTTTATTTATAGAAAATACCAAGATGGTAGAGTTTAGATAAAGTCGTATTTATCTGAGTATTAAATAATTTAATTTTGATATAAGTGAAGATCACCAAATTAATCTCAAGCATCAACATATCATCCAATCACTGTATCATCATCTCCATCCAAGGATTGCCATTATTATGAAAACATGACCATCAATTATGTTCAGGGGCGGAACTATAAGCCTGTCTACCAGTTCGGCAGAACCCAGTAGGCAGTAGCTTTGGCCCAGAGCCTGTATTTGTTTTTAAAAACATACTTAATATGGAAAAGGGCCAAATATACCCCTGTACTATCGGAAAAGGGTCAAATACACCCCTCGTTATTCTTTGGGTTCAAATACACCCCTGCTGTTATACTTTGGGTCCAAATATACCCCTCTTCCGTTAAAATTGTACATGGTGAACATCAGATCTGACGTGGCACTGACAACTCGGTGAGGTGGACAACACGTGGCATGCCACCTCACCATCCCATTGTTAATTTCCGCCATTTCCACTTACTTCACATTCCTCTTCCTCTTCCATTTCCACTTAAAAACATCCTCTTATCTTTAAATGTTTCCATACGAAAGTTTAATTTAGGGTGGATCTGAAGGAAATATGGGACTTATTGCATCCTACTGTTTATCTTAGTTTGGGTTTGACTGTTAACTCAACAAGAAATAAAATATGACATTTGAACCTATTTTGCTTAAGATTAGTTATCTTTAAGTCTGTTTTGGTCCAAACTCTATTCATTTGTGATGGAAGTCATTAAAATTGATGACTGTAGTCTTCATTAGGGGGATTTCTAGTAAAGCAAACTGGAATTCTCATATTAATTGTGTATAAGATCAGCAAACCGCCAACTGGCTGCAAATATCTGTACTTCTAACAAGTCGGAGTGGGTGGGTGTAGCTAGCTAGCTGGCTGCTGCACGGTGGTTTAAATAATTTAGTTTTGCCTACTGGAACAGAGACACAAGTGTGATGGTGAGGTGGCATGCCACGTGGTGTCCACCTCACCGAGTTGTCAGTGCCACGCCATATTTTGTGTCCACCTTGGACAATTTTAACGGAGGAGAGATATATTTGAACCCAAAATATAACACCAGGGGTATATTTGAACCCAAAGTATAACGAGGGGTATATTTGTCTCTTTTCCGATAGTACAGGGGTATATTTGGCCCTTCTCCGTATTTAATATATATAAATAGTTTATCGAGAATTATTTATAGAATCCAAAACAGATAAACATAAAATTCTAGCTCCGCCTCTGACTATGGTTTCAAGCTGTTACTTCCCATCATGCAAAATCAACAATCTTGATGAATCCAATAATATGCAAAATTCAGATAGTATCAAAAACCATCAGAAGAAAGCCAAAACAGTAACAAAAAATGAATCAAGACTTGAAGTGTTCTCTAACTTTTGTTTCACAATGAGAAAACAACAACTGTTCAATACAAATATAACACCAAAATCAGTCACTGATCAATATCAGTCCTCAAAACAGAACACTGATTCTTTTTCTAAAGGAACCAAGATATTTAAAGGGTCTGAGAAAAATGTGGAATTGTACCTGAAGTGCTTGGAAATTGGAGAATCTAAACTCAACCCTTTCTCCTGGTTTGACCTCTTTATGATTCTGCTTCTGCAACTTGAACATTTTCTTTGTCACCTTAGTGGCTATATTTTCTTGAAATGTTATACAGACAATAAAATGACACTAACTTTGAAAACAGTCTAAGAATCAAAATGCATTTGAAGGAACAGAAAGAAATCAAGAAACAAGAAAAAGAAAGAAAATAGATAAGTTAGCTAGTTGGTCTTTGTTTATGAACTTGGCATGGGGTGTTATATTGTTTTCTGTCTTTTTGGTGTTTCATCTGAGCTTATAATAGACAGTTTATTATCGCGCACAAAGTTAAGGACAAAAGTATGAGGAATTTTTTCTTTTTTCACACTCAAATAGACACAGTTGTCTTGTAATAGTAAGTTTCTTTTTGAAATCCTATCCGGTATTTGGTATCCACTTTTGGACCCGACCAGGGACGGAACTAGAGCGTAATCCAGTAGTTTTAGTTCAAATAATGTACAAATTATTAATTTAGAATCCTGTAATTTAAAAGACTAAAATATCGAACTTGTAAGCTTCAAATCCTGATTCCATATCTGGACTCCACTAATTTGAATTTAAGCCGAAAAGTCGTACTCTGAAGGGTAAAGTGCTTCTAAGTCATCTGATTGTAGAATTATAGTGTACTTACCATTCTTGTCTTGTAGTTATTATTGGATTTGAAAGGAAGTTATTCCTGTTTTTACATTCTCTTTACCTAACAAGAAAAGGAGAAATCAAGAATGATCATTTATACAAGAATGAACATTTATGTGTACCTTTCATTGGGTAATGGGTGGGTAAGCTGAACGTTGAAGGCAAGAAAGGAGTTAATTTCCTTTTTCATTTTGTTTCTTTTCCCTCTTTGTTTTTCTTTTATTCTTTTTTTTTATTACATAGGGGATAGGGGAAGGGGATTACAACGTGGAGATTTGAATCATCGCCATCAAGATGAAAGGTATCCTTCTTTTGTCGAAATGAGAAGAAAAAAAATATATTTTTCCTTCTTCAATTAGAATAATGTCTATATATTCATAATTGTGATTTTCTATCTCTCATATCTGTGAGGTTTGACATCCCTAAAATCCTTTACAATATTTGAAAAAGGACAAATTTCCTTGCACTATATGAAATTGAGCAATTTTGCCATTCATTTGACTTTTGATTCTTTCGTTGTTTCGTATCATTACCGTTAACAAATTGTCTCATTTATTCTTGCAATTGACAGAGCTCCAATATGAAATAAGTGACAGCTCCTTGTGTCCAATTTTTGCACAAAACAAAAAATATTCAACTTTTGATTATGATTTAATATTATCTTCACGTAGGAGTTTCGATAGGAGCGATGGACAATATTGCTCAATTTTGAATAATATTAGACCAAAAGCCAGATGATGGACAATATTGCTCAATTCCGAATAATCCACGGACAAATATGACTTTTTCCCTTAAAATATTTAGGTTTTGTTTAGAAATTAATTCAAGTTAAATTTCGACGGCTATCATGAATGCATGATCATGAAACCGGATAAGGGGAGAAGTACTAGAGCTATTTTTTTCCACCTTTATTTATATGCATTTCCTTTTCTGAAAAGATAAGTTTGGTAGGAAGTTACAAATAAAACAGCTACGTTACAACTATGACAATAATTACTCACATTGGGAATTACAATTATGGTTATACAATTACACCAAAAGACAAATAATTTATGATTTTACCTTATTTTATAGATGAGATTGTGACCGTGCTAAGTATCTTTTATGCAAGTAAATATTTAAGTGAGATATATTAATTTTGATCCAGAGGAGCATTGATAGTAATAATGTGTTCTACTATGTTATTGTAAATTAATATCTGTAGTTTCTATGGTTTTGGCGATACTTTCCATTTTTCATTGAGTTTAACATTCACTATCTTTGTCTTTTTCTCTTGATGAATAAAAAATAGTTTTATGCTCTTCCTCCTGCAAAATGACGTGATTTTCATTTTTGGAGTTAAGCTATATATACATTAATAAAATAATGTGAACCATTTTATAGGATTGGCTGCCTTCTAATCTATAATAGTATATATCAGTGAGTATTATTTTTGTTATTTTATCACTGAAAAAAGGGTTAAAAATGCTATTTAACCTATTAGATGTAGCTTCAAATTTATGTAGCAATTGCACTTGGTAGTCAGTTTTTCCTTTGCTATTTAAGCTATATCCATTTTTAAAAAGTTATTCAGATAAAAGTTCTTCTCCTCCTTTTCCTTCTTCTTATTCTTCAAAAATTTGCTCAATGTTAGATTAACAGAAGTTCTGTGGCATTGATTGTTAAGCGACCATCATATGTAATGCTCTTTTTGTTCTTAGTATTCCGGTTGCATTGTGAATCTCCATAGTTTTTAAAATTTAATTTGCACTAAAATCGGATTGAAAAGGAATAAATTAAATTGATGTAGGGTCATAAGGTAGTATGAGTGATTAAGTTAGGTGATGAAATAGATGAGGTACCATGAGTGAAATATAATTAATGTATCATGAGTAAAATAGAATCCAAATAGAAATTTTGAATGTCAAACCAAACTTCATATGGAATGTCAAGCAAAATTTCAGTCCTAACATTATAAGTAGGGAAAAGGGTCAAATATACCCCTCTACTTTAGTTTATTGGCTACTTTTGCCCTCCGTTAGCCATATACCTCTCCGTTAGCCAAAGTATTCACTTATATTCTTAAGTGGATGGAAATCCCTAATTCAGTCAAAATTACCCATTTAATTAAAAATATTCATGCCCCAATTTATAACCCGCCCCGTACCACAAATATACCAAGAATTGTCACATCTGTATATTTCAATTTCCATGAGAAAAGAGTAGAAAATTGTCAAAGCGACAGATAAGGATACCAAAAAGACAATGAGCAATAACATTCATAAGGTGCTCAAGCCCCCATTCTCAATTTCTATGTCACTGAGGATAACATTTTAGAAGCAGTATTGACACTTTCAAGCTCAGCCAACCAACACAGAGTTTTTTCCCTTTTTCCTTTACTTAATCTGTGTGAAAATGACCTATGATATCCTGTATCATCCTTCTCTTTGTTTATGCTCAGGTTGAAAATTGTTAAAACAGAAACTGAAATTGAAAATAAAATAATAAAGCAATGAAGATTTGGAAATTTTCCCTTTTCGTGTATTCAGTTTCTGATGCATTGTACATGGCCTCCTATATATATACACATTTTTAGAATCCTTTATCTAACCAACTAATGCCAAGTGTCAACAAATTATTTGGTAGGCTAAAATAAGTCTTTGCTAAAATGAACCTAACTGAATGAAAATGACAGGAAAGGAATATCTATGTTGGTGCTGATTTCGTATGAGCCTATATATGTAAAAATGGATTGAAGCCAAATGTACATAAATAGACCCATTCATTGTAACCCAATTTGACAAAGTAAAATCAGCAGCCCAATTTGCAAACCCAGTCCAATTATCCCAACCCAGTCCAATTATTCTTAAGTGACCTTTTGTATATCAAACTTATTTGCCTCGTTTCCTCCGATGTTATCACCATCTTTTCCGATATCTTCTCCGACACCCCTCCTCAAGGTGAGAGATTTTGTGAAGAGATCTGTTATTTGAGATGAAGAACGAACAAAGGAAAGTGAAATGATTCCGGCGAGATACTGTTGACGGACGAAATGACAATCGATCTCGACATGTTTGGTTCGCTCGTGAAAAACGGGATTCCGTGCAATATGAATTGCTGCCTGGCTGTCGGAGTGAACAGGTATTGGGAGTGAAACTGGGACGGAGAGATCATTAAATAGTCGCACTAGCCATGTGAGCTCCGACACGACCCTCCGCATTGAGCGGTACTCAGCCTCAGCGGAACTCAAAGAGATTGAAGCTTGCTTCTTTGATTTCCAAGAAATCGGAGAAGTCCCAATGGAGATGTAATAACCACTGACCGATCGTCGAGAATTGGGACAAGTGCCCCAATCAGAATCACAGAAAGCTAATACTTGATAGGAAGGTGAGAAAGAGAAGAAAAGCCCCAATCCTGGATCCTTAGAGAGGTACCTCAGTACTCGCATGGCCGCTGTAAGATGTGGTTCGCGTGGGTCTTGCATATATTGACTCAGATGCTGTACTGTAAAGGAGATATCCGGTCGAGTGTGTGTTAAGTAGTTCAACTTACCCAAGAGATGTCGATACAAAGTTGGGTCTTTTATGGGTTCTCCATCTGATGCAAACAACTTCACTGATGGATCGAGTGGACTTGAAACTGGAGGCAAATCCAGAGATTCAAATTCAGTCAGTAAGTCCAAGACAAACTTTCTCTGGCAAAGAATTAGTCCTTGTGGCTCTCGAAGTACTTCCATGCCCAAAAAGAAATGTAAGGGTCCAAGGTCTTTAATTTTGAATTCATGATCCAGGAATGCCCTCAAAGCTGTTAATTCTGCATCATTGTTTCCTGTTAGTAGTATATCATCGACATAAGCAGCCACAATTGAAATAGAATTCCCAGACTTCTTTATGAACAAAGAATAGTCATTGATAGAGTGATTGTATCCGTTAAAATTCAATGTTGTAGTAAGTTTAGAATACCACTGCCTTGAAGCTTGTCGAAGACCATAAAGTGATTTTTTCAACTTGCACACATGATTAGGTGTAGGGGGTGTAATACCAGCTGGAAACTTCATATAAACCTCCTCATCTAGATCACCATGCAAAAACGCATTGTTGACATCTAGTTGAGAGACACCCCAACCCTTTTTAACTGCAATAGCTAATATGCATCTAATGGTTGTCATCTTGACAACTGGGGAATATGTTTCATGAAAATCGATCCCTTCCCTCTGAATGTCCCCTCGAATAAATAATCTTGCCTTTAGCCTTTCAATGTTGCCATCAGAATGTTGCTTTACCTTATATACCCACTTACAAGGTAAAGCCTTTCTGTCAGGGGGTAAAACAACAACCTCCCATGTATTATTCAGTTCTAAAGCGTGTATTTCTTTAGCCATTGCCTCCTGCCAACCTGGGTGATGAGCAGCCTGCATAAAACTTTAGGTTCCTGCATATTAGATAGAGAGTTGAGTATATTCTGATTTGTGGAGGATAAACCAGAGAAAGGGAAGGTGATATGAGTGGTTGAGCTTAGGAAACAAGAAGGACTAACACTGGTTAATTGTATTGCATTACAAATATAGTCCTTCAGATAGGAAGGTTGTGACTTAAGTCTGGTTGACTGTCGAAGAACTACATCAAGTACAGGCTCAGAAGAGTGAGAAGTATGTGTAGGAACATGGTCTGTGGTGTGAGGAATGGAATCAGGGACAGATTGGCTAGGTGAACTAGAAGGAGATGGGGTAGGGACAGGACTGGAAGAATAGGTGGATGAAGTAGTGTGATTGGGATCAGGTGAAGGAACGGATTGTGGGTCGACATCTTGTGTCAAGTCTAAACTGGGCAAGGGATGAACAGTTTTGGGTTCTTTAGGAAGGAATGTGGTAGAATCATAAGACTTGATCGAAGCAAAGGGGTAAAATTCTTCATGAAAAATTGCATTCCTTGAGACGGTTATTTGTAAAGTTGTGAGATTCAAAACTCTATATCCCTTCTTCCCATGTGGATAACCCAGAAATACATGTGGTAATGCCCTAGGTTCTAGTTTAGTTCTTGAGTGAGGCAGAGTTGAAACAAAACACAAACAGCCAAAGCTTTTCAAGTGGGAATAAACTGGTTTTGCTTTGAAAAGTACCTCATAAGGGGTTTTATAGTGAAGAATCTTAGAGGGAAACCTATTAATTAGGTAAGTGGCTGTTAAAAGAAAATACCCCCAATATTTAATGGGCAAATGTGATTGGAAAAGTAGAGTTCTTGATGTCTCAAGAAAATGCTTGTGTTTCCTCTCCACAACTCCATTTTGTTGTGGAGTGTAAACACAAGTTGTTTGGTGAAGAATGCCTTGAGATGTAAAAAAATTCTTTTGAACAGTTCCTGATCCTAATTCAAAGGCATTGTCGGATCTCACAATTTTAACTTTAAGATTGAATTGTCGTTCAACCATTTTTAAGAAAGATTGCAAAACTGTGAAAGCATTGGACTTATTACTCAAGAGATATGTCCAAGTTCCTCTACTAAAATCATCAACAATGGTCAAAAAATATTTATATCCATCATGTGTGGGTGTTTTATAGGGTCCCCAAGTATCTATGTGGATTAGATCAAAAATAGACTTAGTAGTGATAGAACGAGATTGAAATGGCAGTCTAGACTGCCTATCCATTGGACAAATATTGCAAGGTAACGGAGATGTAGAACAATATTTATGAGATAAAATATTCTTCATATTACTCAAAGGCATATGACCCAATCTGTAATGCCACAGGCTATTCTTTACATTAGGATCAAAAACAGAAAGACAAGTACTCAAAGCAGAAATTGAACTAGAAACTGAAACAGACTTTTTTGCTCGAAACTAGACTAGAAACTGAATTGAAACTTAAACTATCTTGACTCTTGGAAACTGCAACTTGAGGTTTTGAGTTGAGAATGTATAAGCCTTGTTGTGCTTTACCAATCTCCGGTAGGTTCCTCAAAGAAGGGCCCTGTAACAAATTGCAAGAGTAGGGAGTGAAAAGAAGATTCTGCTTGAGTTGCCTACAAAACTTGTGGACAGATAAGAGATTGAACCTAAAGGAAGGTATGTATAAAACGTTACGCAAGATCATTTTAGACATCAAACATATAGATCCAGAGTGTGTAACTTGTACTCTATATGAGTTAGGAAGTTTGACCATGACAGGATTAGGAAGAGGTTTAAAATCATGAAGCAAATCTTTATTATATGTCATATGCTCAGTAGCTCCACTATCTAAAATCCAAGAATTCCTATCAATTTTAATAAAATAGGTATAAGAGTTTAAGAATTTTGTTATACCAGCATGGCCTAGATTGGCAGCAACTTCTCCACTGTTTATTGTTTGACTTCCTTTCATCTGATCTAGCAGTTGTAGAAGCTGGACCACATTATCCTGACTGAGTGACAATGGATTTCCAACCTGCTCATCAACTGCACTTCCCTTTTCCATTGGACCCGTAACATAGTTGGCATGTGCCCTTCCTTGAAACTTTCTAGGTTTTGTGAATTTGAAATTTGAGAGAAACCCATGGATCTTGTAGCATTTTTCTATAGTATGTCCAATCTTCTTACAACATGAACACACCACATTCTCCTTCTTCTGCTCATAAAAGTTTCCTCGATTTCCTCTATAATCATTGTTTCTCCTTTCTTCTGGTTGTGTATTTGCAACAAAAGAACCAGCATCTGTTGGATAGCTAGGTGAAGAGTGTATTTCTCTCTGTTTTTCATCTTGAATGACAAGAGAATAGTCTTGTCCAATACTGGGCAAAGGAGCAGATAAGAGAATATTGCTCCTAACACCTATAAACACATCATTAAGTCCCATTAAAAATTGCAACAACCTCTCATCTTGGTGTGCTTTGATAGTTTTCATTTTTCCACCACATTCACACTCACACACACAACCAGAAGAAGTATTAAATGCATCCAGTTCATCCCATAAGCTTTTCATTTTAGTGAAATAGGTTGATACACTTGTGTTTCCTTGAACTACAGCATTTAATTCCTTTTGTAATTGAAAAAGTTTGGCTCCATTGGCCTGACCAAATCTATCTTCCAGGTCACTCCATAGATCCTTGGCATTTTGAGAATGCAAGACACTCTCTGCAATTTCCTTAGACAAGGAATTCAACAGCCAAGAGAGGACCATATCATTGCATCTCAGCCAAGCCTTCTGTAGACCAGATTCAACACTAGGAAGAGCTAAAGTATTATCAACAAAACCCAACTTATTTTTTGCTGAAAGAGCTATAACAGCTGCTCTTTTCCATCCACCATAGCCTTTGCCATCAAATGGCGAAGAGACGAGACTCATCCCTGGATAATCCGAGGGATGGAGATAGTAAGGGTGTGAAGAATCAACCATATTAGTTACGGAAGATCCAGCACTCTGCGAATTGCCATGAATAGCAGCAGAAGGTGATAGAGAATCATTGGGCACACTAGAAGTTGCCATTGTGAATCAAAAAGTTAGAGAAACGAAATTTAGTAAACAAAAAAAGATTAAAACCGCAGGATTAAACCTGCTCTGATACCATGTTAAAACAGAAACTGAAACTGCAAATAAAATAATAAAGCAGTGAAGATTGGAAATTTTCCCTTTTCGTGTATTCAGTTTCTGATGCACTGTACATGGCCTCCTATATATATACACCTATTTAGAATCCTTTATCTAACCAACTAATGTCAAGTGTCAACAAATTATTTGGTAGGCTAAAATAAGCCTTTGCTAAAATGAACCTAACTGAATGAAAATGACAGGAAAGGAATATCTATGTTGGTGCTGATTTCGTACGGGCCTATATATGTAAAAATGGATTGAAGCCCAAATGTACATAAATAGACCCATTCATGGTAACCCAATTTGACAAAGTAAAATCAGCAGCCCAATTTGCAAACCCAGTCCAATTATTCCAACCCAGTCCAATTATTCTTAAGTGACCTTTTGTATATCAAACTTATTTGCCTCGTTTCCTCCGATGTTATCACCATCTTTTCCGATATCTTCTCCGACAAAAATTTACTGTTAAACTCAAAAATTGTCCAAAGATAGGATTTCGTTTAAACAGATTTTAAAGTTCTCGAGCAGATATATCTATGGATGTAAAATCTTTATGTCATCTGTATCTCTTATCATAAGCTAAAAAGTACATTTATTAATAATTCTGGAAGTACTTCTAAAATAACTAAATTTCATGAAGTTAAAAAGTGGAAGCTATAAATTTTTTTATTGATTAGAGAGGAAACTGCAGTCCATAGCGATTCCTCAAGTCATTGCAAAGGTGGACGAAATTATCTCTAGTATTTTCAAATCTCGACAAGTACATTCTCCACCTCTAGAAAATTTATGTGATGGTTAGTGTATAGCCTTATTTTATATTAATTGGGTTGGGGCGGGTTATAAATTGAGGCATGGGTATTTTTAATTAAATGAGTAATTTTGGCTGAATTGGTGATTTCCATCCACTTAAGGGTAGAAGTGAACACTCTGGCTAACGAAAGGGTATATTTGATCACTTTAACTAACGGAGGCTAAAGTTAGCTAATAATGTAAGTAATGGGTATATTTGACCCTTCCTTATAAGTAACATAGCACCCTACCACATAAGTAAATATAATAGCTATTGGTGAAACTACGTCCATGTATATAACTCAAGTGCAATACGTGTTGCTCATGAAGATTGCCACAATAATATTGGAATAACCGATTCGAAATCGTAACAATAAATGACTCATGATTCTAACATGGATTTATAGAAACTCAATCAACGGAAAATTAATTCTTTTCACTTTACCAAACGGGACGTGATCGTTGGCAATCATAATAATTGGCCTAATTCCTCTTTTTTTAAACTAGAAACTAAAATAAAAAGAAAATGGGTTATTCACAAAAGAGGGGTCAAAATCAACAAATTTATATATGATCTGCTCAACTCGCTCAAGTTTGGGCAGATTAATGATTCGTCCATTTTAACCAATACAATTTAGCCTATCTAACAATTGGACTGATATGCAGTCCAAATTGACCTAAAAAAAATTTGTTACGTATTTAAAGAAATTTTAGGAAAAACAACAAAGAAACTAAAATATAGTAAGAGTTGAGCGAATTAGACCATTACCCATTATTAGTTAATTTGATTCATCTCATTTTAGTGATCAAGTAACCTTTGAGTGAGTCACTAACCTAACTATTAATTAACTCAATTCATTTTTATCCGTTCAAATTCAGTATAAGTGTATAACGCGTCCATTTAACACCCCTATTAACGAATATTCATATTTGTAACTGAAGCAGTGTAGAAATGATTTGCATGTCTCCTTCAAAATGGTAAAAATTGTCTCAGAAGCAATAAATTTCCGACCCACTACTATAGAAACTCTTCATCATACCATTAGCTTTTATATATTCTCATCATAAGTCCATGCTGTTAATTAGCAACCACGGCATTATCAACAATAAAAATATGCAAATTAAAGACTAGCTTTTCCAGAATTCTTATTTAGTACTTATATAAAATTTGTTATATATATATACACACCATGCAAGCAACATCATTAGCAATGATGCTGGTGACCAGAGCCTTGGGAGTTGGAGACTTGAAGATTAAGGCAAATCTGAAATAATCTAACACTGGTTTTATCTAATAGTATTAGTTTTCTTTAGGGTTTTCAATGGACGGTTTGAGCTGAATTTGGATGGATTAAATGAATTAAATTAATAAATGGTCGGGTCATTAACGTGCCTTAAAGTTACTTTGACTAAAATGAAATGAGTCAAAATTGGCTAAACAATAGATCATAACCAGTGTTTTAAAAGGCGGGGCGTAAGGCGAGGCGTTTTATGTCTGCCTCAGCGAGGCGTAAGCCCCGAGGCACGAGGCGTAAGCCTCATGGGACTTTAATTTTTAGTATTTTATAAAATGATATAATTATAATAAATACTTTTAAATTGGTTAAATAACGTAAAAAATTGAAGAAAACAATAAATAAGTGATATATATATATACACACACACATATACATACTCCACCCCCACAAAAAAACTAATTAGAACAATCTATTATACGTACTTACAAGTATAAGTGACTGCTCGTTACTTTTTTGAGATAGTAGAAGACAAGATAAATAATTGGAAAAGAACATATATTAGGCATTCTAGCAATAGAAAAAGGTCTTGACTTTTAAATTTAATGTTTCAGTTCCTTTTTAAAATATTTGAGTAATTACATGTTGACTTTTGAAAATTTGGGCATTATACTAAGGACTTATTTAACAAATTTCGTTTTAGTTTGAAGAAATTTTCTGGACTTACGCCCCAACAAAAAAAAACTCGCCCCAAACGCCTAGGCTTACGCCCCAACAAAAAAAAACTCGCCCCAAACGCCTGGGCGTACGCCCCAAATTGTTGGGCGTACGCCTTTGGGGACTTGCGCCCCGACCCATCGCCCCGAGGCATTTTTGGTACGCCCCGCCCCGGGGCTCGCCCCGAGGCTCGCCTCAAAAACGCCTTTTAAAACACTGATCATAACATAACCCGCCTAACTCTTACTATATTTTAATTTATTTTTTTTATAATTTGTTTAATTATCTAGTGAAACTTTTGTCCAATCTTTGCAACTTTGACAAAGCAAGGAAGAAAACTACGGTATAGATTGGACAATAAATAATATTGCAGCTAGGAATTTTCCCTACAACAATAATATATTGAAGAAGCAGTAGATAATATGAATACAATAACTCAACCCATCTTTTATTCGTATTAATTATGGACGAGTCGAGTATTTTATCCGCTCATATTTGATTTATCTCACCCATTTGCCAGCACTAGCTAGTCATCGCTTTGAATTGTCGCTAAATTAAAAAAATTGTCGCTACTCTTATTTAACGACAGATTATCGACAGATTGATAAAAAAAATCCTTACATAAGTATTCACATCTTTATTGAAAGAATTTTGTTTTAAATCCTTATATAAGTATTCGGGAAAAATCGGATCGCTGCTTGCACAAGCAAATTGTTGATAAAACTCCAAAACGGCTTTACTATGTACGAGCTATATAATCACAGACTAAAGGCAAATTTCACAGCTAATTCCCGTTTTTTATCCTGTGAATGTGGAACTTTCTTATAGTTCCTAATTTGCTTTAAGATTAAAGACCGTTTACATATTTATGTTATTATGAAAACTTGAGTTGGGGGAAATCAATTATCAAATTACTCTTTTTTGTTATAGTTAGACACGTGGTGTAAACGTCATAATAATATCACATGTTCAACCTCAGATCCAGATAAAACCACATTACATAAGATTCATTAACCTTACAGAAATTAAATATTGGCACAAGCACCCTAAGTACTCATATTTGCAAGTACGAACACACGTAATGTGGTGAACATATATCTGTTTGCGAAAAATTCACAGTATTGATGTATTAATTGTTGGATCGCATTTGGTTAAGAACGGTCAAGTTATTAGTCAGGAAATGGCGCGCGGTATCTCAAAATTATTTGGTCGTAGACTTTTATTCTCGCTTAATAAAATCTTTTAAAATTGATCTTTACTTGAAAAAAATTATGGGGAAAAACTTTTGTTGCCCATCAGCCATCAGGATAGCTTTTGCCTACAAGGCAGAAGTTGTGGTCAATTGAGCAGGTTCACTGTGTTGAATAATCTTGAACTTCTGCCTTATAGGCAAAGCTAATTTATGTCTACAACTTATGCCCGATGGGCGAGAAAAGATTTGGCTAGCTAATTTTTTTGACTCGGAGGCTATATTTTAAAAAGAATGTTAAGCGGGCCAGCAAATCAAGACCACTCCTTATGAAGGCCATTTGTGAACTTAGCCCGTTATTAATAGGGCTATGGAATGTTTAAGCCCAACCTACCTTTTGAAAATGAGCGGATAATTTGCACAATTTCCCTTCATACGGACTTCTCAATTTGTTGGTCTTTAATTTTTGCCCTTTACTTAGAAAGGTGGCTGAAAATACTCCTAGGTTCTGGATTCGAAACTTAGCAGAGTCAAAAAATGATAATAATTTCGCAAGGCATAGGTTACACAGAACCTATGTCGAAGACGGTAGACTTTGCCTTGTAAGGCAAACTTTTAGTTATGTCTTAAGGCATAACTAAAAGTCAGGTCGGAGACGGCAGACTTGCCTTATAAGACAGACCTTTTGCAAAAGCCTTGTCTTGCAAATTTTTTTTTTTTTACTAAGCAGGGGTTCGAATCCAGAACCTCAGGGTATTTTCGGCCACCTTTTATTCGAAGGCCAAAAATTAAAGACCAGCAATTTGAGGGGGAAAAATTAAAGACCACCCCAAAAGAAAGACAATTCGCGCAAAAAAATGAATCTGAACTCATTTGAAATGACCAATTTTAAGCTGAGCGATTTCTAACTTAGTAACTCAAATAACCGATACTAGGAGTTGTTTGGACATGATATGAAATCATGTTTGGACATGCAATTTGAATTTCTTAAGTTAGTATTTTTTTTTTTTTCTTATAGACATAAAAACTCCACAAGATGTGAAAACTATCAAAACTTTTTCAATTCTTATACAATCTTACCAAATGAGCAAGTCATAGTTTATAACAAAATTAATACGCTAATAGAAGACCTTTTTAAAAAATACAACATCAATTGATCAAATTTTAGTTCAATAAAAAGGGTCAAGTTTTACATTTAAAAAATTTGAAATCCCAAATCATCCAAATCGCATGTCCAAACGCTGATTTCATCTCAGGACTTGAAATCATGACATGAAATCGCATGTCCAAACGCCTACTTAGGAGCCGTTTAGACATGGTTTGAAACCATGAAATGAACCCATGATTATAAATCATGTTTGGACATGCAATTTGGATATTTTAAGTTGTACTTTTTCTTATAGACATAAAAACACCACAAGTTGTGAAAACTATCAAAATATTCTTATACAATTTACCAAATGAGTAAGTCATAGTTCATAACAAAATTAATACGCTATTAGAAGGCCTTTCTAAAAAAATACAACATCAATTGATCCAATTTTAGTTCAATAAAAAAGAAAATTTAACATGAATAGTAATGTAACTACTCTTTAATATAATCCTCTCACATGGTAGACGTAAATAAAGGTTGGCAAATGTTTGGTGGGAGAAATTGTTAAAAATATCTACCAACTTATGGGTCTTTTTTTTTTTTACAAAATATAAACTTATAGGTCAAGTTTTATATTTAAAAATTTTGAAATCATGGTTTGAAACCCCAAATCATGCCTTCTTGGATGAATTGGGATTTCAAACTATGGTTTGAAACCATGAGATAAAATGCATGTCCAAACGCTGATTTCATCTCATGATTTCAAATCACATGTCCAAACGCCTACTTAGCTTATAAATCTTTCTAGAATCAGTAATACATATTGTCCACCCCTAACTAATATCTAAAACTTCATGCAAGATCAATGATTCTACATTTGATCCTTCAACCAGCTCTATGAAATTTAATAGTATAATAATATTGCAAGACAAGAAAAGTTTATTATATTGTACCATACATTGTAACTGGTCAATTAGCACTGCTCTTTATTAACCGGAAACGGACTGGTCTTTAATTTTTGTCCTTCAAATGGGCTGGTCTTTAATTTTTTCCGTTAAAATCGAACTTATGTTTAGCGGTGCATTAGTTCTTTAAGAGAATGGGACATAACTTATGGACATTATGATGTGAAAATATAAATTTACGCCCCGCAAAAAAATTATTTTCCTTAAGGGTCAAAAATTAAAGACAAGCACAAAACAACGGACATAAGTGCAAATGACCCCATAATGGGCCTTATTTGTCTCTTGAATTCATTGTTAAGCCCAAATGAGTGTTGCGCCTTGAGATTATAGACTGGCTATGGTTACTGGTTAGTGAAACAAAAAATCAAAGACTAAGAGTCTGTTTGGATGGACTTATAACTCATGCGTTTACTTATTTTTGTTATTTTAGCTTAAATATAAGTGCTTAGAAATATTTTTTTTTTCAATCTCACCCAAACACTATAAAAGTGCTTAAAAACTATCTTGGCTTAAAAGGACTAAAATAAGCCAATCCAAACAGGCTAAGTAGGCGCTTGGCCATAGATTCCAAATATATTTAACCTTGTTTAGAATTTATGGAGTTGGATTTGAAACAACTTTTTTTCAAATTCATTAGTTATGACGTTAGTGGAATATATTAATGATATGAGAGATCATTTCACTATATTTGTAAATAAATATTATGATCCGTAAATTGCAATTTTTATTCCTACAAATGTGGCTTCTCTATCTGTCCTTAAACATTATTTTATTGCCAAATAACTAGCTATTTCTCCTCACTAGTTGGCAAGCAAAACTTCAACAAGAGATCTTTTTTCTTTCTTTTTCTTTTGGGTCTCTATCAAGTAAAGCCATGTGTCAGGTTCAGTTAAGCAAATGAAACAAAACTCATCTAGTTTTTTTTATATAATTATTTCAAACTTTGCTACATTTGCGTGATTACTCCAAACTAATGTTGCAGACAGAAAAAATGTAATCCGCTGGACATAGATCCAATTTTTCACTTTTTTGAATTTCTTTTTTCTGTTTCTAATGGTATCAAAACGTCGGTATATCTATCTTATCTGTCTCGCCAGGAAAATGAATATTTCCAAAAAAGATTTTAAGTTCAATTCGTTTTTTTCCCTTTCCACCCGGCCCAACCCACCGACTCGGCTTCCTAGATTTAACATTTTAAGCACTAATGATATTAAAAAAATATAATATTAATACAATCGGGACATTTTTTTTTTGTATTACATATAAATGTAATAATGACTCAATAACGTTTCAATGCCGAGATTGAACGTGTTCTGAAATATACTTGTTATTCAATTGTCAAACACTTTTGCCAGCTTGACCAATCATTTAATTAAATCATTATATAATTTGACAGCAAACTGCCATATTATGATAAGTTGATACTCAAGAATCAAGATCCAAGTTTATAGATCATTTCCATGTTGGCAGTTTATTTGACTTGCTAGAGATGTTGGCGTTTGATTGAAGTTCTTTTACTTTAAGAAGTACTGTTTCTTTGAACTGTTACTCGAAAGACAAAATTAACTTAGTAAAACATTTTCCTGAAAAAATAAGTGAGTTTTTAGTTTATTTCTAGTGTTTGGTTATAAGTAGTCAAAGAGTTTTGCTCAAACACGTATGTATATAATCTATTAAAAAACTATGGGGGTCGGGATAGGGGCGTGTGCGTGGTGATAGGGGCTACCGGGTGGGGTGGGGTTGGGGGTGTTGCCGTGTTGGAGGAGACAATAAGTATGGAACTTACTTTTTCTACCTCAACTAGAAAAATTATTTTCCTCATTTTTTTAAAGAACTTATTTTCAGTAGTTAAACTACGGCAGAGTTTTGCCTTTTGAAGTGCCGATCGAAGAAATTGCATGGTTTTCCCTCCATATGGGCTGGTCTTTAATTTTTGCCCTCCAAAATAAACTTATACTGAGTGAGACATGAGTTCTTTATGGCACAAAGCATAATTTATGGGATATTGTGATACGAAAATATAAACTTATGCACTGCAAAAAACTTGTCACCCAGGCGATTGGGCCAGGGAAAAAGGCTCTGATGACTTAGGAAAAATGTTATCTAGAAATTTTAGAAACAAAGGAATATTAAAAAAAAAAAAAAAAAAAAAATCAATCCTCTATACCAAACACACACCCTTAGTCCTATTTCTCTTTGACATTATGCACTCTTTATGTATGAGTGACAGAATAACACTTTTGTCATTTTCCAACCACTCATCTTTTATCTCAAAAGTCCTTCAATTGACACCACACAGAATCTTCAATCTTTATTGAATCTTTTCTTTTCTTCTGAACCATGGTGTCCAAATCTCTCAGCTTCAGTCTTCACCATCTTCATCCCCACCATGAAATTTTCACAAAGCCCAAGACCCTATATTCCCTTAGAACATCTTCAATTCCAACCACCTTAACTACTACTACTAGTACTAAACTAAGTTTTTCACAAAACAAACTTGTACAATCTTTTTTCAACAAAAATTGTAACCACAACAACAATAATAACATTGTTTCTCCCATGGCATTATCAAGTCAAAATGATGAATTTCAGCCTGATCCTAGCCTTACAAATGATGATCTCAAGCCGACGTCGACCGATCAACGAAACTTTTCAGGTTGGGAAATGGCTAGTTTATGGATTGGACTAGTTGTTGGGGTACCTTCATATTACCTGGCTGGTAGCCTAGTTGATCTTGGAATGTCATGGTGGCAAGGAATTGCAATTGTTGTTGTAGCCAATTTGATAACTTTGGTGCCACTTATATTAATTGGTCAACCAGGCACAAAATTTGGTATATCATTTCCTGTTTTAGCAAGATCATCATTTGGCATTAAAGGTGCACATATTCCTACACTACTTAGAGCTTTAGTTGGTTGTGGTTGGTATGGTATTGAAACATGGATTGGCGGTGAAGCAATTTTTCTTTTGTTACCAAAAGTTATCAAAAATTCATCTTTTTCTCAATCACTTTCTTGGCTTGGCACTTCACCTCTTGAATTTGCTTGTTTTATCACTTTTTGGATAGCACAATTGGCTATTGTGTGGAAAGGGATAGATGGTATTAGAGAATTGGAAAAATACTCTGCCCCAATACTTATTTCACTTACTTCTTGTTTACTCATTTGGGCCTATGTTAAGGCAGGTGGATTTGGTCATATGCTAGATTTATCATCAAGAATCACTAATTCAGAGTTTTGGTCACTTTTTTTCCCATCAATAACAGCAAATATTAGTTTTTGGGCCACTTTGGCACTCAACATACCTGATTTTACTAGATATGCAAAGAGCCAAAATGACCAAATTTTTGGCCAAGTAGGGCTACCTATCTTTATGGGGTTGTTCACTTTTGTGGGCCTGGCTGTGACATCTTCAACAAAAGTTATTTTTGGGCATGTAATTTCGAACCCCATTACACTTTTAGGTGAAATTGGTGGATTCTTGACAACTTTTCTAGCCATTGTTGGTATTAGCCTAGCCACAATTACAACCAACATTGCTGCCAATGTCGTCGCGCCGGCAAATGCTTTAGTCAATCTTAGCCCTTCAAGGTTCACTTTTAGAAGAGGTGCAATTTTAACAGCATTGTTAGGAGTTGTTTTTCAACCTTGGAGGTTACTAAAATCAAGTGAAAGTTTTGTGTACACATGGCTAGTTGGATATTCTGCATTGTTGGGGCCAATTATGGGAATAATTTTGGCTGATTATTACCTAGTTCAAGGGATGAATCTGAGGATCAATGATTTGTACACATTGAGTCCAAATGGTGAATATTATTACTCAAGTGGCTATAATTTAAAGGCTATGCTTGCTTTGGTTGTTGGGATTTTGCCAGTTATTCCAGGGTTTTTGCAAAATGTTGGGATTTTGGATTCAATTCCAAAGGCATTTGTTATCATTTACAACAATGCTTGGTTCTTTAGCTTGTTTTTAGCAGGGGGACTATATTGGATTCTTTCATTTTTAAAGTGGAAAAAGAAAAACCAACTACACATAGATTCATTGTTACCTAATGAATCTTAGTGTTGTTTTTGGTTTTTCATTCGGTGTCCGGTATCTATTTTGGGTGGGTTCCGACAGATTCGAATTCGACGTCGCGTAAGTCCCATTAAAAGGAAGCGCTTCCTACAAAAAATGTTCCATTCTCTGCGCTCGAACACAAGTTCTATGTCTCTATTGTCAATGTTTGACTTTAGTTTTCCCCTTGCATTTATGTATAGAAAAAAAGAAGCATAAAATTGTATTTTTTCTTTATTATGTACCATTCATTTTACGCTTGGTTACTTTTAGTATAAAAGGGACAATCCCATTGATTCATTATTGTTGATCTGTTTGTACTTTTTGAGTATGTGTAATCTCATAAGTGGGGTCTAGAGGGTAGTGTATAAGCAGACCTTATTCCTATCTTGAGAGGTAGAGAGGTTTTCTCAAATAGACCCTCGGCTCAAAGAAAAGCACACAAAGGGAATCCTAGAAAAGAAATAGCAAAAAAATCTTTTGTGGCACAACAATTTTGTGGGGAAAAACGAAAAAGCTATAAACCAAATTATTAAAACATGTCAAAAAATTAGGAAAAGAAACATATGTTTAACCAGGGAAGTGCCATTATTAAGAAAAATAAATTCTCTTTTTGGGGTAATCTTGTTTCCTGTTTAATTCCAGAAGCCCAGAACGCAGGGAGAAAATATATGTTTTTTGTCTAATTTTATTTTTTAAGTTTGTTTCATTGTTCAAGGGGATAAAGGAAATAGAAAGAAAGAAAAAAAAAAGATTAGTAGAATCGAACTCACGCTTATTGTCAGAAAATTACATTTTTAATATAAAACCATTACTTTAATTTGTCTCTATTAAATTCAATGAGAAAATTATACCCAATGATCTAGAAAATGAGTGGTCTTGAACTTTTGATCTCCACTTGCTCCATGGGCACGCTTTTAAGGTCAAAAATCATAAGTGTTGCCACTTGTTAAACTTGAGGTTTTGTCCATGAATCTAACGGGGTCAGAAGATACCACATAATTTCAAAGCCATTCTGGTAAATCGTCCGTTATTTAATGCAATGGATCATTTGTACTTTTGAACGTAATTTGCGCTGGTCTTTAATTTTTTCTTCCAAATCAAATTTATACCTAGTGAGGCATAAGTTACATATCATAATATCTACAAGTTATGCCGATTCTTTTAAAAAAAATTATGCCCTATTATGCGTTCGATTTTGAAGGACAAAAATTAAAGACCAGTCCATTTGAAGGGGAAAAATTAAAGACGCATTCATTTGAAGGCCAACCCTGCAAATGGAACGCAATTACCCTTGCATATGGATACGGCACAAGTCAATGGGCCCATCTTTTGTATTCGTAGATGGGTTATTCGCACAAATATCCCTGTTTCGGGTAGTCTTTAATTTTTGCTCCTCAAATTTGTGGTCTTTAATTTTTCTCTTCTGTACTTTTGGCGTGGCATGTATTAAATTTCAGCCGGCATAGTTAGCGTTTAGCTTCAGCATATATCATAACATCCTACACGTTATGCCGGACAAAGCAAAAACTTTTAACATAATATGAAAAAAGGCATAAGTTTAGATTTTGCTCGGGATAGTTAGCGTTTAACTTCTGCATATGTATCATTACATCCACACAAATTATGCCGGAAAAGGTAAAGCTTTCAACACTCAACATAATTTGAAAATACTACATAGCTTATGTCGCATAACTTAATTACTATAGAATTTGTGCCGAGCGAGGCAAAAGTTTAGTTTTCAAAGATAAAAATACTACAGAACTTATGCTGAGTAAAACATATCTGAATATTTTTATCAAATAAGTAACCGGGACAAAATTTAAAGACAACAAATATAATGGACAACGATTAAAGACCAGCTTTCAACAAGGAACAGCTTTGGTACTGGATGTTCTGGGCCTCTGTCAAATGAACATTATTTGGGCCGGAGAAGAAGGGGTCAGATAACTCAAACATCAGTATATGTTAATTTGCTTAAACTAAAATTATTCAGTTATTAATGCCCTAATTTTTTTAGACCAAAAAACATTTTGTTAGTATAGGAGATAATTTGTACAGACGGGTATGCTTACACAACATTTATGACAATATTCAAATTAACGGCTCAATATTCACTACCATATAATATTGTTGCTCTTATTAATGTTCTATAAAATATACCTTTCATTTTGGTAAGTATCTGTTAAGCCGGTCGATAGCTACACAATGACAATGTACTCAAACCCACTAATAAGATATTTATTGCTTTCTTATATATTACGTTTTTTTTTTAGATTGCTTTTCTAGTTCTTATCGTCTTATTGCTTCAATTTTGTTGTCACTATCCTTTTTAGTCATGGTTGGATTTTTTAGCATCCACAATCAGTAAAAAATTATTGGAATTCTTAACGACAAATACAAAACGAAAATAATATCTAAAATCTGCAGCTTATTAAAATAGAAAAGAAAAACTGTGAATGGGAAACGAGTTCAGCTATATTTGTTAATTATTTGTATATTTTAGAGCACGAAATAGCTGGCAGCCATTAATGTACATTATTAGTACTAGATTTTCAATGATCTATCATAATATGACACATTATGGGCCAGTACTAGGCACTTCCGGTTCCATTATTTTAACTCATGTTAACTTCATATTTTTTGCGCGGATTGCCCTTCTTTCGGGTGGTCTTTAATATTTTCCTCCTCATATTTATGGTCTTTAAATTATGTTCCTTATATTACTGATCTTTAATTTTTACCCTTCGCGTTGCAATCCTGAGCGTTCACGCAGAAATCATGAGGTTCTGGGTTTGAACCCCAGCTCAGGCATAAATTAAAAAAAATAAAAATTGCAAGACAATGTTTGGGTCGCGTGTATGCCGGACCCGGCATACACTTTTTAAGGAATTACCAAAGTTATGCCGGACCCGATATACTCATGCCTTATGGGCAGACTTGGCATAATTATGCCGAATCTGGCATAACTTTAGTAATTCCTTAACAAGTTTATGCCGGGTCCAGCATACTTATGGGCAAACTTTTAGTTAAGCCTTAACTAAAAATCTTTTCCTAATTATACCTTATGGGGCAGACTTTTAGTTAAGACACAACTAAAAGTATGCTCCATGAGGCATAACTTTTCCTATGCCCCATAAGGCGGAACTTTTCCTTAAGGTATAACTAAAAATTTGCACAAAGTCTATGTCTTAAGGAAAAGTTATGCCTTATGGGGCATACTTTTAGTTATGCTTTAACTAAAAGTGTGCCCCATAAGGCATAACTAGGAAAAGACTTTTAGTTAAGGCTTAATTAAAAGTTTGCTCATAAGTATGCCGGGCCCGGCATAAACTTGTGAAGGAATTACCAAAGTTATGTCGGACCCGGCATACTTATGTCAAGTCTGCCTATAAGGCATAAGTATGCCGGGTCCGACATAACTTTGGTAATTCCTTAACAAACGTATGCCGGTGGGGGTATAGCGAAATTTTAACTCTGCCTTTCGATTTTTTTTTTAAATTTTTGACTGAGTGGGGGTTCGAGCCTGGAACCCATGGGTTTTAGACGAAGGGCAAAATTTAAAGGTTTCAAATATGAGGGGCAAAATTTAAAGACCACCCCAAAAGAAGGGAAATTCTGCGAATTGCCCTGTTAACTTTGAAGCTTTAATTATTCTTACAATTTTATACTCCCTCTGTTCACTTTTACCTGTTCAGTATTCTAAAAATATATTTTCACGTTTACTTGTCATTTTTAGCATATCAAGAAAAGACAATTTATTTTTTTCTGTTTTACCCATAGTATTAAATTTTCACTTCAAATCATTTTTCAAATCCAACAAAAATATGAATCAATTAATATGGATACATTAGTAAATTATGCACTTCATTTATTATTTCTTAAACAACATGAAAAGTCCAAAGTGGATAAGTAAAAGTGAACGGAGGAAGTATATTTTAACGAGAGGCAGAGCTGTAGTTCTGTTTTTATGTTCGATAGAACTCAATAATTTTGTCCGTCATCTTGTATTTGTAATATAAAGTCCGATTAATTTTTATAAATAATTTATTTATGACCTAATAAATTGCATTTTCAAAAATACAGAATCAATAAATCTAAAATTCTAGCTCCAGTTCAGGTTTGATTAAGTTGAAAATTTTAACAATTCATAGTGGATGAACTAACCTTTGCTAATTTAATTAAAGCCGCCCACTAAAAGAAAAAAAAAAGAAGTAATTAAACCTAAGATATATTCTTTGTATTATAACTGTCTCTGTCTAATAAAAAGTATATTTAAATGTAATTATGTAAATGATGATTAAGTGCGTAAGTCTAGCATTTGTTTGATTTGATCTAAACTAAACTTTGTTTGCCAGTTGCCAGGCAATAAGCTGTTTTGATGTGGATGGATATGTTTATATGGGGACGTTTAAATTACAATGAGATAATCCTCCTTTTTTGGGCATTTTTTGAAGACGAATCTAAATGTGAAAATTTTGATTGTCAAGTTTGTGGACCCCTGCGATTAAAGGTGGATCCAGATTTTAAATTTTAAGGGTTCAATTTTTAAGATTGTTAGCGTCGAACCCATTGTATTTTAAAAGTTATGTGTTCATGTCTGCTATTTATTATAATTTTAATAATTTTTACACATAAATTTGTGCTTCGTTGAAAGTTGGGGGTACAATTGAAACCCCACCTAATATGCTACATATGCCCCTTCCAGCGATGAATGAAGCAAGAGGCCGAAATAATTAGCTGGGAGGACACCCTAAGCTTGGCGGAATAATAAGAGTTGGTCACGGCCGTGACTTTTCTTCTCCTTACGAATTTCCCACGTAAAATTATGTGTTGATTCTTTTCATTGTTATTGATTTCATATTTTGTTGTCTCATAACATTGATAACTAAGCTTGAGAATGCCAACCCAAACTTCAGATTATAAATTTATGAAGTTTGGCTCGGGGATAAGGTTTCCTCAAATAAAGTCCCAAATTTCATACAAAAATATCGGACATTTTGAACTATACAAGAGAACATGAAATTAACTACGGCATTTGTCGGTAATCCCTAGCTAATCTGTCACTAAATAGCTCCTCGCTAATAAGATTTTCTTATAATCCGTCGCTAATCTGTAGCTAAATGAGATTTTGCTGTTTAGCTACAAAATTTTGTCCGTCGCTAATTTCATATTTTCTTGTAGTATAATTATATATGTTAGGCTAAACTTCGGACAAAATTATTGAAAGTGTTGGATTGATCGCTGGGCCAAATTTTAGACAAAAATGTTGGAATTTTGCTTACATAATCAATATGTCAAACTTCAGACATATTATTTGAAGTTAGGCTTTGGTAATTGCGCCTAACATTAGACCCACATATCTTCTAGCACGAATTTGTTCGACCCAAGTCCCTTAACTCCGAAGCTAATTCTAAAACCGCCTTCTAAAAGAT
Source organism: Lycium barbarum (assembly GCF_019175385.1). Taxonomy (NCBI): domain Eukaryota; kingdom Viridiplantae; phylum Streptophyta; class Magnoliopsida; order Solanales; family Solanaceae; genus Lycium; species Lycium barbarum. The sequence continues at coordinate 4,233,892 of NC_083339.1, read as the reverse complement.
AACAAAAGAAGTAATTAAACCTAACATATTCTTAGCATTTTAACCGTCTCTGTCTATTTAAAAGATATTGCAATGTTTATGATTAAATATTTAATTAAGTTTAACATTTGTTTGATTTGATCTAAACTAAAGTCTGTTTTTGCCAATTGCCATGTAATAAGCTTTGTTGACGTCGATGGATGTTTTCATGATGACGTTTAAAAAAGATAATAGCACTTCTTATCCATCAGTTTAATAAATTTTAATTTCGATACTTGTAATATATGGTTCAACACATTTAATTTATAACTAGTTAAAATATGTGCTCTTGGTTCTTTTTACGTAGAAAATATGTTATATTTAGACTATATTTAAAAGTATATATGTTACCTTCAATATAAAGTAACAACACAAATTTAAAATAACAAGGAAAATTACACGGCAGAACAATTTATAGCCTTGAAAATTTGTGAATATCAATAAGCGGATGGATTAAATTGCACATTTCAAATATTTGAAAGTTAAATGTACTTAATCAAATATTACAAGGATTAAAATTGAAATTTCCCAATAATTGAAGGACCAAAATGTTACCCTCTAATAAAAAACAAAATGAAATGAAATGAAATTGCAGTGAGATAATCCTCCTTTTTGGCATTTTTTGAAGGCGAATCTGAGTGTGCAAACTTTTGATATTTCCCTAAGAAAATTGTCCATAACAAAGAAACAAACACTCTCGACGTTTAGCAATGAACAACAAAAATAAAATAAAAATGTACGGTCTAATTTTTTTCTTTACCAAAAAGTCATCCCGAACTTTTCAAAGTTTTAATACCTGATCGATTGTTTCCACCGTCTTGTACCATTGCAATTAAAGTTCAAGTTATATATGTTAATTGAAATAATTTGTTATACAATTAGGTTACCCAAAAGAAACTCATTAGTTGATATTATATTCCAAAAACAAAGAAACATTGGAACCATTAATTAAACGAGTAATGATCTAATTAAACAAAAAAGAGAAGAATAACATATTAAGATACCAAACGAAACATCACCAAGGATTGTGGTGGGATCGATAGAATCTTTTCACTTTAAATTAGATATCTCGGATTCGAGTCCTGAAATGAAAAAAATTCTTTTAAGGAGCAGTTCGCCCATTTAATGGTTCTTATGCGACGTGAATTCAAATTAATCGGGACATCGATGCAGATATCGAATACAATATATGAAAATAATGAAAAGGTATATAAGATATATACCACATGAAACTATGCTTAACATTATATGAATTTGAACTAGATACATTGAAAGTGTGATTTTTTTTACATCATCAATAATTTAACCTATTAAATAGAGTTATTTGCAATTAATTTACACCATCGATGCATATGCCTTTAGATCAAATATAGTATTATTGTATTTCATGCGGGTAAAGGTACATTACTTGATCATATCCCTTCGGGAACAATGAATTTCCTCAATAGTTTATAGCAGTATTAGATTTCCACGTCTTGAACAACAGCCAACAGGTCGATTGATGATGCCAATTATGGACATTAATAATAAGTCATAAGCTTTTGGATTCGAGCACTGAATATTAAAAATTTAATAATTAGCACTTCTCTCTTAATTTAATAGGTCTTATATAATGCAGATCTGAATTAGTCTAGGCTCAGTACATTTATTTGGACACGAAAAAATAAAAACAAAAAGAAAGAAATAATATGTTGCGTGTTTGTTTGTATTGGACGTTGCTAGATTCGTCTCGTGATACTTCTTCAAATAAGCATCATTAATTAGTTGGGAAACTTGCCTTCCGTAAAGAGAAAAAGGAAGTATGCATGCATCTGTTGATATAATTCAACAACCTGGTAAATAAAGACAAGTGTTAGAATGACAATAATTTTAGAAATATTGTCTTCTTTAACTGCAATCTCTTTCACAAGATAAGCATAAAGTCTTTTGAACCATCGAGATTAAAAGGAGCATGCATCATGAAACAGCAAAAATTCATGATGTTACATGCCCTCATATAATGTTCCCTTATTCGTGTCGTTTCTTGCTTTTGATATCTGTTACCATATGTTGTTTATTATGTTTCGGTTCTAGAACTATTTTGCTATTGTTACTGTTCTTTTTTTGAAACGCTCTGTACTGCTTTCCTTTCTAGTTGTCATGTTTTCTCCATTGTTGTATATCTCCTTTCATAACTACTTTGATTTGCTGCAATTGAATCGAGGGTATTTCAGAAACAATCTCTCTACCTTCACAAGGTAGGGGCAAGGTCTGTGTACACTCTACATACCCTACCCGGACTCCACTTGTGGGATTACACTGGGTATGTTGTTGTATTTAGAACAATTATCTATTCTCTTTGTTACTACATTAGAAGCTTGGTGTCAAAATGTTTTTTTTTTTTTTTTTGTAATTCAATAAGTATTACATGACCGAATAATTCAAAGAGGGGGAAAGGAAACTGTGGGAAGGGTCATTTTAAGCCCATGGTTTGTCGGGCAGTCATCAAAGTGGGACGTCTTTAGAAAAATAACTTGAATTAAGTTTGTTTTCGAAAGGAGTAGCCGTCATTCTCTATTAGGAATGCTGGGTCACCATTTTAAATCGAAGCATATTTCAGATGCATTAAGGCCCTCCATTGTATGGCATGAAGTGATTTAGAAAGATTCATTTTATTGATGGTAATTAGTCATAATATCCACGACCTTGTTTGATATCGTGTCAAATCCTAATGTTCTTTTGCTTCTCTCGTCTAGCATCATATATGTCAACATCCAACAAAATTAAACCGTCATATATAATCAAAAAATACTTTTTTTTTTTTATTTCTGCTCTATAATTTTTCGACGAGAGGATTCAATTACATCCCTTGCATGATTACACATACAAAAGAAGTCCCCTAAAGGAGGGGGTGGGTGTTGAACTATCCAAATGTCCTATACTATAGTATGCCATAAAAGCTAGTCATTGACATTAAACGAATTGAAAAAAGACATAGAATACTACAAATATTATGTTTATAACTTACAAAGAAATAAACTAAGGTATAAGGTGACATGGATAAAAAATATGCAATGAATCAAGAACAAAATGACAAAATACATGACACGAGAGCAACTTAGTGTAAGGATTGTTCACCAGCTTGGCATAACCCTAACCATACCTGCATCATCACCTTTATATATGAAAGGATGGTTGGATCATGGATGATTGACTTTTTTATTTTTTTTTTCTTAAAAAATAAAATGAATTCGTTGGTCACTCATGCCTTGCAAAATTATACAAGCTTAAATAACGAAACAAAAACTTTGTCAACGCACCATTATAAATACTTCAAGAACTTGCATATACAACTCATAGTGTTTTATATACGAGTCGTACACGGGTAATGTCAAAGCTATTTATAAAATCAAACTACTTATGGGGTAATTATAAGTAATTTTTTGTGACAAATATTAAGTAATTATGGATAGTAACATAAAATGATGACTAACTTACTAGTTACTATTACACGTTCAATGGCATGAATACTATGAATATCGTTATACTTTTAGTGTATATAACTTTAATACTTTAAATTATTAGTGTTGGTGATTATATAGTATGAAGATGAGCTAGCTAGTATGTATAGCTGGTGATTATATAGTAAGAAAATGAGAAACAAATTTTATTTTCCTTTTCTTTATTTAGTTTAAAAGGTCAGCTTGAGAATTCTGCAAATTAAATGATGAGTCAATTGCATTATATATTCGAGTTATTGAATTGGAAAAAAGAAGAAGTCAATGAAGTACTTTATCTTTGTGATGATTGATAGCACCTATTGAGATTAGTGAAGCGTTAACATTAGGACTATACTCTGAATATACAGTAACAATAATTATGTCTAATCCGAATTACCGAAGACGATTATATTTGAGAGATCAATAATCTTTAATAAAATGCTGTCTCACTTACGCGAGCCACGTCCAAATCAGTATACACACTATGTGAAAAATAATACTGTGTGTACATAGATAAACTTTTTTTATGTATACATTTTTTTGGTATATTTACTTCTCTTATATTGATATGAACTCAAGTTATTGTAAAGAGGATGAACCTCATATACATAAAACATGTTACACTTACGTACATGTCACATACGGCGATATTCTTATTGAAATTTATGCCCTTAATTAGCATCTACCATCTAGTACATATTATATTTTAGCATCTACCATCTAGTACATATTATATTTTCTTACCGATTTTGATGTATTTTGGATACTATGTATATACTGGAATTATATTCTCCCCTTGAAATTAGATAGCAAAGTAATAAGCAACATATATATATCATGCTCGTGTCATATATATATATATATGTATATATATATCATCGATATCTTGTGTCACAACTAAATAAAATAAACAAATAAAAGTGTGTAGTGTCTAACACAAAGGAATATAATTAGTATAGGGAATAAATATTCAGAACCAGGACAAATAACTAGTGGTTATATGGTGGGAGGGCAGAAAGTCAGATCCTTATTAATTCAAGCAAAATGTTTAAACCACCAATAGGACTTCGATATCCAACTATGTTGACAGGTTTTGTGAATTTAATATATAGTGGGGACTTCATATATAGACTTATTAGATACTATTATTATTTTTAGTATGACATGCGTAAGATGTTAGTAATTAAAATATCAAGTAAATAGCTGTAATGCATGGATAAGTTTAGTGTTTTGGTTGGATGGAGGATGAATCTCGACACATATCGTTTTCCAAAGGATGAGATATCATATGTCTGAAAAAAGAAGAAGAAGTATTTACATTCGACAATAGAAAATAAATATAAGTTATGTATCTCGCATATAAATTAAATATTACTCATTAATCATTATTAACTAATATATATTCTTTGAAATAAAAATCTGATATGTATTTTTACTATACAGAGTTAAATGTTTTCTCTTATGGTAAGTTGATTGGGTGGTTCGGAATATGCACGACGTGTAAGCAGCAAATAATTATTCTTACTCAAATGTATTAGCTAATACTTTGTTGCAGATCAAATAAAAAAAGAACTACTTTTTGAGCTAATTACTTATACTACTATAATTATTTTGTTTGTTTTAATTGAAGTTGTAAAATTGAACAAAGAAAGTAGAGGAGGAAACACAAATAGTAGGTCGTAAAAGATTGGGGTGCACGGTGTGAAAAATTAAAGTTAATTTTTTGGAAGAACAAAAATATCATAGATATTTAAAAGAGTTTCTAGAAAGTTATAATATAATATATTTGATATATATTGTATTTAGGAATTGTCTAGAAATTCTAGACACTTAGATATTTATAGTTGATGATAGAATTATCTAGAATAGTCTAGTGTAGGATCTTGGATAATTATCATAAAGAAAAATCTAGATATTCTAGAGCAGTGGTAGGAGATAAAGATGATTAGATTTTTCTTATGGATGTATCTAGAATAATATCTAGAAGCATCCCTATACAAGTATAAATAGGGGTGGCCTTAATCATTTGTAACAAAACCTCAATTGTAAGTAATTCAAGAAAGTCTTTCTTCCATAACCAAGTTCTCCTATCTAAAATTTTCCTTCTCCTTTCCAAAGCTTCCTCTTCTTTAGTTGAATCTTTTGATCTTAGTAACGATCTTGGGCTAGCAGAAGGTTTCTCCGATTTATTTTCTTCTGCTATATTTCTCTACACACAGTACATATGTCTGTATTCTATGAATGAGAAATTGGCACATTGTTGGAAAACATTGAACCACGAAAATAGAAGGGAGACATGTGATACATTTTGTTGTACTATTTTACTTCTATATATTAGGATAGAGTACAAGATTGACTCTATCCATTCATGAAACTCCATAGTATCTTATCTTTAGATTTAAGCACATGTATCTATAGAGGCGGGGAATTATAATTTTGAGTTTATGAGTTTACAATTCTACATAATGCAACTTATAATAACTAGGTTCTGGATAAGTTATTTTTTTGGCCTTTTAGACACAAATACAAAATTTAGGTCAAAGTTACTAATCTCTACTGCACCCGTAAGTAGAATTACGGCTCCGCCTACATATACCATGTCATGTATATTTGAACAGACCTAAGAATATTCGCGAGTTTGACCTACTGAAAAGAGTAAAGCCGACAAGAGAAAGAATAATGCAAATAAAATAAATAAATTATGAGATGGTCATAAAATCAAATGAAAGAGTTAAAATTATATACACCAATGAGATATAAAAGATATCTACAGAATTAAGTTCTTTATAAAGTAATTGCAAATAATTCTATTTAACTGCATTGATCGATAATCTAAAGTAAATATGTTGTGACAGATTAAATTACATCAATAATGAACAAGAATTCATTATATTATCGATATATAAATTTAATTCTTCAGATAAAATATATGAAGAAAAAGAGCAGTTCGTGTAATTTTGTCTTTGCTCTTATAAACTTTACCTTCCATTGCAACCCCAGCAATATATTTTGTAACATGCAAATATATGTAATAGAATGCATAGCGAAACTCTTAACTAAAGACAAAATTAACTAACCTATCAATTATCGATAGCCTCACGGTAGATATTTACATTTTATTTACTGTGTCTCCATGTTCGCGTGCTTCCATAAAAGATAAGGCAGAAAAGATCTTATAGAACTTCCAAATAATTTCCTCACCAAAATAAATAAAAGAAGAAAATACGTGTTAAATAAAGAGAGGCTTATATTTGATTGGCTGGTCGGTTTGTTTGACGTTGTCATTGACCTGGCCTCTTTATCATCCAAAAATGCACGAGACCAACACAAGCATATAGCCAATAGAATCACTCATATTGAAAACATAATATTATTTTTTTCTCACCCGAATTATATTCGGATTTGCGCCGCGTAGGATCCATTTGGAAGAAACGCTCTCTACCAAAGATTTTTCCATATTCAAGACTCAAACCCGAGACCTCTGATTAAAGGAGGAGTATTCTCATCCGCTGCACCACATCCGTATATTGAAAACACAATAAACAATGCTCTTTCTAATTTTCACAAGTAGAAAGAATTTGAAGTATCAATTTAAGATCAGCAGTTTGAAATTTTTAACCCAATTAATATTATTTTGGTCACTGGCAAAAATTACCTAGTAAATCTAGACTTCTATCATTCTTATACCCTAAACTTAAACTTTCAAAATATTTCAGGAAAAGATTAAAACAGAATTTACTGGAAAGTAATAATATCATGATAATTCTCGTTATATTTCAAGCAGTAATAAGTGTGGCCAGATACAATGCAACATTTTGAGCAACCTAGCTACCAAAATAAACAAAATGAACATCTTTTCCTTTTAGGAACGTGCTACTAGTAATAGATTAAACTATTAATAGATGGACCAATTCTCCTGTAATATTTTTGAAGGCTTTGAAACCAATCATGGTAAAGGCCAGTCAGAAATGGCGTTACAATTCTAAATTAGGCTAAGGACTCAATTCCTTCAGACCATTGAAATACAAAGCTTCCAAGAAATTGTACAAAACAAGAATAATACTTATCAAATTATTGTGATGACCCAAGAGACCCCACTCAATTGATGATGTACATTCCATAAAAAGTCAGCCACTATGGCAAGACCCCTCCCCCCCCCCCCCCCCCCGCCAAAACCCAAACCCCTACCCACGCCCCACGAAAAAAAACAAAAAAACTCCCCACATAAACCAGCTCTTGGTTTTTGGTTGGCCAGGAAAGAGGGAGGGTTTGTTTTATATATTTATTATATATATATAAAATTAACTCCTGATGTTTGGTTGGCCAGGAAAGGGGGAGGGCATGGGGTACTGTAAATTCAAAACTTTAAACACAATTCTGAATCCGCCTTTATATATATATATATATATATATATATATATATGCATGGATAGATATATTTTTGTGGATGTTGCTTTTGAACTGGATATTCGACCGAACTCAATATTTCGACATAAAATTCTAAGTCATATATATGTGAAATATAATTTTATTAGACATTAAATCTAAACTCATAATTTTCACACGATTCACTAAACTAAAATGAAAAATAAAGGAAAATCGCAATGAGAATAAGGAGGAATGCAAATTGTAGATGAAAATTTTCTTAAGAAGATAAAATCACATGTTTATACGCCCATAAGAAAATAACAGACAAAGAACTTCACAAAATTAAAAAAAAAAAAAAAAAACTCTGAAAAACGGAAACCAAAATGTAGAAATTTTAAAATGAATCCATTATTCAAGGACAAAAGCAGTAGCAAGCAAAACAAATGCATAATATGATTTAGAGAAAGAAAGAGATAGTTGTTCAATATGTAGGATAACACAACCCAGTCAAGCAATGGCCAAATTTGCTAAAAATCTTGCAACTCGAGCCCAAGTTTGAAAATCCTGAATTTAGCAATGGTAGCAATTTTGTGGAGTTCGTCCATGCCATGGTCTAACAGTTCTACAAAAAAGTCAAGTCACTACAGAAAGAGTCAAAGAACTATTACCTCCCCCACCTCCCAACATAAACCAACCCCCGGTTTTTGGTGGGGGGTTTTGTATGTCCTAGGATAGTCTATACATGCATATATAAGCTAATAGTGTATATATGTATATGTATATGTATATGAAGGGGCGGGTTCGTTAGAATCCCCTTCATCAAAAATTAATAAACAGAGTTTCTTTGTGTTATATATAAACAATTGAAATAAGGGAAGATCTTGATGTAGTGACAAAAGGGGTTAAATATTATTTAATTTCACATGTTCAATTACCAAATTTGACATTTTGATTTTTGACTTTCCTTGCATAAAGCTGAATTTAGCAATGAAATTTCATATAGAAATATGTCCAAGTTATAGGCAGAGTTATCTTGTACTTATGTTGGATGGAGATACGAGATACCTCGATGACATCAATCAAGATGCTCGTAAACTGATTCGATCACCAAGACTATAAATAAAAAAAAAATTGAAACTCGCAATTGTAACAATTTTGTGGAGGGCGTTCTTTCATGCCATGAATCTATCACCAATGGGGTCAACACTTCTAAATTGTCAAAGGTTTCACACTATCAAATCAAAAACAATCATTTGGAATTCAAGTTTTTTTTTTTCTAAAAAAAAAAGTAAAACCAAAGCTGGTTTGGTTTCTTGATATTTTTTTTTTCTCTATATAAGTACTTCACATTTTTTCTTAATTCCCACCATCTCATTTATATTTCTCTGTCGCTTCCTTTTCAACTTCTCTATATATAGTTCATACAACATATATATTTCTCTTTTAAAAATGTCTCCAGCATTGGCAAAATCTGCTGAAAATTTGAAGAATGAAATTGAAGATTATCATAAAGGAGTGAAGTATTTGCATGAAAGTGGAATTCAAAGAGTACCAAAAAAGTACATCTTTCCTATTTCTGAACGTCCTAAATATGCTATAAATGGGAAGCAACAAGCTAGAAAAGAACACAACCTTAAGCTCCCCATCATAGATTTTGCTCAACTCCATGGACCTAATAGAGCTCAAGTTCTTGATTCATTATCCGATGCTTGTGAAAACTATGGATTTTTCCAGGTAAAATAAGATTCCTATGAAAGGAAATTTGTATACCCTCTTTCTCGTTATATACATATTTCATTTTTAGTCTATTCTCAAAATAATGACACTTTTCTATATTTAGGAAAAATTTAACTTTGAACTTCTCATTATACTCTTAATGACGTGATTTTATAGTCATAGGAAAGTCTATGACACTACTAAAAGAGCAGATTTCTGACGAAAAGTCCATCACAAACATTTACGATGAGCCAATTTCCGAAGAATCCATTGCAAATTCACATTTTTTTAGCAGTGACATGTTTTAGACCATAAATTTCAAAAGTCTTTGTTTCCTTTTTAAACTCCGGGCTAGTTATACACTATCACATCAATATTTGGGACGGAGGGAGTATATCGTTTTACATGGTCCTATGAAATTCAACCTATAAAGTTTTTACAGTATGATAGTTGGTTGTTCACAGCTTAGTTGTATCTACTGTCTTTTTTCCGAGCCGAAGCCTTCTTTCTTGAATTTTGTTTTCCATTTTTAGGTAAAGCACAGTTTTATTTACTTGATTATGTCTTTAACTGTTAATATCTAGAAATGCATATTGAACTTATCATTTTAATGGTTAATTTCATGCAGTTAGTAAACCATGGAATTCCGGATGAGGTTATAAGAAGCACGGTGGATGTTGGGGGAAGGTTTTTTGATCTACCATTAGTAGAAAGAGAGAAGTACATGACAACGGACATGACAACACCAGTTAGATGTGGGACGAGTTTTAATCAAACAAAAGATGGTGTCTTTTGTTGGAGAGACTTTCTTAAGTTGGTTTGTCACCCTCTTCCTGATGTTCTTCCTCATTGGCCTTCTTCTCCCTCTGATTTTAGGTACGTAGTGTAAAAACTTCTTTTAATTTACACTAACAATATATATAAATGAAGTTAAGTTTTGGGACAACTTTAAAGTTGCAGAGCCATCGTTATAGCTAAAGATTCGATAGAATCCAATAGTTTTACCTCAAACTGTGTAATAGATTCTGTTTATATATATATATATATAAAAATAATCTATCAAGAACTTGGTAAGCAAACATATTATTGTAGTTGAGAATCCACAAACAAAATTTTGGCTCTGCCTCTGTGTAATCTATAAATTATGAGTTCAAGCTATGAAATTAATCATTTGATATTTGCGCCAAAACAGACTACGTACAGATATAACACCAGTTAGGATGCGACTCTTTCTCGAATCCTGCGTAATCGCGGGATATTTCGTTCATCGGGCTGTCTTTTTAATGCATATACATTAAATTCCCCCTTTTCATTATATTTTCTTCATGCATGGTTATAAGCAAAAGTGCTACAATCCCTAATCTTAACAACATTAACATGTATATAGTAGTTCAACTGTTCATTTGTTCATGATGTAGTAATATTATATTATTAATATGCATAGTAATAAGTGTCATAATCATTACATTAAACAAGATTATATCATTCTTTAACATGTTTTATTTAATTTTAAACAGGGAAAAGGCAGTTGCATACTCGAAAGAGACCAAATTCTTGTTTTTAAAGTTAGTGGAAGCCATCCTAGAGAGCCTTGGCATTACAACAAAAAACAAGACACAAAATAATGAAATGTTAAAAGAATTTGAAGATGGAAGCCAGCTGATGGCTGTCAATTTCTACCCTCCTTGTCCTGATCCTGATTTGACACTTGGAATGCCACCTCATTCTGATTATGGATTCCTAACTCTTCTTCTTCAAGATGAAGTTGAAGGTTTGCAAGTGAAGTGCAATGGAGATTGGGTCACTGTTCAACCTATCCCTGGTGCTTTTGTGGTCAATGTTGGTGACCACCTCGAGGTATGATATATTTCAAAGTTTAATTTTTGTACACTGACAATAAATTAAATTATCAAGTCGTTTGACTTGTAATTTGTGCATAAAGGTGAATTTAGAATTTAAAATTAGTTGGTTCAGTCTTTAGGCTCTTACTAGTCAAACCTATTAGCCCTTTCAAATCATGGTCCAAAATTTGTTTTTTTTTTTTTTTGTTTTTGAAATTTTATGATTTTCACATATATGTCTGTGGTACATCTACAAAATGTTGGGTTTGGTTGAAGTCCGGCTGAGTCAAAACTTTCATTGAGGGATTCAAATATAAAAAAGTAAACATACTAAGCAAATAAGGGGATTCAACATCTACTATATATATGTATGTATATATATCAGCCAAAAGGGGTCCCTATGAACCTCCTTGCGCCCCTAGATTCATCTCGGTTGAACTGGTTGGTTATATGCCCCAATCGCCATGGTACAAATAACCGACCATAAAAAGCGAAATCAGTAATTACCAGAAAAATTAGGTGGATCACTCGCTAAAAAGAGATTAAAATACACTCACAATATAAAAAATGTTACACTATCGACATATATAAATCTAATATTCTATACTATATTCTTTTTTTTGGTAATAATATTCTATATTAACCCAAACACAAACTTCCCTTTTTTTTTTTTTTTTTTTATTGTCATGAACATTCGAGTTTCATAATTTGACATGTTTTTTTTTTTTTTTTTTGTGTGGCTTTTTGACAGATATTTAGCAATGGGAAGTACAAGAGTGTGCTACATAGAGTTCTTGTGAACTCCTTGAAGTCAAGAATTTCAGTGGCTTCCTTGCATAGTCTTCCATTCAATAGCGTAGTAAGGCCGTCACCTAAATTAATTAGTGAAACAAATCCAAAACGTTACAAAGACACAAATTTTGCTGCATTTCTTGAGTACATAAAATCTTGTGACTCCATCAACAAGAGTTTCCTCGAGACAAGGAAGTTAACATGAAAAAAATCGAACACACTACTAGAAATTCGTCAAATTCAGACTGTTCTATTCAAATTTGTTTTTTTCTAAATCTTCATGAAAGAAGAAGAAGCGATTTACCAGTTATTACATTTGTAGATTCCACCAAATCATTAAATAAGGTTTCTCACTCTCTGACCAGTGATTCACCGGCCACTAGATCGATGAAGAATTCCTCCAAAAGTTGCTCTTTATCAAGTGAATTATGCCATCGCAATTCCCACGGCCTTCCAGTGGAGGTATTTCGGAATGTCCGTCGGAAAATAACGAATTTCTAGTAGCGAAAGAAGGGACTCCAGAAGAATTTGGAAAAGTTTTGTGCTTTTTGACTTTTTCATTAGTAGTACTATTTTTTATTTTTTGATTGGTTGGATCAATTATTTAGAAATTATTGGTTTGGTATGTAGTTCACATCAGTTAACGACAAATTTGTATTGAGCTTATTACAAATGTATATACAGCAGCTCTAGCTTCTTTAATTTTCTCTTGTAACTGGTAAGTACTAGCTTTTTAAAAATAAGGAAAGATTGATCATTTATTTCTTTAAATTCATGTATTTTGAAGTTTATTAATCAACCATCGAGGAATGTGGTAGGATAGATTGGATTCTACTGTGTTAATTCGGTTCAAATTTTACATGTGGCTGTCTATATTGTGTTAATCTGAGTCATTAGGAACTTTCGTTCGCAAATAAGGGCATTGATGAGCTTTTTGCTAATGGCAGGGGCTCATTTAACTTCATCTATTAATTAATGAAGGGTAAAATTGAATTATTTTTCATAATTTAGGGACAAATTTAACCATTTGCTTAAAAAATGACATAAACAAAGAAATTAAAAAATACTTACTGATATTACACGTCACCTTCCCGTGGCCAATTCAGTTGAAACATGGCTCCAATGATAAAAAATGTTACAGGCAATTGAAAAATTCAAAAAATTTAAAGGCTCTATGTTTATTTTGGAAACTTTATTATAATATTTTGTTCTTTCAATTAAGTATTAGTAATTATTAATTAACCCAAGTTATATGTAACTTGTTTTTATTGCACAATTAGTGGATAAAAGTGCAAATTTTGAGTTCACTTATTTGTGAAACAAAAAGGAAATCACACACAATTTACTTCAAATATGCAAGACACAAAATAAAGTTTTTCTCTCATAATATTAAGGGTAAATTTCACAAAAGTCACATAACTATCACTTTGGTGAAAAAAAGTGATTGTTGTGTGATCATTTATGAAAGTTATCCTAATATTAATGAATGACTTGCATTAGTTTTCCAGTGTACTGCAGTCTTTGTAGTCCAAAATGGAAAATTGACTTTTTTTTTCAAAATTAATTTTGTCATTGTAACGAAATTTGTTGATGTAATTAGCACTCGTAATCCTATCACCTACAGAATATAACATTTTTATCTCCGACCAATAATATTATAACAGATTTCGTAATTATACATGGGCGTGATATCATATACTACAGAATTGATTAATTTATTTATAAAAATGCATACATGTCTAACGATGCAATTATCTTTTTTGGTTTGCAAAACTAGCCTAATCAAAACGATCTTTCATCTTGCATTTTTATTTTTTTATTTTTAATTTGCTTTTATCTTGTGTTTACAAGCAAAAGTCTGACCAAATGTCTAAGTTTGCTAACAGTACAAAGTAATAGGTGAGAGGTTATAAGATCTAATAAAAGCCCAAGAATCTTCAAATAGAACTCTCCATGATATTCAAATCCCAAAACACATTATAGTGATTATATTTATTTCTTGGTATAAGATATAGTAAATTAATAAATGTTTGAAAGCCATCACACAAAGCTTATCTGAAATCATGTTCAGACATTCAGTTCGATCAAAATGAAAATATTTGAAAGCCATCACATTTTGGTTGTTTGAAATCATATAGTTCAGCGATTCAGTTGGATTAAAATTAATATTTGAAAGCCATCACACATGTTCATTGAGTTTTGTTTCATTTGGAGATAGTGCACTTTGATGCACTTGTACCTTCACGTTTAAACAATTTAAAAGAAAAACAGTCTCTTTACTTGTTTCTTGTAATAAAGTTTAAATTACATCAATGTAGGATTTTTTTACACTATCACGTCATTCAAAATACTGATATAAGAAAAAATTTCATCAAGAGGGTTAAACATCGACTATATCCATAAAGAAATTGACCATGTGTATGCGATGTAATTTACTGAAAAAAGGGTTTAAATGACAACATTGATATATATGGGTAAGCCTCCTTAAAAAATGCTATTTTGTAATTTTGAAAATAAAATAAGTTACTTGGCACAACAATATAAATGTGATCTGATGGTGTAAACATTCCTGACACAGACAATATGTATTACTGGAACTCCTTTTAATATTACCAATTGCTAATTTCACTTTAGATTTATGAGGATTTAAAGCTACACACTCTGTATCAATTATGGATTATTAAATAGATACACATGTGATGAAATTAAGCTAAAAACAATGGTATAATAATGATAATATCAAGTATCGATTGTCTTAAAAGTTATTTCCTGTAATTTCAAAATGTTAATCAAGCATACCCTTCAAAACGATCTAGAATTAACAGTCAGTGAATTTGGTACTTTTATAATTTAGTCTAGTCTTATCTCATTAGACGGATTTTAAGAAAGAAAATATAACACACTATTGACAGTGTGGCTTCATGAACTGATTAATTAATTAGGATGAGTTTAACCATGTGTTATATTTGTTTCACTTAGAAAATTCCAATTTCTGAGCTGATATTATGACTATAAAGGTGAGTATGAATGTAAGAACACGACCAAGTACTTTCCCTTATTTCCCCCCCTCTAACATTTTTTTTTTTTTTTTTTGTTTTATCGTAAAATGTCAATTTCGTTTTGATAATTATCTTTAGTCAGTTGTTATAGGTTGTTATGACAAAGGGCCCAACTAGAATAGGCCCACAAAGCCCAGTAAAAAGTAACTCCTAAAATTAGGGTAACCTGTCATCTTCAAACTTTGACAAGCAATTCTACCACCAACGAAGATTACACATCAAAGCAAATTCAATTAACAAGGTATCGATTTTAGGGCTATTGCTTACAGTTAGGGCTATTGAAAGTTGATTAACTGTACGTTCTTCTGCTTACAATTTTTTTGGTTTTGATTCTGCTTACAATTAATTCTTGTGATCTCATCTCCAATTGGCTGTAAGTTCTTTTGCTTTTCTCTCTTTCTCTTTTTTTTAGTTTAAATTGCATTTACATTGCATAACATCATGATTTCAAGGCATACAATGTTGCTATTTAAATGATATGCAGCTTTTACAGATTACTGAACATTAAAAAGAACAAGACTTTTTTTCATTATTACTTCAAAATACATAGAAGGAGAAATTGGCTAAGGCCAGATCCATTAGAAACATGAGAAAAAACCACAATAGAGTATAAAAAAATAAAATAAACTGGCCAATAAGTAAGACGAATAACAACGAAGAGGACCACAAAGTTGAATAGAGTCGACCACTTAGTGATCAAAAGCCTTCTTTTCATTAGCAATATTTCTGCAAACCCCAATGACTTTCTTAGCATCTTTTTCAGCAATCTCTACAACGGCTTCCGCAGCTTTCACCGCACGAAGAGCACTAGAAATTCTTTTATTCACTTCATCAGCAATTTCATCACGTGAATGGGTCGCCAAAAGAGCAAAACTTGCAGCCATTTCAGTGGTCTCTACCACAACCTCACGATCAGTGTCACGACCCTAATTACCAATCGTGCGGGCACCTATCTTATTATCACTAGTAGACGAACTCTTACCCTGAACCCATAATTCACTAATCAAATTCAATGCTTATAATCATTTAAAACTCTAACAATAATTAAATAGGTGAATACATAAACCATCTAACCAAGTCATAAATAAATGATTAATATAAGTGCGGAAGTGTAACTATTACATCTCCAAAATCTGAATGTCATCGTACAAGGACTCTAAATAGAAACTGTCTAATGAATGACTAGCTGTCTGTAATAATAATAATAATAATAATAATAATAATAATAATAATAATAATAATAATAATAATAATAATAATAATAATAATGTGTGGGATGAAATAGACATCAATATAGAAATATCTTCAAGCGGCGTGGCATGGTAGGAGCTCACCCTCAGATCTTAACTAGCAAACTAGCTTTAAGCTAGAGATGTGGTCTGGATGAAGTCTCTGAAACACAATCTGCACTAAAAAAGGGTGCAACAAGGTAGTATCAGTACAAAAACTATGTGCCGGTAGATATCATCGGTCGATTAAGATTAGTATCATGCATGCATTCATAAAATCAAAGAAATAGGCGAATAGATACAACAATACATTGGGAATAAAGTTATCACATAATCCATCCAACACAAAAATGTATCAAGTCCAACTATAAATCAATCCCAAGAATAAACAAGTCTCGTACATAACTTAATCACAACAACATCACCAAAATAATGCAAGACCAATACAATGCAATGCACGTGATAATGTCTCTCTGTATAATCGTAAAACCAGTACACACATGCTATAGGCTATCTCACTTCATAGTCATGACCTGCAGGGGACATATGGTGTCCATTTACCCTTGCTTCAGAATCTTACATCGGATAACGAGCCTTTAACTTAGACCGCATCTGTCACGCCCCGAACCTAGCCCTGGACGTAACACGGCACCCGGTGCCTGACTACATGTGACCGAGCGAACCAATTGACTGGCTGAATCACCATGTGATATCAAAACATGACTGAACGCGGAAAATAAACTAAACACATGTTGAAATACTGAAAGTATGATTGATATAAAATAATATGCGAAAACTAAATTACTCTGAAACTCTGAAATTAGCTAACAAGGCTAATACCAAAAGCATGGTAAAACATCTGATTGACTGCTGACATAGTCTATGAAGCTTTTATAAAATACTGTAACTAACTGTTACTGGGACAAAGCCCCCAGCATTACCTGACTGTCTATAATAATGTAAATACTGTAATGACTGAAAACAAATGATAAGTCCCCAGAAGATTGGGGCTCACCAATCCGCTGACATTAGAGATTCTAACGTGCAGATGTGTCGTCCTGTAAATATGTCCCTGCATCGTGAAATGCAGGCCCCCGAAAAAATAAAAGGGACATCAGTACAATGGAATTGTACTGGTATGTGAAGCAACTGAAAGGAAGAACTATAAATGGAGTGCTCGGGGAAAGGGCAACCCAAATCAATAAACATGTAATAAGTGTTGAAGCTGAAACTGTAAACTGAAACTGAACATAAGTACTCCCTGTCCTGAATAAGAACTCACCTGTTTAACTGAATAAACAAGCTACGTCCTCAGGCCCAATATGTGTATATATATATATATATATATATATATATATTGCGCAAGCTACAACCTCGGGCCCAAGTATACGTATACATAACTACGGCCTCAGGCCCAAAGATGCATAAAACATAAACTACAGTCTGGGGCCCAAAATACAGATGTTGAACATTCATGATTATGAAATAAGGAACTGAGACATGATACTGAATCATACTGAATTATATAATACTAGAATACTGAATAATACTAAGATGAGACATGTATTCATGAACTGATTATGAGAACTGAAGCATTAACTATTTATAACATACTGAGCATTCTAGACTGAGACTCATGGGCATCAAACACAAGTCTATATTGATTATGTACTGAGCTCACAACGTTCAAAATGAAAGTCATGAACGAATTACGAAACTAGAGAATAGAAGTGCTGCAACTATTCAAGGAACAAAGGCATAACAACTTTCTGAGGCAATTCGTAATAGTCATAAGGAATGAGGCGTAGGGAGAATCATAAACATTCCTAAACATAGAGAGTTAGACTCACATACCTTAACTTCATGCTTTTAAGTGTAGTGCAACGTTCGCCACCTCTTTCAATGATAATCTATGGCAATATATATCAAAAGTAACTAATATTAGCATTATAACTCATATTTTGGTCACTTAGGCATTTGATCAAACACCTTATGGGCATAAAGCTTCACAACATTCATTAATGGTGTTTTTTTCACCCAATTCCCATTTCATTGCTTCTAAGTGATTCTACAATCCCGAGTAGATATAGCTAACATCATTCTTCATCACCCACGTGATTACAACAATACTAAATCAACGATCCAAACCCTAGCATAGTTCATATTATCCTCTTTATCGAACCCATCAACTTATGGACCAAGAACTTAGAGTCTAATCACCAATTCATAATTACAAATGATTTGAGAGTAGAAGCATTACCTTTTTAAAGTTCAATCCTCTTGAATTCAGGTTCTAGGGCTTTCACATCCAACAATAACGTTCCAATCATAACTCTATGGATTAGAAGGGTTTACTCAAGTTAGAAAGGGATTAGAGACTTGAAATCAACCTAGAATCATTGGAGAACTCACCTTTGAGGTTCTTGAGGCTTGGGACTTGTTCTCTCTGACTTTAGGGTGATATTTTTTGTGAATAAAGGTGTTAGGGAATGAACCCTAAACTTAAATATAAGAGAAAACGCGAAAATTCGACTTTTGACTCGAGACCCATCCTTATTCGAGACGGGCCCGCGATGCACATGCAACGTGAGACCCCCTGTAGATCTATGGTCAAAGAGGGTGTTTTTGTGCGATCGGCCCGCGACGCTGGGCCATCGCACTCGCCCTCACAAGCGGCGTGTGTCGGTTCTGCGCAGTGTTCGGTAAAATGGGCATAACTTCTTGTACAGAGATCCGTTCAGGCTCCATAACATAACGTTGGCAAGGTATTTTAAAGGGATACAACTTTCATTTTTAAATTTTCCCAAATACGCAAGTTATTTTCACGAAATTAGGCTGGAAGGCAGGCATGCCGTAAACTTAGCCAATTCTATTGAATCTTAAGCACCTTGCTATTATCCATTTTGCGACGACTATATCTCCTTACTTCGAAATCCGATTGACTTGATCCTTATATGCCTGGAAAGGTATTTTTACGTATTACAATTTTCATTAAAGACCTTTTCCAAATTCCCAATTAATCAAGGGGTTATGACTGCCTGAAGTAGGCCCCTTGACCGCTTTCACAAAACGTTCAAACCTTTAAATTTTCCGCTAAAACTCTAACGATACGAGTTTAACCTTAGTTCTAAAATATGGTGTGTAACAACATCATCACCCCCTATCAAATGTGGCTTTTATATATATAATAATTATTCTTTTCTCATCACAATAAATGTCACAATGTTTTCCTGTTCATCAGTATGCATGGACTATGAACAATATCAATATCAACACAAGGCATCATGCCACAAGTCATATCAAGACTCAATAATTAACTCTATCAATCATAGAATATGACTTATATCAATCACGCAAGAGCATATATGAACTCTTTCCACTCAATCAATGCACATCAATATCACATCAAGTTCGGTATATAAAATAATGGCGAAAAGCCCACATAATCAATCAATCAATACCAACCTAGGAATATCCAACCCAAACTCCATGTCCGAAGACCTATACATGCTGTCTCCCGTCAATTCTATTACATACTACGATCAACTAATCAAAGTCTAACTCAAGTAAACCATAACCTACCTTGAAGCCGAACTGAAACAATGCAATTTATTCTGCAACCGCTTTCCCCTTCTGCAATACTAAGTAAGCAATGGATTATCAACTTAATAACAACAATTTGGGGATGACAACCCACCAATTCTACCCTTAATCAATAGGTTAATTAATCCTTAGGAGTATATTCATCCTAATTCTAGTCTCAACCATTATATCAAATCAATTAATGGGTTCTCTAATTAATTTAACCCTCCTCACATAGTTTTAGGCTAAAGATTTCCTTTTTGTGGGAACCCTAGGTTTCAATTCGTCAAATTCACCATTTAATAGCAAATTCTCATCCTAGGAAGTGATTCTATATACTCTTAGATGAATGGCTAGCAATAATATCAATAACCCATTCATTATTCTAGATTTTTATAAACTTAGGTATTCTAACCTTTCAATTCTCCATTAACAAGCTTTTATTCAATGCTAGAAGTTAATATGATTGAAGAATGAATAAAATTAATGGTGGGAAATTACCTTGATGAAGAGTATTGACCTAGCCTTAGAGAATTCACCTCAAGAGTTCTTGGGAACTGTTTTTGGAGTTATGTGGGGAGTGAGTTAGAAAATAGGGTATGTAACTTAGTTTTTCTGAATTAATGAGGATCGCCGCTATCTTCGCTAAACCTGATTCCTCGCTGCAACGAGCCATCCTCTCGTTGCAGCGATATCGCTGCTGCGAAAATATCACCACTGTATAGTGATGCCTGCCTACCATTGATCACGGAAATTTATCCTATTTTACACCCAACATTTTACAACCAATCTGAGGCCCTATGAACACAACATAAACATGTAACTTGACATAAACACATGCTAGGGACACACTCGTGGCCTCAGAATTTCCCGACGGAGGTCAAAGTTATTAAGTTATCCCCCAAATGAACACACAACAAGTTCAAACAAAACACATAAATCACCCATTTCAAATTTTAAATTTTCATGTTGTTAGCTCATACCTAGTCTTGGAAAGGTACTAGTGAGGGTAAAGGGTCAAAGTTGCTATAACGACTGAGCGGGTCGTTACAATCAACAGCTTCATTCTCACGATCAACAATGTCTTGATTGCCTGCATCTAAGCCATCATCCAAGAATGGAAATGCAACACCTTCCTTCTCTTTCAGCATTCGAATCTTATCAGACATTTGAGTTCTTGTACGTCGTTTTTCTTTTAGAATGGCAAACATTGGATCATTATCTGCGAGTAACATAACCCACTTCTATTGATGGCTCTTATAATTTTGAATTTTTGATACCCTTTCTTGAGGGCAATCTCAACTGCAGTTTTTCAATTTTGAGCCATTACGAAAAATCTTTGGAAATAGAAAGAAAAATAGTTGTCACCTTGGTATGAATTAAAAGAGCAAGACTCAACCACATCTAATAGGAGTGATAACGAATTTAAAATTGGAAAGAAGGAAACAGAAGAGGAAAAATAAGAAGAGAAAGTCAATTAAACTAGTTTCGCAACTCAGATTTTTTAAAATAATAAATGCACAAGGAAGCCATGTAAAGATTACGTAAATCAAGTAACCCCCACCAATTTATCCATTCAATAAAGATCCGTTTATGATACTCTTTCTTTTAATTGTGTTCTCTCACCTAAATTCACATTGATTTTGAGACACTATAAGTCACCCTAAAATAAATAAAGTAAACTAACAACTTCAATTTATCTCAAGTGAGTTGGGAAGTCTTAACTATTCTTGTTAAGGGGTCGAGTCGGGCCATCTAAAAAAAATTAGATCAGAGCTAGGAGTTTACAGAGAAAACAGACAAACCGTACCAAATCGATAATCCGAATCAAACCGATAAAAAAACCCGACTAGTGATTTGGTTTGACTTAGTTTGGTATTGGAAAAAAACCCGATCATAATTGGTTTGAACTAAGAAAATTCAAACGAACCAAACCAATCTGAAATTACATGCATAAATTTTTTAAAAATATTTTATACCTAAAGGATTTACTTGTAATGTAATTTATAAATATTTCTTAAATTTTTTTAAAGTTTTTTGTCTTTTAACATATTATTTCAAGCTTGGACTTAGAATTTTAAATGTTCCAATATGTTTTATAACTCGTAGATGTTAGTAACTCAAATAACTCTCAAATCAATACTAATGGTAACAAAAGTAATTCAATCCTAACACTAGAAATGACAATAATGTTAGATATCTCTTTAATTTTTCATTGTTAATTTAGACAATGAAATACATAACTTATTTTTTATATTTTTCTTTGTCAAGTAATTAATATTTATTAGCCGTACTTATTTTAGCATGACTTAGTATTTTTAGATGATGATCATTTTCATTATGCCTTATTAATTAGCAATATTTATTCTATGCTATTGCATTATTTTTTTTATTGAATATTTTATTATAATGTCATCACTCATTTTATATTTTTGTTATTTTCTTAAGAAAAACACCTTAATCATTCTGTTTGTTTTGCAGAAAAGGAAAAAGCAAATATTTAAGCAAACAAAAAAAATAGAAGTTGATGAGATTGAAAGAACACTAGAAGGAAAAGTTAGAATATGCTCGACCTCCTTTTTTTGCACAACCACACTGTTAGCTTGTTATTTGTCATTAACATGACAGGTAAACACAAACTTTTTTCAGCATATCAAAGCATCAATCTAATGTGAGAATCATACCCGAGCTTCGAAACAAAATAATATGTGCTTATGGTCATGAGTGGCTCGTGTTAGAAGACATTGATTCTCGGGACCCCCGCGGAACTTGACAAGTCATCTTGAATTATTACTCAACTCCCCTTTACTAAATCACTTTTTCTAAACTTACGTTGTCCTTGGATTAGTAATTGTATATGTTAAATCCACTTCAAATCAACTAACTAAACAGCCAATAATAATGAATAAAACCACAAGAGAACTGTGCTGGAATTTGGAACTCAATTATGTTAATAAGAAAACAAAAATTAAATGAAGCCCAAATGTACAAATCAGCAAAAACTATATAGAAATACCACCTACTCAAATCGAGTATTTTCACCAAATGTACAAATTAACCAAAGTAAAAGATTTTATATTTTCACTGTTTTTTGAACATTTTATATTTTCGTGTATTAACATTGTATAATAAATGTATTGGATATGTATTTCTATTACTGAAGCACTAAATTGTAGTCATACTTGTCACATTACATAGTTCCTTTGACTTCTTCTGATTCAAAAAATGTATTTTAATATGTATTTCTCTAATTAATGATGCTAAAACTGCATTATAATTGTATTAGAAACATTTTTACTATTTAAGGTAAAATCTCGCTATATATCGTAATAAAATAAAAGTACCCTCAAGAATGGTAATTAAGTCCAATAAGTTGCATGCCCATGTAAAAATTTCTTTTTGTTGTGAACTTGAAGTTCCCACATCGTTCGCACACGGGATTGTGTGCGTGCTTATAAGCTGGGCCTGAAGCCTTTACTTGTATACGCGTTTTAAAGCCTTGAGGTGCACCAAAGCGGACAATATGTACAAGCAGTTTATAACACGTTATCAGCACGATGCTCGCGATGAGGGGGTGTGTTGTGAACTTGAAGTTCCCACATCGCTCGCACACGGGATTGTGTGCGTGCTTATAAGCTGGGCCTGAAGCCTTTACTTGTATACGCGTTTTAAAGCCGTGAGGTGCGCCAAAGCGGACAATATGTACAAGCAGTTTATAACACGTTTTTGATTTCTTTTGCCTTTTGGGAGTTGGTAATTAGAAATATAGGGGGGGGGGGGGGGGGGGGGAAGGTCATTAAACATAATATAATAAAGGAACACGGTTTTAAACATAATATAATAAAGCATGCCCAAATAAAGTGTATAAGTAATGCTTGTATTAGCTATGAATAAGTTAAGAAAGTGTATGAAACAAGAAATTAATAATACACAAAAGTAATGCTTGCTTTTCTCTGATACATCCTATCGAACTATCCGTCAGTTAAGTTATTGAGTTTACATCCGGATGATGTTTGGAAAACAAAACTATGATTTTTATTTGAGATACTGATTTGTTGAGCTGAAAAACCAAAAAAAGGTCCTAAACTAACGATTACATTTTTTTTTTTTTAGGAAAATGACAAGACGGATACAAACGTATTAGAAACTCCCAAAGTTGACAATGGTATTTTAGTGCTCATAGAGCTTTCCAACAGGGTTTTGATTCACAAGCTTATAAAAGACAAAGTTGTTATGTTGTTCACCTATGTGGGGGTTAATATATTACAAAGCAGCGTATAACAATATCCACCAAATGTATGTCAAAAGTTGCTTTAGAGTTAAATGGCAAATGCAAGATCACACAGGGAGAAGTGTCTATCCACACCAACGTCCTGTGCATCAACTTAATTTAGTCATCTTTTTTCAGTTTCAACTTTGCTTCGACATCGTCGAAAATGCAGTTGATAACTTCTCCAATGTACAAGATCTCTACTTTATACCACCTGCTAACTAGCCTCTTTAAAAAGACCATTTAGAGTTCCCTTGATAAAAAAAATATCAGTTGTTGATAACCTATGAATTCTATACATATCTATGTAAATCAAGGTATACAAAGAACAACGGTTATGTGGAATCGAAGTTGCACCCACCCTCAACTTAGGTGGCTCTGTGCCATTTCTTTTTTGATAATCGTGTTATCCAGGCCAGTTTGTGCGCATCTCGACTAATTCCACAGGATACGTATCTGCCACCTTCCACTAGCAACGGTCATTAGCAGGCAATTCTTTTAATTTCCTTTTACCAATCATATTGGCAAATGTTCGCGGCCTTAGGGTAAGGGCTTTTACAGGTAATTAACTTTAATTTTTTTATGCGAAGAACATAGGAGAGACAAAAGACAAGTGAATGAATAAAGGTAAATTAAAGCAAACCACTTTCACTAATTAATGTTTTCTGAAACGGGTATCAATCAATTTAGTTTCCTAGCTATTGAGGCAAAAGCTTACCTTTAGGTACAGTTATATTCACAGAGGGATAGTAAGCTAGAACATCATAGACAATATAAAACAAATAATTACAATAAAAAGCTTGCCTTAGCGATTCATTTGTAGTGAAAAGCAATAACTATATAATTTGACTTTAAAATTATATGCACTAGTGATGTCAAAGACACTTATAAATTACTCTATTTAATAATATTAGTTGATCACAATAATGTTACCAGGTCCCCCAAGCAAATTACCAGAGCACTGTATGTTCAAGACAACTGTAAAGCTGTGGAAAAAGCATTATTCCGACAATAACATATTGGAGGATTGTTTGATCTAGCTCTCACATTAACAATATTCTTAGTTTGCAAAGAACAACCGTCACTGCAAATATCAGAGCCCTCAAGATCAAGATTAACTAACTCCAAGGACCTAATCCCTAGACTGAATATGTCTTGATGAACTAGGTTACTTAGTCTTTGTCTTTTGTTCCTACATTGTAAATCTACGCTTCTTTTAAGAAGGATTTCAGTAGGTGTTTGTTTTATTAAAGTTTTCCTTGTAAATGCCTAGCTAGGGCTAGTTATGGTGAGTTAGGATTCAACTATAGTTACTTGGATTAGTTAAGTCGTTGGCTAGAGTTAGTCAAGACTTATAGCTTACAATAGAGTTATTGTAACGGGTGAGATTAAGAGGTTAATTCTTAGGTTGCAAAAGCTTATAATCTGAAATATTGCTCAGTAGTGAAGTTAAAATCCTACGTCGGTAAGTCGTGGTTTTCTATCCCATGAGCAAGCAATTTTCCACGTAAAATTCTGTGTTCATAGTTACTGTATTTCCGTGTTAAAACTGTAAGAGGACCTAGTCCCTTATATGTTTGATGGATACATAATCTCTATCATAAATGTTTTCATAATGGGAGTGTAAATAAAAAACATGAAAAATATTTTGAGACACAGGGAGTATCCAGATAAGACAATTTTTTTTTGCCTGTTATACTTTTAACATTAATTACTCATTTCAAACCATATCCCAAATCCAATACAATTATATACCAATTAATATGGGCATAACGGAAAAATATACACTTCATTTATTATTTCCTAAACAATGTGAAATGTCAAAAGTGAACAAGTAAAACTGAAGAAAGTATTAATTAAGATGGCCAAACATATGAGAAAGCATAAAGTTAAGGGCCTTAATGTCACTTACTCAAAGTTTGGGATTTAAAATGTCATAACGTGTAAGAACTTTCTTTAATAAAAAGTAAGGGATTAAGGTTCATTGGTGTTTTAAAAGGCAGTTTCAAGACTCGCCCCGAGGCTCGCCCTATGGCGAGGCACTTGCAAAAAGCCCGAGGTTCACTTTTGAGGCTTAGTTCCTATGAGGCTTACGCTTGAAGCTCCCGACTATACACTCTAAACTCGCCTAACGCTCAATGCTCGAGGCTCGCCTAACAGTTCTTACACAAATTATATGTTAAATTCCTTAATTAAAATTGCTGACCCTTATAATTCTTTAACAAATGAATGATACTTTATAGTTTTTCATCTATACAAATAAGAGGATTGGATGTAACTCAAATAAAAAGTCTTAGTATTGCATATTTACTATTTGAGGACATTGTGAGGGTGAATATCACTTAATATTTTTTAAAAAAATACCTTAGTCGATTTGTACATTTTCACTTGTCATTGGTATTTTGTGCTACGTATCAAATTTATCATATTTTATTATTTCGCTATATTAAAGTAATTTTAATTTTATTCATGAAGGAGTTACGTTTTAATTATAATACTGATAAAGTTTATTGATATAAAAAGAACAATATGATAGTAATATTGTTTTAAGAAGTTGTGTTTTTTTCATTGTTTGAAAGTTAAGATGTTAGAGTTGATATGTATTCCATAATAGCTTTTATTTCATTGTATTGTTTATACTTGTAAAATTATGTTATATATAATTACAAGTTACAAGCACGAGTGGCTAGAGGGTGAGGCTAGTAAAGCTTTTGCTTTAGGCCCCAAAAGATTTTACCGATGAATTTTATGATTTAAATTTCTCTAAGATAATGTTGACGATTGTAAAAAGAAGTATCAAATATATATATATATAAAAAAAAAAATACTATCTATGTATTAGGATCTATATTCTAAAACTTTGAACTAAACTACTCAAATCTTCATATTATTAAATAAAGTTTTTACAATAACATCCTAGGGTAATGTCTTTAAAATACATGACTAATATCTTATTGACTTGAATTGATCCTCACTAATATAAGTATTAATGTCACTATCTAAAGTAAAAGACAACAAGTATGAAAAATAAAAAAAGGCAACACTAATTTTTTTTTTAATGTAATTTTACCTATTTAAAATTATTTATTTTAATTATATTATTTTATGAAATACAAAAAATTAAATTTCCATGGGGCTTACCCCCCTGGTATGACTGCTTTATTATTCCTAGATTTGTGTGGCTCGGAATCATTTCATTAAAGGTGAAAAGGTAAATTTAAAGTTGAGTTTTTACTATGTTATGAAAAACTAAAGTGTTTATAATGTTCAATATACAACCCCTACGAAAAGCTAAATTAGGGGGGAAAAAGGGCCAGAACCTGATCTGGAGTGCTGGAGAACCCAGGATTCTGGCACTTTCATATTTTGTCATATACTTGGATGTTTTCGAATAATTATTATTTTTTCTTCGCGGAGTAGATCTGTATGCAATATGTTGATTTCCGTGTGATGTTGATTTATTTTACTTCTTGTGTTTCCGAATAACTGGGTTATTTTCTTCTTATTTTGAACTACTTGTTGTTTTATTATGTTTTATTTAATTCACCATTTTTTACACTCTTTTTTGGAACAGATTTGTTTAGGGTTTCGCCGCGTCACGGGGGAATCTTGCTAATACTTGTTTTTTTTTTTTTTTCTGTGGATTAGATCTGTGCGCAATATGTTGATTTTTGTTGAAGTTTTGTTTCCTTTATAGAGGTTAAATGGGAGGGGACATATTGACAATGTAATGTTGTTGTTTTTTTACCTATAAAAATAATTTAAAAAGGAGAAGAACAATTTTATTTGCACCGAACGGAATGGACCAGCTATTACTATGTTACTAATCTCATGCAAGAACACAATTCCATTTAAGACGAACAACATACCATCTATGCATTAATATGTCAATTTTGTATAGATATGGCTAGTAAGAAAAACAACAAGAAGGGTAAGAGTCTATACAAGTGCACAAAATGTGGCAGAGTATCGGATGCAAAAACATACGAAAACTACCGCAGGCATGTTGATGGCTGCAAGGTAATACATTTTTTTTTTTGAGTTTGTTCACTGATTTAGACTTGGAATCTCAGCCTATGAACTAATTTTTTATACAAAAACACGGACATGAGACAGCCAATGCAGGAGGCAACAACAACAATGAAGGGGGCAACAACAATAATGCAGGGGGAAACAACAATAATG
The DNA here is from genome assembly GCF_019175385.1 of Lycium barbarum. Taxonomy (NCBI): domain Eukaryota; kingdom Viridiplantae; phylum Streptophyta; class Magnoliopsida; order Solanales; family Solanaceae; genus Lycium; species Lycium barbarum. The sequence goes on along the minus strand of NC_083339.1, from coordinate 4,205,353 downwards.
CTATCATTTAAGGTGGTCAATAGTTTTTGACAAAAATACTAATATGCGTTCTTACATAAATTCTGTTTTTTTTTTAGACTTTGTTTTGATACAACTGTCCTCCTACTTTGAAACCTTTAGTATTCGACCTCACCTCTTAATTGATGAATCAATGTGTTCAATCATTCCACATGTTTTATACTGCTCAGGATCCTCCAGAACCATCCTACTGATTGATTGTTGCATATCATCTCACAATCTTCAATCTATAATCAAAAGTGAAAAACATCAATATTTCAAAATTCAAACTTGAAGACTCGCAATAAAAAAGCAGGACACCATCTTGCACATGCATTTCTGCCTCTTTAGGCTCTCTTAGCTGGGCGGTGTTAGCAATATCCTGGAGGGAGGTGGTATGTTTTTTAGTTAACCACTGTATATTGCGCTTATACATAGAAGACACAACTTGCATCACTATTCCAAGATTATTATCCTGATAAATAAGGAAAGGATTGTTAATAACTTTCACAATAGATAGACTAATATAGGAGTTCGGGAGTCGAGAGAGCAGATAAAAGAGCTTTCACAATGCACCCCTGCTTTCATCTTAGCCACTAGAAGACCAAGAAATGCACCACTTTGACCTCAAGAAAACTTACGCTTTCAAACTTTCCATTGTTTGTCTGAACGTATGTTTTAGCTGATCATTGCTTGCTTGAGGATCTTTAGGCTTTTTGTTTTTCAGTTTGTGAGCTCCAATCATTGACTATAGTTGAATTTACTTCCTCTGAACTGGCTTTTGGTGGATCATTATTTCCCTTAGGAATTTCACTCAGCATAAGCTTCTGGCATCCTTCACACCAGTATCCAGATCCAAAAGCATCAGTAACTTTCCTGTTAGATGTCTTGCCAGCCCAATTCCCATGGTTTGATCAGGCTTCTCAAACTTACTTATGCCTTTATGAAAGTAATTTTAATTTTATTCATGAAGGAGTTACGTTTTAATTATAATATTGATAAAGTTTATTGATATAAAATGAACAGTATGATAGTAATATTGTTTTAAGAAATTGTGATTTTTTCATTGTTTGAAAGTTAAGATGTTAGAGTTGATATGTATTCCATAATAACTTTTATTTCATTGTATTATTTATACTTGTAAAATTATGTTATATATAATTACAAGTTACAAGCACGAGTGGCTAGAGGGTGAGGCTAGTAAAGCTGTTGCTTTAGGCCCCAAAAGATTTTACCGATGAATTTTATGATTTAAATTTCTCTAAGATAATGTTGACGATTGTAAAAAGAAGTATCAAATATATATATATATATATATATATATAACAAAAGAAAGAAAAAACACTATCTATGTATTAGGAGAAATATTCTAAAACTTTGAACTAAACTACTCAAATCTTCATATTATTAAATAAAGTTTTTACAATAACATCCTAAGCTAATGTCTTTAAAATACATGGCTAATATCTTATTGACTTGAATTGATCCTCACTAATATAAATATTAATGTCACTATATAAAGTAAAAGACAACAAGTATGAAAAATAAAAAAAGGCAACACTAATTTTTTTTATGTAATTTTACCTATTTAAAATTATTTATTTTAATTATATTATTTTATGAAATACAGAAAATTAAATTACCATGGGGCTTCTTTATTATTCCTAGATTTGTGTGGCTCGGAATCATTTTATTAAAGGTGAAAAGGTAAATTTAAAGTTGAGTTTTTACTATGTTATGAAAAACTAAGGTGTTTATAATGTTCAATATACAACTCCTACGAAAAGCTAAATTAGGGGGGGGGGGGGGGGGGGGGGGGGGAAGGGCCAGAACCTGATCTGGAGTGCTGGAGTACCCAGGATTCTGCCACTTTCATATTTTGTCATAGACTTGGATGTTTTCAAGGGGAAATTTTACGGATTAACATTACAGAGCAATATTTTACTCCGTTTGGATCTCGATAATGACTCAAGAACAGTAACAGTTACATAAATGGCTAGCCAACGTCCATATGATCAGAAACCCGAAAACGGGCCATGCTTTAGGCCATACCTCATACCATCCTCATGTGACGATAATGATATGTTGTTATATGTTCATAGGTGTTTTTTGTGGAAAAACACCTAGAGGACCCAAATGGCTTTCTAGTATTCCGATTTGATTTTGTTACAAAAGCATGGGTAGAGATGGAAAACATTGGCGAAACTGCAATTTTTCTAGGTGCATATTGGGGGGCAACTTGTTCCACAAGAGGCACTAATCTTGAAAGTGAATCCATCTACTTCACTAAGGGCTGTTATCTCTATATCGACAACTTGAAAAACCCGAGCGCATTGAAATCCCTCCCTTGCCCACATATTAGCGAGACAAACCCACACCCGCACTTGTACTAGTTAACGTTTCCTTCCCAATGCAATAGGGGCGGGCAAAAATATTAAATACGTACACTGAAAACCAAAAAATCTTATCGAACCAGAATTTTTTGTATTTTGGTTTCATCTTTTTGTTATATTCGGTTGGTATAAGGTAAATGTTTTATAGTTTTTGTTCTTGGTTCGTTGCTCGATTTGAGTAGGAGGTATTTCGATATAGTTTTTGTTGATTTGCATATTTGGGCTTCATTTCATTTTCTAAGAGATGAGCTGAGTGCAGTTAATTTTTATTTTCTCATTAACAAACTATCTGGTTTCCAGTTACAAATTCCGACACAGTTTCCTTGTGGTTTTATTCATTATTATTGGTTGTTTAGTTAGTTGATTTGAAGTGGATTTAACATATACAATTACTAATCCAAGGACAATGTAAGTTTAGAAAAAGTGATTAGTAAACCGGAGTTTAATAGAGGTATTAATTTGCTTCTTAAAAAGTTCAATTTATCTTCCAAATGTCTCTATATTTTTTAGTAAGGAGATTTAAAATATAAAAAAGTACAGGAAATTCACTGTAGGGGAAAATTTATTTCCCAGATTTGCTGGTCACATTAGAAGTTTGGATTACTATCCTGCTGCAACATAGCAATAGGTAGAAGCGGTACAGTGAAAGAGGCATGTTGATTTCTGTGTTTGTGTATATATGTGTATATATATATATATATATATAAAAGGGTGATTCTGACGAAACCCTGCGCCCCAATAAATATATACAATTAATGCTCATTCTTCAGAATAATAATACTAGAAAAAACTACCTGATGTCACATTATGCTCCCTAATTGCTCTTTATAGTAGCACTTTTAAATAATTACAAAACATTGCGAGATTATACATTTTACAGCAGCACTTATACATGTATCTCTGATTTATAAGCGTGATTAGTGGCCTGTATTTCAATCACGCAGGTGACTTCTTTCAAAAAGAGAGAGAGATAGTATATGCGCAATATCTAGACGATTTAATATCCGAGGTGTTGTCTATTTCTAGTGTAGTGTGCCTCTAATATTTATTTTCGGATACAGAAAGATAAGATTTATAAAATTGAACCAAGACAATTAAAATTGTTTACAATTTCTAAGACCACGATGCTACAAACTCCAATGCCTTTCTTTACTCGTGAATGCTCTCACTTATTCACTACTAGTTAATCTTTCTAAGAAGATGACTAGTTTTAATTTCAACATAGCATAATGACTGAATTTTTCACTTCTTCCATAGACGACTATTTGTTCATTTCGTTGTCCATGCTATTTTGATATGAGCCTGGATTGCATGTTAGGATTTGATATCTGGTTTACGAGGTACAATGCCTTTTTAAATACTCACTCTGAGCCATTTTTGCCGATAATACCGTGTGTAATAAGTTTTTTCCTGTCCACTAGGACTGGTCCAAGATGTGCTAGATCGATACGAGGGAGGCTGGACAACCTTCTCCCTCTCTTTAATAAAGTAAATAGAAAGATATAGTTGAGTAAATAGAAAGATATAGTTGAGACTGAGATAGATTAAGTATATCATCTAAAAAAAGTAAACAGTGTATCTAGTCGGCTAGTTGAGTAAAGATCTCCAATTAACTCGATATATATTCCTTTGCAAGTAATTAGTACAAAATAAAATCGTCAACTCATCCAGCACAGGTAAATTGCCTATTTGCAAAGGGGAAAATTGAAAACAATCATTAAAATGAAATAAAAAAGACCATTTAAAAAAAAATTAAGAACTTTAGTTAATAGTTGCTTTGATCTTTATCATCATCAGTCTCCAAATTATCATCATCATTGGTATCAGGTTCATCACACATGGGAGTTGTGTAGTAGAAAGGGCTAAGCACATATTTGAGCAAGTCTCGGTAAACAACCGCCGGACGGTGGAGCTTTACGCCTGATTTTCCTCCAGCAAAGTCAGTGGCAATGTTGCAAACAGGGTCAGGTGAAGAAACCAATCTCACAAAGCAATTTTGTGGCTTCATTGTTTTGCCATGACAAGTCCTATTGACAATTAAGTCAAAAATTCCAGCTTCATCTGTGAGGTCACTTCCGTAGTACATCACTCTTCTCCTCTCATCCAGGCATGTCAGAGATACCACACTACCTGCATAAGAGTCGAAGCAAATTCAAAATTTAGAATCAATGAGTTTAGAACAAATGTGATTTGTAATATATATGTATGATAAGTGTGACAGACGGTTTGAGCTAAATTCGGATGGGTCAACATGGGTTGAGATCATAAGTAGATTATTGTCTGCCGCTGCCCAAAAGTTTGAGAAGAAGTCACACAGTTGGCTACTCAATCAAAAAATTTTATGGCCTCTTGCCAACGTACATATTATACATCTGCCGACAATTCTTTTGAGTGGACAACTATTTAAGTTAATTTCTCAAAGTTTAATAGGTTAGAATGAGTTAAACAATTGGTCATAATACAACTTGCACAAGTTTTACAGAATTTTAATTACTTTTTTTTTCTTATAATTTGTTTAGGTACTAAATAAAATAATAAAACTTTCTTCTTCTTTATTATAGCAATATAAAACATATCGAACGACAAAAGGTTTTTATTTAAATATATTAACAAGATTGATTTATTTATATATATTAACAAGATTCCTCATGAGTCAATTTATGCTATATGGTTAGCCCAAATCAACCAAACTTTTAAATGAGCCAAATTTGAATGGGTTAGCATAGATAGAATTAAGGGCAATTTGCAAGATTGTCCTTCGCTGGGGGGTGGTCTTTAATTTTTGTCCCTCAAAATGATGGTCTTTAACTTTTGCCCTTGAGGCAGAATTTCGTTGCAAGGCAAAATTTGCATGAGCAGAATTATGTCTTGCGAATATTTTTTTTTATTACTGAGTTGGGGTTCGAACCCACAACCTCGGGGTATTAGGCGAAAGAAAAAACTTAAAGACCACCAATTTAAAGGGCAAAAATTAAAGATCACCCCAAATGAAGGGCAATTCGCGCAAAAAAAGTAGGATTAACAAATGTGACCTACCTAAACTTAACCTGATTGGGCGGGTCATATTTTCATGAGCTAAGGTTGCCGATGACCCGCCCAAACTTAGCCATCTATCATATTCTCACAAGCTAATTTCGCTATCTCTAATATTATGCATTTTAAAATAATTTGCACATGTATGCTATAGTTAACTAGTAAGTTATATTGATGCAAATCATAATATAGATAATTTCTCCTCTCGATCATGTAGAGGGTTCACCCGTGGTGGATTCAAGAATTGAATTGTGAGTTGAATGAACATTATATACAGGGATGGCAAGCCGCACAGGGCGCTGCAGTTGCGAGGCTAACCCGCTTGAATCCAAGAAGGGGTCGTTTGGTAGATAGTCGAAATTATCCCGGGATTATAATCCCGAGACTAATTTATCCCAGTATAAGTGGGATAAGAAAGTATAAGCTGGGATATCCCAGCTTATACCTTCTACCAAACGACCCCGAAGAGTTTAACTCGCCCGCATAAAATAGTTTGACAATTTCAAGCCCCGCCCCTCATAGGCCGTGTTAAAAAAAATAAAAAAAAATTCGTGTAGATAGAGTGAGATATACATTTGGACCTACTCTTTTAATTCAGAACTCACAACGTCTAAATTCTGATTCTGTCACGGTAAATTACATACCTTTGATAGCTTTGGCACCATCAACCCATTCATTCCATCCCTGAGTACAATCTTGGCAGAGAACTTTCCCAGTAATATGCATAACATCCATTCCTTCTGAGGCTTCAATGAAATTAGAAAACACCAATATCAGTGAAGCTGCAGCCACAACCATGAAAACAGCCTTCATATTCATATTTCTCTCTTAATTTCTCCAAGGAATATTTGTTCAAAGATAGAAGATAACATGTTTATGAATTTATAGATACATATATATATATATGTGTGTACTAGTCATTGTACTTTATTTCGAAGTATTTTTGAATAAGAGTTATGTGTGTCATGGAGGGTCACTACGTATGACGTGCAAACCATAATTTTGCATTACACCCAAAGGCTTCTATGTGAGTAGAATATTAATTTAATAATTTGACATTTCAGATTATATGACATTATTTTTTTAGTCGTAGGTTCCAACATAGTAATAACACATTTCTATATTTCAAAATAATTTAATTTTAAAGTTTTCATTTTATCTTTAATGAGAAGCTCATATATCTATACAAATATTATATCATATAATCAGAGGCGAGCTAGAGTGTAGGCTATGAGTTCAACCGAATAAAGTAGCTGTGGAAGGTCCATATCCTGTATTTGTCTTAAGAAATTCATTGAAAATTTACAAATTATTAATTTAGAACCCAATAATTTAAACTAACTAGAATCATGAACTCATAAGCTTCAAATCTTGGCTCCGCCACTGGTCATGCGTGTTTGATACCACAAGTTTCAAAAGTCTTATAATCATACAATTTTATAGCAGAGTGAAAACAAGAAGTTTCAAAAGTCAACCCTTATTTTCAAATTTTATGTCAAATCAAATTATATCACATAAATTGAAATGGATGGAGTACCTAAAATAAATTAGTATTTGTTTCTACATGTATACTTAGATAATGTCTCTTAGGTATTTGGTCCGGAAAGAGATCAGTTTCTGATTTTTCCGATTCAGCAATATAATGATTTTATTTGATTATAATCTGGGTAATCGATACCACAAAAAAAAAAAAAAAAATGAAATCATGAGTGACTATCACGATCTTAGTCAACCTTTATTTATTTCGTTGAACATGATAAGGGGAGCTTAAGGCTTGTGGTTCTAGATGATTGGTTTCAAAATTTTAGATGAAATAGTTTAACTTAAACAAAGAATGTTCTCTTATAAGTAACATCTTAAATAATGATTCTTAGTCGTTGAATTTTTCTCTCATTGAAGGATAAAACCAAAATTTGAAACCACGAGAACGCTAAACCGCAAATCTAACTTTTATTTTATCTTTAATCAGATAATTTATAACCATATAAATGTATATGACTTGTTTTAGATCATATATTTTTATTTTTATTTTATTTCTTAAACTGTGTCGAGTCAAATGTCACACATAAATTGAAATGCAAGGAGTAATAACTGCTTATAAATTTTGATGGGGTAAATGACACTTTTGATATTTCAATTATCGGTAATCCTTTAATTTAGTCCTCTTGATATATGAATAAACATATTTAACTTTCAATTACTTGAAATGTGCACTTTTGATATCTTTGCTTATAAATATTCACAATTTTTTCAGAATTATTGATCGTTCCTTTTTTTAATTACCCATTTATTATGTTAAACTTGTATTGTCACTCCAAATTTAAGGGTAATATGCTTCTAAAAATAGTTCAAATATAACATATTTCATATGTAAAGGCGTAATAAATAGTCATTTTAATTAATTGAAAGTCAAATGCGTTAAATCATAGTAGTATATTACAAGGACCAAAACCAATAATTGAGAATCCAAATGCTATTCTCCCATATCAATGATATGTTAGTTCATTGGAATCAAGGTTGCGTTCCACATATACTGCACAGTAACTTTGCAAGTTGATTTTGATTGCTGCAAAACAATTTTTTTTTACCAAATCAGTGTTTGTAAAGGCACTTTTGGGGTGAGTCTCGGGGCAGGGTGTAGTAAAAACACACTAAGATGATCTACAGGGAAGAATATATCGTGAGGTGTAAGACCCATCGGTCTAGGTATACTCTTAGGCGTTGGGCGTATTTTTGTTTTGGGGCGTAAACCCAAAAAATCCCTCCAAATTAAAATTAATATTGCTAAACAAATTCTTAATTTAATACCGAAAAATACAACGTCATCTATTTGTTTTTAAAATCAATTTTTTTCTTAGCCTAATTTTTATTCTTTCTCTTCGTCTTTCATCGGATAGAGGGGAAATATGATCGATGTGCAAACTACAAAGCAAAAACGCATCATCCTTCATCCTTGCTCGGTTTCGATGCTTCTAATTGTATGTTCCTTCTTTGCTTTTCAAGTTAGTTTATAAATTTCTACTCTTTTTTTTAAAAGAAGTTTGATTAGATTTATTAAATGAAGCAGTTCTGATTAGCTTTTTAGACCACTGTAGATTCTGATTAACATTTTAAGATGAAGCAGTTCCATATACACTTTCACTTATTTTATATTTCTATGTAAGTTTATCTTTTCTACTATTTATTTATATTATATTAATTTAAAAATATTAAAAGTTAAAGATCCACGGGATTCAATCCGAGCACCTCGAGACGTACTCCTCGCCCCGTATTTGGTAAAATGCCTCGCCTCGTGCCCATTGACATGATTGTTTGTTCATTCATTAAGAAGTCTTGTTCCTCCATTACCTCTCACCTCACACGTTTACTAGACTTATTAAGTATTGTGACGGTAATTACCCAGAAAGGGCCAATTTTATTTTTGGATGCAAGCAAACACATATACTATTAAGCTTTGGTACTTCTGGTTAGATTTTTTCCAGCTTCAATTTCGTTTTGCTCATTCATTGGTGGAAGTCTCTATTTATGTTTGTTTGAGACTTTTGTTTATGTGGCTTTATCATACTGTTGACATTGGATACTTAATTGATAGTCTTATTTTTAGTTAATAACATGTGAACTTACAACGGTTTGCTTGGCTGGTATAGATTAGTAAAGTGCCAGTCTCGTATGCTATATATTTTGGGTCTCAACAAGAAAATCAATTGTAATAAGCGGAAAAACAAAAGGAGAGGGGGGGGGGGAGTTCGAAATGTTTATATGTGTAACTCCAGCACAGATTTTTATGTTTTAGCTAAAAATATTCTTAACCAAATTTATTAGAAAATCTCAAACAGTTATGGAATGATTGCTAAGTTTCAAACAACAGTCGTAGAAATGGATATTTGTCAAAATCACTTTGTTAAACCTTTTGCAGAAATGGCAAAAGGTTTAAGAAATTGCACGATTTTCCTACAAGTGGGCTGGTCTGTTCTTTTATTTTTTTTCCTTCAAAATCGAACTTATGCCTAATGGAGTATAAGTTCTTTAGAGGCACCGACATAATTACTTGTGGATATTATAATACGAAAATATAAACTTATGCCCTGCGATATAATTATTTGTTTTAAGGGCCAAAAACTAAAACCAGCACAAAATAGAGACAAAAGTGAAAATGACCCAAAAAATACCGGTTAGGTCTTTGGTCCAAAGAGTTCCTGGTTTTAACAAAAACAGCAGCTTTATCAAAATTAACTTTATCAGCAATTTCAAACAGAAGTCATAAAAATGGCTATTTGTTAAAACTACCCTGAGAAGTTATTACAAGAGAAAATTACATCATAAGTCAAGCTTTTAGAGTTAGGCACGTAAATAGTATAACTTTTAAAGTTCTTTAAAAATAATATTTTATACCTTTAAGAAAAATATTATACCAAAAAAATCCTTTTAAATTAGGGATTCAATAATATTTACTCATTATTTATTATTATTTATCTCCCTAGTTTAGGGGATATACTCATCTCTATTATATCATTTATCTCTCTTCAACCGATAAACATCTATTCTGCTGACTTCTCTTTCTTATACACTCCTCAAATGCTACTACATCTTTTTATTCTTTTCCATTTTTTTTCAATATTGGTTGTTGGGAGTTTTCAAGAAATTGGGCAGGACTAAGGTTAGAAAAAAATCGATTGACTTATGTTAAAATATTTATTAAATTTTAAAAAAATATATTTATTAAAAAAAAAAAGATCTAGTAAATACATTTCAAATCAACATATTTGAAAGACAATTATTATATGAGCTATAACGGCATATATAAATATTATTTGAAGCACACAATTATACGAGGTATAAAAATTATCATACAAGGTATAATACAATTATACGTGGTATATGAATTGTATGCATGGTTTAATAAGTGTATCACAAAATTATACGAGGTATATAAAATTTATTCTACAAGGTATAATAAAATGTATATACGATATAAAAACAGTTACAAAAGAATTCACATATGCATGATATATCTTTTGTATAAGTTTATTTCTGATATAAATTTAATTTCAAAATTTTACTTATTTGATATTTGTATAATAAAACATAATTACAACCATGTGTATTCTCAATATTTTTGTATATTTTTTAACTACAACAGTGCATATACTTAAAATATTACTTATCATACATTTACACAATATAAATAAGATCAAATTTTGCTTTTAAATATATTAATGTTTTGTATACCTTTAATATGCATTTAATAGGAATGAAGAAATTATGATAATGAGAAATTATGGTATTGAAATTAGATGAAATCGTTTTGGAATATATTAGCAAAAAGGTAGGAACATAGGTTTCCTTATACATAGAAGTTGGTTTAGCAAAAAAATTAGGAACATATGGAGGTTTCCTTATACAAAGGAAGTTGCTTTACTATAGAACTCTTAAATAAGTTGCTTGAAAATGTTTACTGCATTTACTTGTTAATAATACATAATTATTTTCATATTCTTGTCCACTTATGTTTTTTCCCCAAGTTACAATTCTTGAACACAAAACAAAAAATTAACTTTATAAGCTCTTTCAGATAAGATTTAAACAAATAGCCACTAAAATTAACGAGTTAGGCGAAAATAACCAACGAATGTTTTCGTTATCCGGGTGCTATAATCCAATATTTTTCGAAAACAATAGGATTTACGTATTGGGAGATAACGGGAGTTTGGGAATAAGATATATTACCCAATGTTTCATGACAACAATAAGGGTGTTTTCTATTGTTTGGCCACTCACAAATATTACTCTTTTGATTATTCTCTCAATGGAACTTATAGTCTGTTTGACCAAGCTTCTAAAAACAGCTTATTTTAAAAAGTACTTTTTTCAAAAGTACTTTTGGCTAAAAGCAGTTTGTGTTTGGCCAATTAATTTAAAAAGTACTTTTGAGCAGCAATTAGTGTTTGACCAAGCTTTTAAAAAGTGTTTTTATGTGTAATTTTCTCAAAGTACTTTTCAAAAAAATGCTTTTGGGCAAAAGCTATTTTTTTAGCTTTTGAAAAACTGCTTCTGCTACTCCCCAAAAGTACTTATTTTCTCCTAAAAGCTTGGCCAAACACCTCGTTTTTTTTAAAATAAGCACTTCTTGAAAAAATAAGTACTTTTGGGGGGAAAATAAGTTTGGCCAAACAGGCTATTACTCAAGCTCAGATTATTACAACTTGGCCCAACCAAGATCCTGCATTTGGATTTAAGCAAAGTAGTAAATAGAATGATTAATGTGTAAAACTAGTCATTCTCTGTTTTTTTTTTCCTTTCCTTCTTTTGTTGTCTATTTTATATTGTCTAGTGCTCAATTGGATAGCTAATCAAAGTTTGAAACCAAGTCGTGAAAGTGTTTGTTCACTAGCAGCAATTTTGTGGGATAATAGAGGAATTAATTATTATAAGAAAATAAAAGTATGTACTTGAGTAATTTTCATAACTTAAATGAACATTCAAATAATTTACTCATTTTTTGGGCTTCTAAGACCATCTCCAACCCACCTCCATTTTTACCTCCAAACTCCATTTTTAATTTACCTCCATTTTGGAGGGTGAACATTGTCACTCCAAATTTGGAGTGACACCATTCATCCACTCCATCAATATTTCCTATTATTTTTTTATTATTTAAACCTTTTAATTTATCATATTATATATACCTAATTATGTCTACGTAATATCTTTATAATATTAATATTACATCTTATTTTCGCAATGAAACAAGAATCATGTCGAAAAGATGTTGAACGTGCATTTGGAGTTTTGCAAGCTCATTTTGCAATTATTGGAGGACCGTCAGGTTTTTGGAGAAAAAAAGTGCTACATGATATAATAACTACATGTATTATACTGCACAATATGATAATCGAGGATGTGCGTGATCTTAATGCACCAATTCAAGATGCTTGGGAAGGTCCAACTCCAACAGTAGAAATGGTAATAGATGAAAATCACCGATTTGAATAATTTTTAGGTCGACACAAAAAAATTAAGGACAAAGATGCTCATTTTGCACTTCGTAATGCATTAATAGATCATTTATGGGAGCATACTAGAGGTGGAAGTTGAATATTTAAGTAGTATTTAAACTAAATTTTACCATAATGTTATATGTATTGAATTATCTTGTATCTCAATGATTTCACTTTTATTTGAATTATCTGTTAATATGTATAATCAATAATATTTTCTTACAAATTATATTATTTAAAAAATTATGATATAAAATTATTTTATTTTAAATGGTTATATGAGAAAGAAATATGAATTACATAGGATGAGAAAGAAATATGAATTACATAGGATGAATATGTAAAAAAAAAGGATAGGATTAGTTTAATGGAAATAAGAAAATAAAAGATAATAATATAATATAGAAGGGACAGAAGAATATAAAAAGGAATATTCTTTTTTTGGAGTAATGGTTGGAGTTAGTTTACTCCATTTTGGAGTAAAGATTTGGAGTGAAGGATTGAAAATGGCCTAACGAATGCTACAATTGGGGAAGTTGAGGGGAGAGGGAGTTTTTTTTTTTTTTTCAACTTTTGTGATTTAAGTATATTTTCATAGACTGATTGACGCGTGTAATATAATTTCTAAGAACAAGTGGTTAAACATGGAAGTAGTGTTTATTAAATACACCACCAAAAGATGTGGTGCAGCGGGTGGGGTTATTCCTCTCTTAATCGAAGCGCTTCTCCCGAATGAGCCCTACGCGGCTTAAATCCAGAATTAGTCGAGCTCTATTATTAGTACCAGACACGAATAGTAAATACACCTAAAAAAAGGTTTTGATATGTAAGAGATTTTCCGTCTTTGACACATAATATCAAAAGAATCTGACCTCAAACTCAGAAGAAAAATTATGTAGTTTGGCTAAATGTAATCAAATTTTGTACTTAATACATATGTACATTTGACCCCACAAATTGGTGTATGAGTTGTGCGGGAAAAGATTTCAAGATTAAAATGACATAACTTGGGAATTGGGATCTTTACAAAAGTTCACTTAGCACGAAGCTTTGTTAAACATCATTTGCAATGTTATTAATGTTGAATTTGTGAAAAAAATGTAAACTTTATTTGACTAGTTTAGTTGTCATTTTTTTTGGCTTGAGATTGTGCTATATTTCATGTTCTTTGTCAATGTATTTGTGTTAGCGTAGTTATCATTCTTTGTAATATTATTGATGTTGAATATGTGCAAAAATGTATACTTTAATTATTTGACTAGTTTTTTTTTTTTGGATTGTGCTTTTTGTTAGAATTCCATAAGTTATTAGAATTGTTATTGATCATTCCAAATTAGA